>NW_020175080.1:91222-105095 GCF_003031525.2 Neophocaena asiaeorientalis asiaeorientalis
TTTTTTTTTTTTTTTTTGCATAAAAGGCTGGTGCTTTGGAGCATGTAGTGCATTGATTCTCTCCTTTCCACTTTCCATTCAATTCCTCAGCCCTGGGATCAAATAATAGCTGGGCTTAAGTTAGTCAAGCAGAAGCCCTTCTGATGACCATGGTAACTAGCTTATTACTCCATGTAATTCTTTTTGTTAACATTCCCATAGAACATACCATTCCATTGGGCAGCATGGCAATTAACAGCATCTCAAAACTGACTCAACTCAACCAGTCTTCCCTGTACTCACTTCCTAACGCACCAACTCTTGCAGACCTGGAGGACGATACACAAGAAGGTAACTGGAGGGACTTCTGCTTTGAGTTAGAAATCAGCCTGCTTGTTTCCATTTTATAATGTTGAAAATAATAGGAAGAAATTGTGGCATTGTTACATGTTCCCCTAAACCCAACCCTTCCCATTTATGGCTTCTCTGAACCATGGGCGTAAGGTAAAAAAAAAAAAAAAAAAAAAAAAAAACAGCCTGTATCAAAAAAGGAAATTTTCATGAAGAAAATGCCAGGGTTGGGATCTTTGTTTCCAGCACCCACTTCAGTCCCTGGCACATAGTAGCCAGTTAATGAATACCTGGTAAGTGAATGAATGTTACAGATTAAACTTCACTCCACATTTCAGTATTGAGAGGTTTCAGGGACCGTGACAGTCTAAATGCAGCTCCCTTCCTCCCTTCAGGCTCTTTGCCACTTCTGATTGAAATGGCTTATAATTCAAATGGCTGCTAAAGCTATGATCAACTATGTATAAGTGAGGACTTCAGTCAGAACTGTGTTTGGCTGCGTATAACAGACCCCCATTACAATGTTTAAATAGGAGTTTATTTTTCTCATAATAAGAAATCTGGAACTAGGCTGGTGTAGCTGCTTGAGAAACTCAATGATAAAGTCTCCCTCTGGATTCCTGGCGTACCAGCCTTTGTGTTTGTTTGGTTTTCATCCTCATGTTTAAAGAATGTGGGCTCTACCTCCAAGCTTCAAGTCTATGTTCCAGGCAGGAAAAAGAAGAGTAAAGGGCAAAATAACTGTCTCTTGGCAGAATAGTTTCCTTTTTGTCAGAAAAATAATAGTTTTTCCGGAAGCCCCTCCCAATAACCATTCGCCAGAATAGAGTCAAAAGGTTACCCATAGTGCAAGGGAATTTGAGGAGATAAGTATTTTTAGCTGTGTAGTATTGCCTCATCAAACAGAACTGGAGTTTTAAAAAGGGAGAATGAATATTCAGTAGGCAACTAGTGTCTCCAATACTAATGCCTTGGAGTGCATTGAAATTCTGACAGAGAGAACTGATGCAAGGCTTTCTCCTTCAACTGGACAAGCAGCTGGACAATAGGAGGAGTCGTCCAAGAGCTGAGCCTGGAAAGTGTTGGGCCCTGGGAAGAGTTTGTCACTTAGAAATGTGTGGAATCCTCAAGGATGGGAAAAAGGTCACATTTGCTTCATATGTGTATACTGGGGCTCTCTAACCCCTAAAAGGCAAAGGAGTTGTTAAATAAGTAGAATGGGTGTACCCTGCTTTTGAAGCTGGTAGATAAAGGTAGACTAGATGATAGGATTTCAAGGGACCTCAGCAAAGGACAGCTAGGGGTAGAGACCACACTGTCCTACATACTGATGGGGATAAAAACCACGTGGGCTTCTGGCACCTTCTGAGTTCATGCTTTTTAGGATAGTCCAACAATTAGACCTAAGTTTCATTAACTTAAGTAGAAAAATGCTGACTTTTCTCAGGGGACTCAGCAGTTAGAAAGAGGACAATCAGGAAGCAATATCAGAATACACAACCAGAGAAATAACACTGCTAGAGGACACAGATGAAAACCTAAACAAAAACAAGAACACTTAAGGGCATTTAAGACAGCACAAAGACTTCCTATAGAAAAAAAGTAAAAATTCTTGATTAAACAACTGACTAGATGAATTGAAGACAAGTATAAATATTGAGACCTGAGTTAGTAGCCTGAAAAAGCAAGTGCAAGAAATATCTAAAAGGACAGATAAATAAATTTTAAAAGGAGAAATGAGTGAAAAGGTGGAGGGTGAGAGAAATAGAAAATACATCCAGGTGACCTTCCATTGGAATTACAGGTGTTCAAAAAGAGAAAAAAAGCTGGAAAGGGAATAATAAATAAACAGTAATAAACAAAAACTTTTATTCAATCTGCAGATTGAAAGGGCTCTCCTAGACTCAAATAGAATTCAGGAGAAAACAGACACCTAGGCATTACATGATGCAGAATCTCAGGTTATTAGAAGAATATTAAAGGATGTGTAAAACTTTAAGAACATAAATACTCCAACCAAAAGACAGATGAAATGGAATGGAGATCTCAAGATGCAGATATATAAAGAGGAAAGGAAACAAGAGATTAGTGAACCTCCCTATGAAAGAGAAAGACTTAATTAAATCTTAATATCCAGGAATGTATACAACTTTTACATAAGAACTCTTGGAAAAAAGGGGACATAGTGCATAGAATATGTTTAAACATATACTCTCAGCTAAACCTAACAGAAAGGAGAGAGGCAAGATATAAGAGCTTTATGTGTTAAATTGTGTCCCTTCCCCCCAGAAATATTCATATGTTGAAGTCCTAACCTCACTCCCTCAGACTGTGACCTTATTTGGAAATAGGGACATTATAGATGTAAGTAGGTAAGGTGAGGTGATACTGGAGTTGGGTGGAGCCCTAATCCAATATGACTGACAACCTTTTAAAAGGGGAAATTTGGAGATACAGATATAAAAGAAAGCCATGTGAAGATGAAGACAGAGATGGGGTGGTAGTTCTACATACCAAGGAAAGCTAAAAGTTGCAAGCAAACCACCAGGAGCTAGGGGAGAGGCATAGAACAGATTTTTCTCCACAGCCCTCAAAAGGAACCAACCTTGACCTTGGATCTGTGGCCTCCAGAAGCGTGAGATAACAAATTTTTGCTATTCAAGCCATTCAGTTTGTGGTACTTTGCTACAGTAGCCCTAGCAACTAATACAAGGAATGTTCCAGAGACTCCTTTTAAAAGAAAATGTAGGACAAAGAGGAAAGGAAGTAGAAAGTGGAAGCCCTCATCCTACTCTAGGAAAGAAATAGTATGCCTTGTTGGGGGAAACAGAGTGTCTTGGTGTATTGGTTTTCTATTCATGTATAACAGATTACCAAAAGTTTAATGTCTTGAAACACTACAAATTTATTATCTAACAGTTTTCATGAGTCAGAAATTCAGCTACAGATTAGTAGAGTCTTCTGCTTAGGATCTTATCAGGCTAGAAACAAGGTGTCAGCTGGTGCTGTGATCTCATCTGAGGCATAGGGGCCTCTTCCAAGCTCACTGGTGGTTGACCTTATTCAGTTTCTTGCAGTTGTGGGACTAAGTCCTTGTTTTCTTGTTGCCTGTTGGCCAGGGCTCACTCTTGGCTCGTTTAGGCTGTCCTCAGATTCTAGCCACAAGACCCTCTCACAATATGGCCACTTGCTTCTCAGCCAGCAGGAATATTTCTCTCCAGTCTGCTACAACAGAGTCTCATAATGTTACCTAATCAAGGGAGTGACTACTCCATTATATTATAGGTCCTGACCACACTCAGGGGAGGAGGTTGTACAGGTGTGTATACACACAAGCATGAATCTTGCGGCCATCTTAGAATTCTGCATACCACATTTGGTTAGAGAAACAATGGCATATTGTTTTCAAGTAAGGGTAGAATCATATGGATCCAGTCATGCAAATACATAAAAAAAGGAAGATAGGGCTTCCCTGGTGGCGCAGTGGTTGAGCGTCCGCCTGCCAATGCAGGGACGCGGATTCGTGCCCTGGTCCGGGAGGATCCCACATGCCGTGGAACGGCTGGGCCCGTGAGCCATGGCTGCTTAGCCTGTGTGTCCGGAGTCTGTGCTCCACAACGGCAGAGGCCACAGCAGTGAGAGGCCCGCGTACAGCAAAAAAAAAAAAAAAGGAAGATAACCATTAAAGGAATAAAAAATTACTTTAGAATCTCTAACCTAATAAAGGAATGTTGAATCACATGAGTAAAAATAAGGAAAAGGGAAAAGAAACAACATTATAAAATAAGCAACAAAACATTAAGAGGAATAAAATAAAACAGATAAATCATTATGTTAAGTGTGCTGGGATTGAATTTCCCTTTTGAAAAGCAGAAACTATCAGATTGATATAAAAAGCAAAGCTCATCTATATGTTATTTTCAGAAGCATACTTAAACTGATGAAGAGGCCTCCTGGTAATGGCAGATAGGTAATTCAGAGCAGTCTTCCTGCTGAAGACAACTGAAAAGTCAGGGAACATATAAAAATCATCAAATAAGAGCTAATAAGATGGTGAGATAGCACCAGATCAACATCCAGAAGAAGACAGAAATCCAGGGAAGAGGCTCAATGTTTAGGGTTGCTTTTGCCTAGGATACGTTGTCCTTTTCAAAAGAGGCAATGAGGCAACTGAAAAGCTGAGAATTTGACCCATATGTGAGACTAGAAGAATAAAATGGAGTCTAGAACCTACAGAAGATGGCACCCATAAAAACGACCCTACCCTTTTGGTTAGCACCATGAGGAGCTATATAGTCTAGGAGATAGAATGAACCAGAAATAACCACTCTTCACATGGACCAAAGCCCAAATATAAGTCACCTGTGCATCCCAGAAAATGTTAAATCCCAAAATTGGACTAATTTGATTCCAGATTACTAATCTCCCCAGGGGCCTGGCAGAAAAAAACAGAAATTCACTCCAGAGAAATGTACTAAAATTGACTGTTTATGGTTGCACAGCTCTAAATATACTAAAAACCATTAACTTGTACACTTTAAGTGAATGGTATGGTAGGTGAATTATATCTCAGTATAAAACTCATATAAAAATAAAATTCTTCCCTAGAGGAAGAAAACATTATCCTAGACCTCATTGTTTTTATAAATAATTTTTCAAAAATAATCCTACTTAAAAAGAACCAGGCACATGAAGAAACACAACACCATGAACAAGAATCAGCACAAATAACAGGTAACAGAAAGATATCCACTGTTATTCCTGAGGGTGAAATTATTAGGCACAGACTGTAGGACAGTGTGCTAATGTGCACATGGAGATAAAACCAAACTAAAAATTCAGTGAAGAACTAATAACAGTGACATTGTAGATTTGACCTTATGATTCTGGCCATATGGCATACTACCTTTTACCAGATCAGGACTTGTGCAGATAATACTCTAAACTCTGGGGAAACTTTTAAAATAATTACCTAAAAGGACTGGAGAGTAACCAAAAATAAGCAGAAACTGGAGTGGCATCTACAAATGGCACAAGGGAACCACACTGAATGATTTTCCTATTTTTATAACTTTTCACCTGAGGGCAGACCCCAATCAGCATCAGTCAAGGCTGCTAAAACTTGGTGGGAGCCTACAGTCTGGAGTTTTGATTTCATCCAAGATGGAATAGTGGAGGCCAGATTTATCTTCCCACCTGGAACAACAAAAAAACCAAAAACAGACAAAATATATAAAACAATGGATGTTGTCAAGATACTGACCATCATACAGGGAAGAATGATGAGCTCTGAATGATGGGAAGCAAATGAGGTGAACCCTAGCTTAGTATCTGAAAGTTTCCAGTCGACAGCATAGAGAAGGGAACCCAAGGAGAACCTGTTGTACCTGTTGAGAAGACATAACTAAGAGCCCAGCTGGATGAAGACAGGTAGAGTTCACAGGACTGAGTAACAGAGAGGAATGAGCTGCATAGAGAGAGAACTGCAGAGATCTGCAGAGTGTCCTCAAGTATTCAGGAAAGAACTGATGAGCACACACATGTGAAGATACTACCCAAGGCCAGGGACAAAACCACCCAAGAAGATTAGAGGGAACAATGCCTGGTACTCACACTGAACCAGGAATAGTGTCCATTTCTACCGTCCAGGTTGAAACACCTCATGGCTTACATAGAATTAGGTAGAGTACTCAGAAGGGTCTTGCCTCAGTAATGGGGAAAAAATTAGCCCTAGGTTAAATGCTGCCTTGGGTTCTGCCTGTCAAATACTAAGCACAAGACCTGAAAGTATCTGTTTTCGAGTAATTTAACTGTGCCACAGAACAAAGTTCAACAATATTTATAGAAATATAAAAATAGCAAGCACTCAACAATGCAAAATTAACAATTTCTGGCATCCAATCAAAGATTACCAGGTATGCAAAAAAGCAGGAAAAAATGACCATAAGGAGGAGAAAAATTAATTGAAACCAATCCAGAATTGAGGTACAGTTTAGAATTAGCAGATACAGACTTTAAAACAGTCATTACTATATTCTATATGTCCAAAAACTTTGTACAGACATGGAAGATAGGAAAAAACAAATCCAAACTCAACTTCTAGAGATGAAACTAGTTTCTGAGATGAAAAATACACTGGATGGGACTAACAATAGTTTAGATATTGCCAAAGAAAAGACTGGAGAAATTAAAGACATAACAATAGACAATCCAAAATAACACAGAAAGAAAATAAAAAATTATTTTAATCAAAATAGCATCAGTGAACTGAGGGACAACAAATGGTATAATGTATGTATAATTGGAGTCCCTGAAAAGAGGGGGATGGACCAGGAAATACTATTTGAAGAAACAGTGGCTCAAAACTGTACCAGTTACTTGGAAACTTAAACCATATCTAAGAAGCTTAACAAGCCAGGAACAAGAAACATGAAGAAACAATACTAGGAAACATAATAAAATTGCTCAAAATCAGGGATAAAGAGAAAATCTTAAAAGCAGTCAATGGAAAAAGACAATTCCATACAAAGGAGCAAAGATAAGGATAATAGCATATTTCTCGTTGGAAACAATTCAATCAAGATAAAATACTCAGGGAAGGGGGAGGGATAAATTGGGAGATTGGGATTGACATATAATACTACTATATATCAAATAGATAACTAATAAGGACCTACTGTATAGCACAGGAAACTCTACTCAATACTCTGTAATGACCTATATAGGAAAAGAATCTAAAAAAGAGTGGATATATGTATAACTGATTCACTTTGCTGTACACCTGAAACTAACACAACATTGTAAATCAACTATCCTCCAATAAAAAGAAAGAAAGAAACAATCAGAGGAAAATCATGCTGTTAGACCGGAATAAAAAATAAATACATTAAAAATTTTAAATTAAAATATTCTTTAAGCAAATTCATTTGATTAAAAAAAAGTTAAAATACTCAAAGGAAAAAATTGTCAACCTAGAATTCTATACCCCATGAAAATATCTTTCAAAAACAAAGGCCTTTTCAAAAAGCAGTCTGGCAATGTCCATTCTATAATACTTCAAGGTATCTAGCCATATAACAAAAGCACCAGAACAAAGGGACAGGTACAGAGATGATTACTGTAGCATTTGTAGCAGAATAATATTGGCCCCCTATCAATAGGTGGCTCACAGGATAAATTAGGGTGCATGCACTCCCACAGACTGTCAGGCAGCCATTAAAAAGAATGCATTAGAGTTACAACCCTTAGAGGGCTTTCCACATTGTATTATTGTATAGAAAGTAAGATTCAGGTAACATGTGTGGTATCCCATTTTTATATAGTAAATGATCTCACAAAATTTAAATGTATACCTATATGTTTGCCTAGGACCATATGAGATGAAGAATATGAAGGTATAACCACCAGGGGAGGGTAAAACCATGTTAAAGAAAGAAACAAAAAAAACACAAAAAGCCTTCTTATTTAGAAATGTAAATATTTATGCATTTATGTAAAATTATATGTATGGGTATATGTGTAAATCAAAAATATTATTTTTATATACTCTGTTTTATCCAATCTCTCCTAGGTTTGTTAAACCCTTTCCACCCCAGTCACTAATGCTAATCATTATTGCATAATTGCTGTAATGAAAGAAGCAGGAGAGAAGGTTTCTGATGGTTGCATTTCTAAGAATTTATCTTTTTTTCTGTTACATTATGGTATTTCGTTTCTAGGTAGGTATTTCTAACAGAGCCAGACTTAGCATTAATTATAATGTTATAATTATAATAGAAATAAACATAACATGCCACGAATATACATTTTAGACAGAGGAAAAAGGATTCTAATCAAAAGATCATGAAGTGCTATAAATGAGGGGAAACCATGTATCTGGGGAAAAAGAAAAAAGTTGTTCAGATTACTCTGACTTACGTAGTCCCACTCCCAAGAAGTTCAGTTTGTTGTCCTCATGCCCCCTTCCCCAGATTCCATGACACTCTGTTGGTGGTAGGGGAGCCAAGACAGAGGCTTAGACCATGAATAAGACCCAGGACATTTAGAGTATAGAATACATTTGGTCCACGTTTGAAAATAATAGTTAAGAATATGTTTGAGATAAGGCTTTTTTTCCCTCTGTTTATTTCATCCAAGCAAAGCTGGATGAATAAGTATGTTTGAGCTGAGTGTGTTTGAACATTACCATTAACTTCTGGGTTTGCAGCTAGTGAGAACCAGCCAGAGAAGCCTCACTTTGATTCTCGCAGTGTAATATTTGAGCTGGATCCTTGCAACGGAAATGGGAAGGTTTGCCTTGTCTACAAAAGAGGGAAACCAGGTAAGAATCATGGCAGGCATGGTCCTGTAGCTTGGGAATGGCCTTGGCTGACCTTGCTCTCCAGCCATCACACAAAAGGCATGCTCTTCCCTCCCCTTCTGAGGTGCTGCTGGGTCTCTTGTAGATGCTAAGACCCAGAAAACCCCTTTGGTCCTCTCTGAGCATCCCCCTCCAGGCCAATTACTAGAGTCTTTTTAAGCTATTGTCATTTGTGTCACTTGTGAGTTACTGCAAAATAATAAGATTAGGATAATAAGTGAATAAATGCTAAAAGAAATAGTCATTCTGTTTATAACTCCTCCAGCAGGCTCATGCATTAGAAAAGCATCCAGGAAAAACATTGTCTTTCTTTTACACGTATTTATGTAGGCCAATTAACAGCAATAAAAATCTGAATTACTAGACCTCAAACTAAGATCCCAGATGGGAAATCAAGAGAAGGCGGCTCTGGCTTCTTAAACAGTGGGCACCACCTGGCCCCCTAACAGCAGTTCAGTCCCTAGGAACTACAGAGTTGGACAATGTCCAGCCCTCTTCAAGTAGCTTTCTGCCTGCAGAGGGTGAGAAGACACACCAGGGTTCACCTCTGGGGGAAAGGAGAGATCATCTCCAGCTGGAGGAGTCTTTGTGAAGTAGCCTTTGAGCTGCATCTTTTTTTTTTTTTTAATATTTATTTATTTATCTATTTGGTTGCACCGGGTCTTAGTTGCAGCATGTGGGGACACAACTAAAGAGCTCGTGTGCCACAACTAAGGAGCCAGTGAGCCGCAACTAATGAGCTACATCTTGAAGTATAGGTCTGAATGAGATATGGGGGGTGTGGGGTGTGGGGCAAAAGGGGGCATCCAAGCAAAGGGATATGGGTAAAAGCCATGCCATGAGAGAATGCACCTGATTTGGGGGGAATGACAATTCCAGTTCATTGGCCACGTGGTTCATCTTGTGGATGAGGAGGAGATGACACCAGAAGCCCTGTGATTCCCTTTCATGTGGAGTTTTGAAAGCCAGGTGAAGGGGTTTGGACGTTACGTGGAAGTAGGTGGGGAGTCAAGGTTATTTAGCAGAAGTATGGCAGGATTCAAATGAAAATGTGACCACAGGCAGAAATGGAAGTGGAAGGTACTGGAGGATGGAGGCCACTTAGGGAGATGTTACAGCCATTAGACAGGAGATGAAATAGGAGAGGCCTAGGAGATGAACTAGGAGTACTAAGAATGGACGGTCAGAAGCAAGCGTGAGGCAGGAGCTGGTACAATAGTGCCTGCTTCAGCTCAACCAGCATATCACACAGCCGCACAGGCAGGAGTCCCAGGAGAGGAAGCTGGTCTGGGCTCCTCCATGGTGGTTTCTCACAGCACTTCTAATTCCTGACAGACCTCCTGAGAAAGCCAGAACTGTTCAGACAGAGTGCCTCTCCATCAGGAAGGCTGAGACCACAGTATGTACCTATTGGGGGAGGGGGAGTGTTGAGTCCACACAAGAATGGAGTGCTGCTTAGATAGCCTGAATGCACAGGTGGCCAAAGCCCAGCAGATAGATCAGTCGACTGACTGATCAAGAATTTGTAAAAAAAAAAAAAAGAATTTGTAAAAGAATATAAAGAAGCCAGTAACAGTGGCCACTGGAGAACAGAACTGGGAGGTTGAAGGGAAAAAAGGGAACTTTTACTTACAGTTTACATTCCTTCTACTATTGAAATTTGTTTTAGCCATGAGTAGATGTTGACTTTATAGATAAAAGGAAAAAAGTGTTAAGCCATCCCTTCCTTTATGTCCTTTGTCTGCTATTTCAGCATTAGCACAAGACACTGAGATCTGGTTCCTGGACAGAGCATTATACTGGCATTTTCTCACCGATACCTTTACTGCCTACTATCGCCTGCTTATCACCCACCTGGGCCTGCCCCAGTGGCAGTATGCTTTCACCAGCTATGGCATTAGCCCACAGGCCAAGGTAAGGGGGGACCACCTGTCATCTCAAACTGTAGAATGTATCAGAATCTTCTGAGGAAATGCTTACACCGCAGATTCCCAGCTTCCTCATCTGATGCAGGAGATCTGGGGTTGAGCCCAGGAGCGTGTATGTTCAATAAGCAAGGCAGGTGCTTCCAATTTAGGTGGACAACCTCACTTTATACTAATCTAGTTAAATGGTTCCCAAACTTGGCTGATCCTCAGAATCACCTGGGGAGTTTTTACTTCTAATGAAAAGGGGTTGGTGGTGGGGGGAGATTAGGTTTGACCATTCATTTTGGATAGGCAGAACATGCATACAGGAACAGTGAAAAATCAGTCTCTTATTCACTGGTTCTCCAGCTTCCCCATCCACTTCCCCACAGGGAGCCACTGTTAGTTTCTCTTGTGCCCTCACTGAGATACTTTATTGGATAGAAAGCATGCATGCATGCATACAGTTTTTGGTTCCTTTTTTCTAAATCACAAGTGCGATATACTATTCACATTGTTCTGCACCTTCTTTTCACTTAACTCCGTGTTGGAGCTCATTCCCTATCAATATATAGAGAGCTGTCTTTTTCAATGATATAGAGTATTTCAAAGTATGGATGTGCCTCATTTATATTATATATCCAGACACCATTTTAAACATACAGATGTCAGGTAATGCTGATGTACTGCCTGGTTTGAGAACACCAGGTGTGTCTAGAAGAACTTTTGACTGGGTGGCAAAAAATGAGGGACTCGATGAATGTATTCATTGAGTGGACCTCACTTTCCTCAAATGTCACATGACAGTGACATACATCCAGGCAACATAGTGGGTGGTTGTGATCAATGAAAATAAATGTAGATGCCCTTTGCCCTCAACTGCCCAGAAAGCCTGTAGGGAAGAGAGCAGGCAACTTCCCTCAGTAGAGGCCTGCTCTGGCCTCTGTGTGCTCCTTCCCTGTGGGAAGGATGCTACCAAGTCCACCTGATGGCCAGTGGCTGGTTTGGAGGCAGAACAATTAGAAGGACACCGTACCCTGATGATTTGGGACCTAGCATACCAGGCTCAGTGCACACTAGGTTAGAAGGAAGCGCATTTACTCAGATTCTTAGTCCTCATGTTTAAAGGTTATGAGACCCCATAAAGCAATGTGTGTCTTCCCTTTTACCTAAAGGAAGTGCTAATAGATTTTAGAGGCAGTTTTTCCTAAAGTCTTTTACTCTGCCTCATCTCCCCAGCTCTCTACCCCTGTATCTCCTGTGAAGAGCATAAACACATACTCTTCTCCTTTGAATTGTGACCCTCTCTCCTAATTCTGCCTTACAGCAATGGTTCAACATGTATAAACCCATCACCTACAACACAAACCTACTCACGGAAGAGACCGACTCCTTTGTGAACAAGCTGGATCCCAGCAAAGTGTTCAAGAGCAAGAACAAGACCTTAATCCCCAGAAAGAAAGGGTCTGTTCAGCCTGCAGGTGGCCAGAAAGGGCCTGCAGGTCCTCCTTCCACCTCTAAATCCTCCTCTGGCTCTGGAAACCCTGTCCGAAAATAAGCGCCCCACCTCCAGCTCCCTGCCAGCCCCACAGCGATGATTTCCATGCACAGATGCCCCAGGCGTGGCCCAAGCCTCAGATTCTGTGTGGAACCATAGTCCTCTCCCCATCTGAGTGACAAAATCCTAGGCCTTTTTTACTGCCATTGGCTTGAGCCAGGACTTGGAAAGGCATACTCAGCTCTCCCCAAGAATCCTTCTCTCATACCCCTTACAGCAGGTTGTGCCACCTACTGATTCTGGAAGCTGTGGCGAATGTAAGGTGTTGTGTAAGTGACTAAGTAGATCTGTTAAGAGCTTTCTTCTCTTTCTACTCCAGCCCCCTACCCCTCAGCAGTAATTAAAGAAGTCCCCCATAGAAACCACTGGTTTTGACCTATGAAGCATTAGAACTATGCTGCTCAATTGGTAGCCACTTTTTAAAGCAGCTAAATTTAAGCCATGTCAAAAATTCAGTTCCTCAGTTATATTAGCCACAATGGGAGTATTCATGTGGCTAGTGGATTCTGTATTAGCACAGGGATGATCAAACGTTTCTATCATCACAGAAAGTTCTATTGGGCAGCACTGCATTAGAATACTTTTGCATTACCCTTCCTCAGCTCAGTTAATTTTTGTTAGAGAATATGGATACCTTAATTTGATGGGTTATAATGTTCCATGAAAAACCTTGAATATACATTTTTATGTTCTTTATATCCTTCACCACAAAGATCTTGTGTTGCTCATTTTCAGTTTCCTATAGTTTCTCATCTTCATCGGTTTCCTATAAAGCTTCTTGTTTCCAGTTTTGTGATGTGATGTTTGCACATTTGCCAAAATTATCTTTTTCACTTTTTTTAAAAAAGAAGAGGTGATTCTGCTGTACCATTAAAACCAAAACAAAATAAAATCTCCCAAGCATTGCTTTGCCAGGACTCTTCATGCAGAGTTTTGATGAAATCAGTCACTGTTGACAAGAGCCTCCACCTGCTCTACCTACTCACAATTGCTCAACAATTCACTGGGTAGCAGAAAAGAATAGAGAGGAACCAAGTTGTCAGGGATAATAGCTGAGGTTTAGTCTTCCAGAAGCATTTTTCTGCCAAAACTCATCAAAGAGAGAACCAGCAGTGCCAGATAAGAGATTCCAGCATTTGGCTGCTTCCCCAAGTCAGGGTTAGAAGGGGATTGAGAAGTTGTATCATCTTCCACTGTGGCAGGTGTCCTTCCTCTAGAGATCATGGAGCCCCTGAATTATTTCTTAAGTCCTGGTCCAGCTCTGGATTTCATAAATGAAGCAGCAGAGGAGCCATGAAACAGTGGCGGCCTTCAAATCCATGACAATCAGGTGGAATCCCCAAAGGGCTGTAGACAGAAAGGGGTTCCAACAAGGAAAGATTTGAGACCTGCCTCAGGAGGAGCAGAGCACTCAAGAGCAGGAATGGCTACCCAATATATAGGACCCAGTGCAGAATGAAAATGTGGGGCCTTTTCTCCAAAACTCAGATAAACAGTACCATTAAAAGTATTGGACTTCCTTCGTGGCGCAGTGGTTGAGAGTTCGCCTGCCGATGCAGGGGACACGGGTTTGTGCCCCAGTCTGGGAAGATCCCACATGCCGCAGAGTGGCTGGGCCCGTGAGCCATAGCCGCTGAGCCTGTGCGTCCGGAGCCTGTGCTCCGCAATGGGAGAGGCCACAACGAGAGGCCCGCGTATGGCAAAAAAAAAAAAAAAGAA
>NW_020175080.1:105154-106321 GCF_003031525.2 Neophocaena asiaeorientalis asiaeorientalis
AAGTACTAATACGGAGTAGCAATTCTCATATTAGACAAAATAGACTTTAAAGTAAAAAGACTATTACAAGAAACAAAGAAAGCCACTACATAATGATCAAGGGATAAATCCAAGAAGAAGATATAACAATTGTAAATATTTATGCACCCAATATAGGAGCACCTCAATACACAAGGAAACTGCTAACAGCCATAAAAGGGGAAATCGACATTAACACAATAACAGTAGGGGACTGTAACACCCCACTTTCACCAATGGACAGATAATCCAAAATGAAAATATAAATAAGGAAACACAAGCTTTAAATGACATATTAAACAAGATGGATTTAATTGATATTTATAGGATATTCCATCCAAAATCAACTGAATACACTCTTCTCAAGTTCTTGTGGAACATTCTCCAGGATAGATCATATCTTGGGTCACAAACGAAACCTTGGTAAATTTAAGAAAATTGAAATCATATCAAGTATCTTTCCTGACCACAATGCTATGAGACTAGATATCAATTATAGGAAAAAATCTGTAAAAAAATACAAATACATGGAGGCTAAAAAATACACCACTAAATAACCAAGAGATCACTGAAGAAATCAAAGAGAAAATCAAAAAATACCGAGAAACAAATGACAATGAAAACACAATGACCCAAAACCTATGGAATGCAGCAAAAGCAGTTCTAAGAGAGAAGTTTATAGCAATACAATCCTACCTCAAGAAACAAGAAAAATCTCAACCTACCTTACACTTAAAGCAGTTAGAGAAAGAAGAACAAGAAACCCCCAAAGTTAGCAGAAGGAAAGAAATCGTAAAGATCAGACCAGAAATAAATGAAAAAGCAATGAAGGAAATGACAGCAAAGATCAATAAAACTAAAAGCTGGTTCTTTGAGAAGATAAACAAAATTGATAAACCATTAGCCAGACTCATCAAGAAAAAAAGGGAGAAGACTCAAATCAATAGAATTAGAAATGAAAAGGAGAAGTAACAACTGACACTGCAGAAATACAAAGGATCATAAGAGATTACTACAAGCAACTATATGCCAATAAAATGGACAACCGGGAAGAAATGGACAAATTCTTAGAAAAGCACAACCTTCCAAGACTGAACCAGGAAGAAATAGAAAATATAAAGAGATCGGTCACAAGCACTGAAACTGGAA
>NW_020175080.1:106381-106691 GCF_003031525.2 Neophocaena asiaeorientalis asiaeorientalis
CACCCTGGTACCAAAACCAGACAAAGATGTCACAACAAAAGAAAACTATAGGCCAATATCACTGATGAACATAGAGGCAAAAATCCTCAACAAAATAAAGCAAACAGAATCCAACAGCACATTAAAAGGATCATACACCATGATCAAGTGCAGTTTATCACAGAAATGCAAGGATTCTTCAGTATACACAAATTAATCAATGTGATAAACCGTATTAACAAATTGAAGGAGAAAAACCATCATCTCAATAGATGCAGAAAAAGCTTTTGACAAAATTCAACACCCATTTACCATTAAAAAAAAAAAAAAA
>NW_020175080.1:106939-114670 GCF_003031525.2 Neophocaena asiaeorientalis asiaeorientalis
GGATTAATCCTCCAAAATATACAAGCAGCTCATGCAGCTCAATATCCAAAAAGCAAACAACCCAATCAAAAATGGGCAGAAGACTTAAATTGACATTTCTCCAGAGAAGATATACAGATTGCCAACAAACACATGAAAGGATGCTCAACATCACTAATCGTTAGAGAAATGCAAATCAAAACTACAATGAGGTATCACCTCTCACCAGTCAGAATGGCCATCATCAAAAAAATCTAAAAAACAGTAAATGCAGGAGAGGGTGTGGAGAAAAGGGAACCCTCTTGCACTGTTGGTGGGAATGTAAATGGATACAGCCACTATGGAGAACAGTATGGAGGTTCCTTAAAAACAAAACAGAACTACCATACGACCCACCAGTCCCACTACTGGGCATATACCCTGAGAAAACCATAATTCAAAAAGAGTCATGTACCACAGTGTTCATTGCAGCTCTGTTTACAATAGCCAGGACATGGAAGCAACCTGAGTGTCCATCAACAGATGAATGGATAAAGAGGATGTGGCACATATATACAATGGAATATTACTCAGCCATAAAAAGAAACGAAATTAAGTTATTTGTAGTGAAGTGGATGGACCTAGAGACTGTCGTACAGAGTGAAGTAAGTCAGAAAGAAAAATACCGTATGCTAACACATATATATTGGATCTAAAAAAAAAAATGTTCTGAAGAACCTAGGGGCAGGACAGGAATAAAGACGCAGACATAGAGCATGGACTTGAGGACACAGGGAGGGGGAAGGGTAAGCTGGGACAAAGTGAGAGAGTGGCATGGACATATATACACTACCAAATGTAAAATAGATAGCTAGTGGGAAGCAGCTGCGTAGCACAGGGAGATCAGCTCGGTGCTTTGTGACCATCTAGAGGGGTAGGATAGGGAGGGTGGGAGGGAGATGCAAGAGGGAGGAGATATGGGGATATATGTATACGTATAGCTGATTCACTTTGTTGTACAGCAGAAATTAACACACCATTGTAAAGCAATTATAGTCCAATAAAGATGTTAAAAAAAAAAGTACTAATTTGTTTTACCTTTCTTCTGTGGTCTCTCTCACAACTTGTTACAGTGTTTTATCTGTTTGCTACGTGATGCTGTTCTAGGAAAAATTAGAACTTTAAATTATTAGTGTTAATTTTATCATTGCTCTTTCTATTGTGCTATTCCAGTTTTTAGTGCCTCTATAGAGCATTTAACTCATGTACAGCATCACCAAAAATTACACAATTATTACTTTATACCTTTTGTACGCATATATGTTTCATTCTTATCAGAACAGTGGAAACAACACGCAAAAGTAGCTCAACTGATATTTCACTTCCTGATATGTACACATTCTATCAACACTCTGAACTTACCGATGACTAAGGAAGGACTGAAAGAAATTTTGAGCTGCCCTATGTTTTCCTTCTGTGTCATCATTTCAGCGTAAGTGGTTGGCTAATACAGGAAAGTAACATGAGTAAAAAAGGGAATGTTTGGGTGCCATGGTCATTCGTGCTTCTTAGAATGCCATTACCTTCTTTTTGCATTCAAATCAAGTCTGGTTCAAATAGAAAGTATGACCTTTTGGGGCCCTTGTGTCCCCACTTTTTCAGTTGTAGACATAACATGCTTGCCTTGTACTTAACTCTGAACCTCCCTGGACTCTCATGTATGGTGGGCCCACTAGAATTCTGTGCTCACGAGAATCACGATGGCTGTAAATGAAAGAGGTGGTAAGGAACAGTGGACACACATATTGCACATATCTCCTCTGCTCACGTGTATGCTTGTCTCATCACGCTTGACCTACAAAACACAAGTTCAAAGATAAAACTAAGAATTTCAAGGCAGTAACAGGAGAGCATTAAGCCAAGTGTGAGGCCTTCTGAGTGTGGAGCTCTGTGTGACTTCACAGGTCACATGCCCATGAAGCTGGCCCTGGTGAAGGGGGAAGGGAGCATTCCTGGCCAAAGGCTTCAGACAATGCATAGGTTGAGTGGGTTACATGGGGAAAAAGCTCACAAGGATACTAATGTTTTGAAACTAAAGCAATTAAAATGGCAATAGGCACTACTATAAATCAACTGCCCAGGAAAAAGACTCTCTGCTGGAATTACAGAAAGAGAATAAATGGCAGGATGCTTCACGATGCCTTGATGTAGCTAAGACTGCGTGAAGTGCCACATCATTATGTTGCTTGCGTCCTACAGCAGGGAAGTACCCAAGCCAAGGATAGGCATGACAAGGGGCAGCTTGCATAGGATAATCCACAGAATATGGGTTACTCCTGTGCTCCCCAAAGGTGGACATGCATCAGTGTCACTGGAATTGTGTGTAGAAAATAAGATGCATAGATCCCACTCCAGACCTACTAAATCAAAATTGCAAGGAAAGATTCCAAGCATCAGGGCTTTTAATCAACCACAATGATGACAGTAATGTTCACTGACCCTGAAACTTTCTACTTAATGGGCCTGGGTGGTTTTGCTTTCATTGCAGGAGAAGAACTCAAAATGTTTTTAATCTAGTGAAGCATATACAATGACTGGAACAGAAGAACCAAGGGACCTTTTAGTTTCTGTATGAAATACATCCATTTTAAAAACTTTTTATTATGGGGAATTTTAAACATTTACAAAGATAGAATAGTATAATGAATCCCCATGTATCCATCACCCAGTTTCAACAATTATCAGCTTATGACCAATCAAATTTTATCTATACCCCTGTTCTTTATCCCTTTAATTTTAATTTTTAAATAATTCCATTTTAACTTACCTGTTGATTTTAAGTTATACTTCTGTGCATTATATTTTAGCAGTTGCTCTAGAGATTACAATATGTATTCTTAACTTTTTTTCTGTTCAATACAGTAGCCATTTATATATACATAGGGTCCCTGGTAGCCACATTTGTGTAGTATAACTCTGCCTCCTTGACTACAGTTGACTGACACTGGGAGAGTACCAATCCAAATTGGGATCTTGTGATTAATTGCCTTTGGCTTAAGCCAACGCAGACTGGATTCTGTTTTTCCCACCAAGCATTCTCTGGTTAACACATCAGCCTTCATTATGGAGTTACTGTGAAGATTAAATACACAGGTAAGAACTCAAAGTTGAGTCCCTTCTTCCTTTGTAACGTGACTGTAACCTTTCTTTCTAGCCGTTAACTTTCTACATGAGCCATCTGGCTCTGCCTACTGATCCTCTCACTTTGCTTCTTAAACACCAGTGGGGTTCTCCTTCTGTGACTTTATACCTACAATTTCCTACCTGCCAGTGCTAGCCAGTTGTGCCACGACTTCCTTCCAAGGTCCAGCTCCAGTCTACCTCCACCTCAAAGCTTCTGAGAAGCTGAGCTCACAAGGAGAGCCCACTCTAGGGGGGAGCACTTCATGCCTGTACCACTCAGTTAACTTATAATCATCTTGCCTTGTTTCCTCTGTGTCCTCAGCGGTAGTTGAGATGGGGGCCTTAATTTACCCGTGCAAGCTACGCTGTTTATTGTGAAACCCCATGAAATATTAGATTAAACTTAATTCATAATGTTGTGCTAAATCAGGAGCTGCCACATACTTAAATCCAGGATAGACCAAAAGAACGGACTACCAAATAATGAGAAAAAAAGTTGTGAAAATGCTGTTAGTTTAAATGTTCATTTAAATCCTCAAAATGCAACCAGTGCTTTATTTTAGAGGCAAGGCAGCTCAGAGACCACCTCTCTCAGGAGACCCTGTTACGTGATACGTTGCTGCTATGCCAGTGTTTTGGCATCCAAACAGTCTCTCCCAGACTGCCTCTTGCCACTCACTGGCTGTGACTCAGAAATCTTTTATCAGACAATGTCCCTCTGTTTGTGGTTTCAGAAGTGGGATGTTTGTGGGCACACATCCTTACGTTCCCTATAGCACCCAACACCCAGGCCTTGCCCAATACCCACCTTGGTAGAGGCAGCACTTCAAATAAACACAGCCATCTAACTGGATGTTTGCCAATATCCAACCAATTCGTCTCACGTGGATAAACTCATATTGAGAGAAGGCCTCCCAGATGATAAGGGTGAAAGGCAGTAGTGAGGACCATGGTGAAAGCGATACAAGAACTAAGTGGTGCTTTGTAAAGCTTTATTACAGGGTGGATTTAGCTGTTGGAGATGTGTTCTTGGCCATGGCGTACATCACTGGGTCACGCACACAGCCTTGATGTGGACTCTGCTGAGGAGACTGCGCATCCTCTAGGTGGGGTATGTAGGGAGAGAAGAGTGCGTATTTGATGGCAGTGAACATCAGTCACAGAATTCTCCACTGAGGACAAGAACTCTCAAGGCTCAGGGCACAATGTAGGCAGGCAATGGACATAGCTTCTTAGACACTGTACTTAATTTAAGTTCTTGATAGAACAGCAGTCCAAAGCAATTCTATACACAATTTCACATAAAAACTTCCTTTTTGTAAAATGAATAAACAGCAACAAAGTACATAAAAAGATGTGATCTCCCAGACCTGTGATATCCAGTACCGTACAGTAGTGACTAACCACAGGTAGCCATTAAACGTAAATAAAATTCTGCTCGTCTCTCTAGTCACATTTCAAGTGTTGCATAATCATGTATGTCTAGTGGCTTCCATATTGGAATAGGGCACATACAGAACATTTCCATCATCACAGTTCTATTGGGCAGCCCTGTCTTAGACCACGCATGGCTTGTTTTTACGTAACAAGTCTGAGAATAACTGCTGCAAAGCCCTTTCATAACATGCTATATTCAACAAAGAACAGGGACATTTACTCGATTTAATATACTTTTGTAAGATACAGCATCCTTTCATCCTTTATTTTTACAACCCCTGGCTCACATGGAAGGCCAGGGATGAGTCAGCACGCCATTGCATACCTTGGAAAAGGGCCCATTTCTCTGGCTGCAGAGTGGCCAGTGTGGGTTCTGGGCTTTGCCCCACATTGTAGCCAAAGGCCCGGGAGCAGCTCAGCCTCTAGGGCTCTGCACGGTCTCCAGCATGGAAAGCTGAGGTAAATGAAGGTGCAAGTTTTCTACATCTTAAAGCAGTTCATCTCCTCTGCCCTCCCAGGAAGCAGATGGGCCTGACTGAGAACACACTCCCAAGTTCAGAAGTAATCGCTCAAGAAGTCACATTTCTCAAATCACTTTCTCTTCCTCTACAGATCAGTTACCTTTTTCTTTTTTCACAGCATGAAGAGTGGCAAAGAATACCTCAGAGAGCAACCAGAGCAGGGACACAAACAGCCCTCAGAATAGTTCAAGACCAACATAGACACCTCGTCCCTCAAGCAAAAGCTGCACAGTGAGGGACAATCTATTAAGGACAAGATTAAACCTCTGGAAAAACAGCTTACCTTTACCAAGGCTCCAGTTCCCAACTTTATACTTTTAAACTTTTTTTTCTTTAAATGAGGTCATCCCTTGGGAGAGATGGAGATACAGATTGCACTTGAGGATCTCTGTTTAAATCTCTGGGGGTTCCTGAGGCACACCTGCTCCCATAGGTGGCTCTAGACCATGGCCACACAGGTTCTAGACAGAGTGTTGGGATTCTAGAATATAGGCTTGTTGAACAACTTAATAAGAAAAACTATTTTCCTTTAAACATGTGATTCTAAAACAGACTGCTGTGACCTTAATTACCATCCTCACAAATCATGTTTTTGGCCATTTACAAAAACGGGAAATCACCTTCAATATTATAATATCAATAATAGGAAAAATTCAATCAAGCACAAGACAAATTTAAAAATTAGTCTTACAACATTCTTCTATAAACACAAGCTTATAAAGCTTAATTTAACCCAAAGGTGAACTTCCATTTACAGATGTTGATTTAGGAAGTTGTTTAAACTTCTACAACCTTTACAAACTTCAGGACAAGTTCTTCTTCCATAGATAGACAAGTTGTTTTTTTATACCACCTACTGACGGGCTTCTAGATTAGAGGCCATTTTCTTCCATTGAGACTGCATATCTGAGGATGGTTTACACTGGGAATGGACTCCTTTATTCCCTTGTCACTTCCAATCTTAGGCCTAATGTTCTGAGCCAAGAAGCGCTCTGATGTTGGTTGAATTCCTCTAATTCTGTAGCCAGGTCTACCACCAGCTGCTGTGTGCTGAGCTCCAGTCAAAATGACCTAAATCAGCATACCATCAAGGACACCATTTTTTTCTGAGGCTGGATAGGACAGCTACAAAAGCTTGCCCAGGCATCCATCTCTTTCTGTATAGCAACATTTTAGATTCTTATTTGAAACTTGGGGTTTACAAAAATACAATTTTTCCATTGGGTACTCAATTCAAATGTTTTTTGGAAGGGGTGATTGCTTCTGTTTCCTAGCCCACTGCCGTGCCCAGAAGTGTCTGGCTGTCGCCCTGTGGAACCCCCCTCCCAGAAAGCAGCACAGGGTTAAAAAGCATTTCTAGGCAGGGTCTCTCTGAAGGAAAATGAGACTTCTGGTCTATTTTCTGAAAGAGCAATAGCCAAGGCCTCTGCTTAGCTAGGCCAACTGAATAGTCCAAGTACTGCAGTGACCTATCGCAGTCCAAGAAAGCCTGCCGCTCACAGAGGAACAGAAGGTGTCCTACTTACCTTGTGGTGGATTTAACGCCATACCTTTAATGTGCTGCGCCAATCCTCTGTGGAATATCTTTATTTTCTTCCAGTTTTATTTAGATATAATTGACACATAGCCCTGTATATGTTTAAGGTATACAGCTTAATGATTTGACTTACATACATCATGAAATGATTACACAGTAAGTTTAGTGAACATCCATCCTCTCATATAGATGCGAAATTAAAGAAACAGAAAAGAAGTATTTTTTTCTTGTGATAAGAATTCGTAGGATTTACTCTCTTAACAACTTCATATATAATATGTAGCAGTGTTAATTATATTTATCATGTACGTTATATCCCTAGTATTTATTTACCTTATCTGGAAGTTTGTACCTTTTGACTGCCTTCATCCAATTCCTCCTCCCCCAACCTGCTGCCTCTGGTAACCACAAATCTGATCTCTTTTTCCAAGAGTTTGTTTTGAAGTATAATTGGCCTATAACACCATGTTAGTTTTTTCCTAGTGTACAACATAGTGATTCAATATTTCTGTACATTTCAAAATGATCACAAGTCTATTTACCATATGTCACCATACAAAAATATTATGTAATTATTGACTATATTCCCCACACTGTATATTTCATACCTGTGACTCATTTATTTTATAACTGGAAGTTTGTACCTCTTAATTTCCCTCACCTATCTATCTCCTTCCCCCAGCTCCTTCCCCTCTGGCAAACACCTGTTTGTTCTCTGTATCTATGAGTCTGTTTCTGTTTTGTTTGTTCATTTGTTTTCATGTATAGATTTCACATTAAAGTAAAATCATTCATCTATTGATGGGAACTTAGGTTGCTTCTATATTTTTAGCTGTTGTAAGTAATGCTGCAATAAACATAGGGGTGCATATATCTTTTCTAATTAGTGTTTTTGTTTTCTTCGGATAAATAACCCAGAAGTGGAGTTGCTAGATCATATGACAGTTCTACTAATTTTTTGAGGACCCTATATACTGTTTTCCATAGTGGCTACATCAATTTACACTCCCAGCAACAAGGTTTCCCTTTTCTCCACATTCTCCCCAATACTTATTTGTTGTCTTTTTTAGGGTATATCTTTTTTTTTTTTTTTTT
>NW_020175080.1:114962-122713 GCF_003031525.2 Neophocaena asiaeorientalis asiaeorientalis
TAATTATTGACTATATTCCCCACACTGTATATTTCATACCTGTGACTCATTTATTTTATAACTGGAAGTTTGTACCTCTTAATTTCCCTCACCTATCTATCTCCTTCCCCCAGCTCCTTCCCCTCTGGCAAACACCTGTTTGTTCTCTGTATCTATGAGTCTGTTTCTGTTTTGTTTGTTCATTTGTTTTCATGTATAGATTTCACATTAAAGTAAAATCATATGGTATTTGTCATTCTCTGTCTAACTTATTTCACTTAGCATAATACCCTCTAGGTCCATCCATGTTGTCACAATTGGCAAGATTTCATCCTTTTTTTATGTCTGAGTAACATTCTATTGTGTGTGTGTGTGAATATATATATATATATATATATATATATATATATATATATACACACACCCCATCTTCTTTATTCATTCATCTATTGATGGGAACTTAGGTTGCTTCTATATTTTTAGCTGTTGTAAGTAATGCTGCAATAAACATAGGGGTGCATATATCTTTTCTAATTAGTGTTTTTGTTTTCTTCGGATAAATAACCCAGAAGTGGAGTTGCTAGATCATATGACAGTTCTACTAATTTTTTGAGGACCCTATATACTGTTTTCCATAGTGGCTACATCAATTTACACTCCCAGCAACAAGGTTTCCCTTTTCTCCACATTCTCCCCAATACTTATTTGTTGTCTTTTTTAGGGTATATCTTTTTTTTTTTTTTTTTGCGGTATGCGGGCCTCTCACTGTTGTGGCCTCTCCCGTTGCGGAGCACAGGCTCCGGATGCGCAGGCTCAGCGGCCATGGCTCACAGGCCCAGCCTCTCTGCGGCATGTGGGATCTTCCCAGACCGGGGCACTAACCCGTGTCCCCTGCATTGGCAGGAGGATTCTCAACCACTGCGCCACCAGGGAAGCCCCTGTTGTCTTTTTTTAAATAGTTATCCTGACAGGTATGAGATGATATCTCATTGTAGTTTTGATTTGCACTTGTCTGATGATTAGTGATGTTGAACATCTTTTCAGGTGCCTATTGACCATTTGTATGTCTTCTTTGGAAAAATGTCTATTCAGGTCCTCTGCCCATTTTTTTAAACTGTTATTTACTTATTTTTGGCCGTGCCATGCAGCTTGTGGGATCTTAGCTCCCCAACCAGGGATCGAACCTGCACCCCCTGCATTGGAAGCATGGAGTCCTAACCACTGGACAACCATGGGGGTCCCCTCTGCCCATTTTTTAATCAGGTTTTTTTTGTTTTTTGTTTTTTTTTATGTTGAGCTGCAGGAGCTCTTTGGATATTTTGGATATTAACCCCTTATCAGGTATATTGTTTGCAAATGTCTTCCCACACTCAGTAGGTGGTCTTTTCATTTTGTTCATAGTTTCTCTCCCTGTGCAAAAGCTTTTTAATTTGATGTAGTCGCATTTGTTTATTCTGTTTCCCTTGCCTGAGCACAAAAAAAAAAAAAAAAAAAATCAAAGACCATCCATACTGCCTGTTTTCTTCTAGAAGTTTTATGGTTTCAGGTCTTACATTTAAATCTTTAATCCATTTTGAATTTATTTTTGTGCATGGTGTGAGAGTAGTCCAGGTTGATTATTTTGCATGTAGCTGTCCAATTTTCCCAACACTATTAATTTAAAATGCTATATTTTCCCCATTGTATATTCATGCCTCCTTTGTTGTGGATTAATTATGACAATATAAGTGTGGCATTTCTGGGCTCTCTTTTCTGTTCCATTGATCTATGTGTCTGTTTTTGTTCCAGTACCATACTGTTTTGATGACTGTAGCTTTGCAGTATAGTTTGAAAGCAGGGCGTGTGATACTTCCAACTTTGTTCTTCTTTCTCATGATTGTTTTAGCTATTCAGTATCATTTGTGTTTCCATACAAATTTTAGAATTATTTGTTTTACTGCTGAGAAAAATGCCATTGGTATTTTGATAGGGATTGCAATGAATCTGTAGATTGCCGTGAGTAGTATAGTTGTTTTAACAGTATTCTTCCAATCCATAAACATGGTATATCTTTGTGCACCCTCCCCTCCATCCCCAAATCCCTCAGTGTTATTTTTTAAATAGAAAGTAAAAACCTTAAGACTCCAAAGAAACCAAAACCCAGGCATCTTTAAAGTATTTGACTTTCTTTACCAGCAGTTTTGTAATTTCAACCCAGATTAAGAAATAGACACAAGAATATATATGGTGGTGACCAGCACAATTAGCAACAGCATCTCACAAGTGTGAAGTATCATTCACTTTAATGCTTCTCAAAAGTCTTTTAGAGAAATTTAACCTCTTGAATTAAAAACACTAATAGAGGCAGCCAGAATGAGTGGCGACAAGGAGAGAGGAAGTGAGCAATAGAAAAAAATCCTTCAGATTCACTAAAAACTACTAAACCAATTCCCAGTAAAAAGAGACACGCTTTACCTAGCTGTAACCAAGAAATTAGTTGACCTAGCTTACTCCCTCTAAGAATTTTTTAATTCCTAAAATAAAATTAACATTAGATTTATTCAGTCACTTCCTTCCAAATGTGACCTTTTATTCTAAAGCAGTAACTCTCAGCAGAACACCAGGGGCCCCCAGAAGGGCATCAAAGTATTTGTTCACTAAATGGTGAAAAAAAAATAAATGCATCTTCCTTCTGTTTGCCCATCACAATCCCCAGTGATACAGATATTCCATGTTCATATTCAGTGCCGAGGCTCTCATAAACCACTAAACCACATGCAGAATATTATACGTTATTTAGAACCATAAGGAAATAAACATTGATACTCTATGCACCCTTTTCAATAAAGTGATTAAATAAACTCAATTGTCTGGAATATACAGACCTAACTCTTGTAGGTTCCAGACTGGGGGGCTCACATGCATCATGTATTATTTGACAAATGCCCGCTTGAAAGAGCTCCCTGTCTCCCCAGTAGTGGAGATGCAGAAGATGGGGGGGGGGGAACAGTCACAGAAGCCTGTGGGGTGAATATATTATCTTCAGCTCTTTAGACTACAGGACTGCATCCTGTCTCTAAATCACATTTGCCCAGATTCAGGAATGCACAGTCACAGAGGTTTTGAAAGTGAGGCACAGGGGACTTCCCTGGTGGCATGGTGGTTAAGAATCTGCCTGCCAATGCAGGGCACACAGGTTCGAGCCCTGGTCCGGGAAGATCCCACAGGCCACGGAGCAACTAAGCCCGTGTGCCACAACTACTGAGCCTGCGCTCTAGAGCCCACGAGCCACAAACTACTGAGTCTGAGTGCCACAACTACTGAAGTCCGCATGCCTAGAGCCCGTGTTCCACAACAAGAGAAGCCACCACAATGAGAAGCCCGCGCACTGCAACGAATAGCAGCCCCCACTCGCTGCAACTAGAGAAAGCCCGCGTGCAGCAACGAAGACCCAACGCAGCCAAAAAATCAATTAATTAATTAAATTTTTAAAAGGCACAGATAGAATTGGTGACCTGATGATCTTTTGGCACCGCCCCCATTGAATACCTGCTGCAATTGTTGACCCTTCCCTATTTTCAGAGGCAGAGTTTCTTCACAGGGAGCCATGTGACCCTGGGCTGAGGGTCTCTGTGGAGGGCTTGGCCACCACCTGGGCATCAGGCCCCTCAGCGTGGCTCTGCGGTTGCTGAGAGCTCCTCTGCGGTTGCTGAGAGCTCCTTGCCCTCTGGACACCTGAGCTGCTGATGACCTGCACTTGAGTGCCAAGGACAACACTTGTGAAGTTCTCTGCAGGCAAAGCTTTAAATTTTCATTTTGTTTTGGTGACTTAGTAAATTTTTTTGAGAAAATGAATTTTTACATAACAAGCAAGTGAATGAGTTGCAGAACAGTTCAGATTTTTAAAATGCTACTCTAATTTTTGTTTCTACATCACGAAGGAGCAAAAACAAAGCACACGGGTAAGGCAATACACGTGAGGTTATTGCTAACTTGTACTGCCACAAAGATTGATGCCTAATTAATCTGGAGTTACAAAGAGCACATGTCAGTGCTTCTCACTCAATTAACAACAAAAAACAGGAAACCCAAAGGGCCTGGAGGCCATTCCGAGCCAGGGTCCTTCTGATGAACCCGAGAAAAGGTTTTGCTGATTCAGAAGGGGGCTAGCCTATGGAGCCATTTAAAGTCCTGCACCAGGAGAATGAAAATTTCCAGTTATGGCATTAAACTCTATTTATTTAGTATTTGAAACATGGTGTACATTTCTGAATTTGTATAAACATTTAGTACATCTAAAATCCACAACTGGTAAACAACCTGTGTTTTCTTTTGTGTACAATTTTGGAGTTTACATCTGGATATTCTGGTGTTATGGAGAGACCCAGTCTGTGAACCTAATCAAACTGCCTCATCACCATAGTAACTGTGACAGAAGTGATTTGCTCCTTAAAAGGGCTGCTCCTTGCACAGAAAAGGTGTCACGCTTTGGAACTACTAAGCCAGGTGTCAAGGAAACAAGAGAAACACAGCTGACATGATGAAGAAAGTCTGTGAAGGGGACTCCAAGATCCATGTCAGTGCACAGCAGGCTATGCAAGTCACTCGGTGACACCTAGGCATGGGCACCCCTTTCAGAGCCTTTGGGTGTCAGAGTCTCCTCACCTCCCACCGGAGGGGTTCCTTCCAGCAGGAGCTTGCACTCTGCATGGGCACACACCTTAGGGCACCAGGGGGTCACAGCTGCAGCTCTGAGGTGCCCACCAGGCCCAGGGCTCTGGCTTCTTCCGGAGTCAGGCCGCTCTTCAGGGTCCTCCGCACTGCAGCGGCGCCGGCAGACCAGAGGCGAAGGGACAAGAAGAGAAGGCGGTGTTAGCAACCAGGCACGTGGCAGTCAGGCCACAGGCCTCCTTCCCCCGAGGACTCCCAGAGGAGTCACAGCGCTCACGGACACTTGGCCTCGTCCTACTCCTGCTGAAGTGCCCTGGCTGGCTGGCCGCCAGGGCAGGGAAAATCTAGGGGCTGCCAGGGACTGACCTGAAGATGACACAGGCACTGACCTGGAAAGTCAGGCAGATAGGGGACCTCGTAAGAGGAGAGTGGGGGAGGAGAGGCCCACCCTCATGAGGTGTCTGAGAAATGGTGCAAACTACAAAATGCAGGTGGCATGTTGAGAGCTCAGCCTTTCCCAGCATAAGGAGCGGATCAGAGCTGGAAAAGGAATTACTCAGCATAGGAAAATGCAAATTCCAGTGTTGCAAATTAGGTAAAATAATCCCGCAAATCTGCAGGGACATACCTCTGTAGAAGCCCCACAGCAAGGCATTAACGGAACCCAGCGCGAGAGGTAGCTGCCAGGATGAGCTCTCCACGAGCATCAGGGTCTTAGTCTCAACTCATCAAAGGGCCTCTACAGAGAATAACCAGTGACTCCTTGTAGACTGGATGCCAAGGAGCAAACTGCCAAACTTCTGAGTGGATTTGGTGGATGTTCTCTGTGAAGCACACAAGGCTCAAGAAGGACCAGTGACCTCCCCGCCCTGAGGTTTACAACTGGCAGCTGGAGGCACACTCATATTTAACCGACTTAGAATTGGCTTACGTTTAGCCTGACATTATGGGTTTTTCCATTGTTTAGTGTTGATCAATTTCGATGTCAAAATAAAGGCTGAATAAGGCTGCATGATGAGGCAGCTGCCCCTTCCAAGACTGGTCCTTTCATTTGAAAGGTTCCTAATTACATTTTCCTTAGTTGATAAATTGTATTTGGCCTACTCTGTATGGAAGTCATACAGAGTTTTGGGTATTCTATTTTCAGAAGAGATGTGTTACAGATCTACCATCTATCATAAATCCTCAGTCATCTGGAGTCCCTGAGATCCTCAGGGAAGGCCCTTGATCAGAATGTGGAGAAAGTAAAGCTCACCCTTAGTGTTTTCCCACCTTCCTTGCCAGACCTAATTCCCCATGCCCCCTCTATGACAAGGGGGCCTGTGTCCTCTGAGGCCTCCCCAGAGGTGAGGGTCCCACCTCGTGTGTCTGCAGCAACGCCCAAATCGATGCCTCCCCTGGACAAAAGCCCACTTAGCCCACGGACAAAGAATCTGAAAGAGCTAGGCCTCTGGTAGAACAAACAGCGGCTAATATCTACTAATAAATACTTTCTTCTCTCCCAGGAGTCAGCACTCTGGGAGCCAACACCCAATCCATCAGTCTGTCAGTCAACAAATACTTCGTGGAGAACCTATTGTGCGCTCAGCACTTTAACTCAAAGAATGGACACACTTAGGGAAGATTCACAGACATTAAGCGTGGGTTTATAGACGCACAAAGCTCTGTGGTGAGGGGTACCCTCAGATCATGCCACCGCACGCTGCTGTATCTTCAAGCCCAGCTCAGGGCCCTAGAGCCACCCGTCCGCAGCTGCTCCTACACTGGCTAACCCTCCCGCAACCCCGGACCCCTTGGGCTCCAGACTGAGTATTTAACTCATCCAGACAAAATGTTTGGCTCCAGAGCCTTGGCTGGAGGCAGACTGCATTTAACTGAGTAATGGAATTCGTTCTATGGGGCGGCAATAAAAATACTAGTTTGTAATACCCTTTATGTTCTTTAAACACTCCTTCAAGTGTTTGTTAAAGAAAGATAATAATTTTAATGGCAGAAAACAAGATGAAATATTTCTCATCCTTGACAAGGACTGCTGAGACCTCTTATCCAAAATCCAAAATTCTGCCTGAATAAGTCCGTGCTGCACTAGGAGGGCATCTTACGTTTCCTCAGCAGCAGGAGGGGGCGTGGGCTAGGAACCACACCTTTGTGCCTTGAGGTATACACACGTGGCCAAATGACCACAGAAGACTCCACGAACTGAGGGCATTGAAAGACGCCTCTTACGGTTCTGTTCACATGTTTGCTTTAGCCCTAGAACTATAGGGTTCAGTTCATGTAAATACTTGAGTGAGGACCCTGGCACCTTACGGAACAGGCAATAATCTGCTAACAGATATGGGCATCGGGCCAGCCTATCTGGGACCAGCTCAGAGAACAGAACAAAGGTTAATGGTGCTGCACCAGCCTTGCTGCCCTCAGCCTCATGGTCTACTCGCAGCTTTGATGCACGAGACCCCTGAGGACCCTCCTGCCCCCTCCAGCCTGGGCTTTCCTCTGCTGTGGGGAAAAGCCAGTATAAGTGAAGGTCCCTTTGCTTGCCAGATGTGTCCCTGAAAGGCAGGTATTCATAGAAAAATCGGCCCCATTTATGGAGTCCTACTTTCTGTGGGCCTTCATGACAGTTCAGATAAATTCTCCCAGAAATACATTAACCCTGAAAAGGACCTTAAGAATTTGAACCCTTCCCTTGTTAAAGACTCTTGAAAGAAGGTGTGAAATGAATGTAATCAGTTGAAATCAGCTTTGTACCCTGATTCCAGTCCTGCATGCAAAGGGCCTGTTACGGTGTCTGTCCATCTACCTGCTCGTCAGTTAACTCATTCATTCAACAGACGTTACATGAGCCTCCACCTTGAGCCAAGTGTCCCACCAAGGAGGCCGGGAGCTGACAGGAACACGGAGTGCGGGGAAGGGCGCAGGGCAGCAGACCCTGTCCGCACAGGAGTTGACTCTCACGCAGAAAGTTTCCAGAAAGCAAAAAACGGCTGAGGACATATGAGAATGAGAGGACCAACATGCAGGAGCCGGCAGGATATGGAACTTGCAGAACAGGAACAAGCCTTCCGTCAAATAGGGAATTCTCAACTAGCACTTCTCAAATGCTGGCAGGCGGTGGGGGG
>NW_020175080.1:122786-188148 GCF_003031525.2 Neophocaena asiaeorientalis asiaeorientalis
TAACGTCCGGGCCCCTCTCCACTGCTCCCCCTTCCTGCTTCCCACTTGAATGCCTTGGCTGCAGCAGAGCTGCTCGCTAGCCTGTCACACGTGACAGCCTCCCCGCCCCGCAGCTGCTTAACAGAGAACAGGCCCTGGAAATGTTTGTCCCTGTCTGCCTCACACTCCTTCCATAGACGGCATGGGTCACTCTGCTGGTACCAGCAGCCACTCGATGCCCCAGGCGCTTGGGACAGCTCTCACGATGTCAGCAGCGGGGTCTGACACAGAGGTGCCTCTGCTGTCAACATGCAGCACAGGGGGGTCTGGCGCTCACGGAAAAATCACAAGTTTGTTTTCTCTTACTTTCCCCCCTCCCTTGAATTGAAAAAACATGTTTCGATCCTATAAAGTGCTCCCAGGCAACTCTTTGCTGATGTGCATCTGAGAAGAATGGCAGTGGTGGCTGCCATTTCCTGAGCGCTACCATGGATTATCTCACCCCATATCTGTGGAAACCCTATGAGATGGGGACTGTGCTCATCTCCCCGGGGAACGAGCAGCAGCGGCATAGAGAGATCGAGTCTCTGGGCCCTGCGTACACAGTAAGGGGAAGAGAAGGACTGGGGCCAGGACGTTTGAATCAGAGCCCACCCTGGAAACAACTGTGCCCTGACGCGCCTGGCAGCATGTGTTCTGACAGTCTTTCATGTTGATGGCAAATGGACCGAATTTTACTTCTGTGTGACGGAAACCCACATGTGTGCTCTTTTACCTTTGGATCACTGACAGGTTTTTTGTTTTTTTTTTTTCATTTTTTGCACATAACGTCAAGTAATTTGGAAATAAGTTGTGTGTGTGTGTTTGGGTTTTTTTGTAATCCCGAAGATCCTAAAAATTGTTCTATCGAGTATACTAAGAGCGCTGTGTCTAGGATGACAGGGGCTCATATCAGAACTTGAAGATACCTTACACGTTTGCTTCTTGGGATTGGGAGGTAACTGGCCCCACTGGTATTCAAATGCTGCTTGTCAATTTGTGCAGCCCTTGTTCCTGGAGGGACCTGTTTGCGACTGGAGAAAAACGGCAGGCCCAGTCCTGCCTCTTTGGACTTAAATACCGGGAATCGTTTTAAGGTGTTTCATTCTTAGCGATTCGATGTTAGATATTCTGTGGGATTTTCATGGGTTTGGGTTTTTTTGTTTTTTTGGTCAACGTCAATTATTTAACCATTTGGGTTATTTTTCTTACTTCCACCCTCTGTCATAAAATCCCATCCATTAAAAGAAGAGGTTTCCCAAATTGACAGCATTCTACAAAATAACTAACTGACTGGTACTTTTCAAAAGTGTCAAGGTCATGAAATGTCCTCCACAGATCAGAGGAGACTAAGGAGACAGGACGACAATGCAACGTGCGACCCTGGGTGGGATCGTGGAACAGAAAGAGGGCATTAGGGGGAAAATGCTGAAATCTGAGTCAAGCCTGCAGCTGAGTTAATTTTTTGATGCATTGTCCTGGGTGTTAACATGACGGGAAGCTGAGTGAAGGATGTAAGGCAACGCTCTGTGCTATTTTTGTGACGTTTTTGTTAAGTCTAAAATTCTTTCAAAATCAAAAGCTAAAAAAATAAAATGTGGAATAACAATGACAAGAAGCCAAGGTTCCCAGACCTGGTTGATTTAAACTCGACTTCTTAGATTCAGCCTGGGCACAAAGACCCAAGGTCTCTGGGAGAGGCCCCAACAGTGCATTCTAACCTCCCCAGGAGATTCAGATCCCTGACTTAGAACACTGCCATCTGAGTGAGATGCGGGGAAAGGGGGCCGCTCATGAAGGCAACGGCCTTTGTAGTGATAGGGCTGAAGTCTCCGAATTCTGCCTAACCCGGAACTAGGTTCACTCATGCTGAGATGGCTCTCAGCAATACTTATGGTATCAGGTGCTTTCTACAGCCACTGGTCTGGCCACGGTCTTGGCTGCGCAGTGCCCCCACCCCACTTCCCTCCTACATCTGTGGCTACGTTCACACCCAGTGCTCCTCAATAATCTCTTTGGTTCCTAGCTAAGCACTGAACAGAAAGCAATCAGTTGGAATGCAAAAGCAGACTGCTTCTTGTGAGTCACGTTGTTGGGGAGGACAGGGAGGGGATGGAATCTGGCCTGGGTGGAAAGAAATGAAACAGTTCTCTCCATTGCTTTCCGAGCTCAGAGTTCTCAGCATTATTGCAAGTCCTGGACAGAACAGAACTGCCTTCCCCCTTTCCAGATGCAGTCTAGCTCTTTAGTGCTTACTGGGATGTCACAACAATACTAGACACATACATTGCTAACAATCCAGGCTTCCGTGCACAGGGGCAAGCCATTGCACCAGTGTCCTGGGGGTAAAAAGAGAGGGGAAGATGGGTCTGGTCTACAAATTACAGCAGGCCAAGTGAGGTGGACAATGGTGGACGAGGAGCCAGGAGGGTGATGGGAGCAAAGTGATAAGGGGGCAGGTGTGGTTTCTGTGCACAGGCTCATGGGTGACTTCCCTGGCAGCTCCTAAACGCTTGCAGGCAGCTTCACATTCCTACCATGTTTGGGACCCTTGGACAGAAGTGTGAAGGGAAGGAGGGTGCTGAGAACCCGTCATAGGTGCCCCGCTTAACTCTCACAACCATCCCGGGAGGCTGGCACGACCGCCTTCACTGTACCAAAGAAGACTGAGGCTCAGTGAGGCCAAGCCATTTATACGGGAACAGTCTCCTCGGCTGTATGACTATGCAAATTCCCAAGCATGGAACTGGATTCCATCTGAACTTGGCAGCAAAGGCAATGAACTACTGTAACCCCCTGGCAGTAAGGTGCTTGGCACTTTCCAAAGCACCCTTCCTAGAACCCTCTACTTTGCTCTTACGCAGGAAAGACAAATTCTCAGGTTCCTCTTGTTTACTGATCCTCCCTCCTCTTGAACTTCCACTCTGGGGAAAAAGGGTGCCTGGCATACAGACAGACACAGTGGAGGACACACAGCCAGCCTCCTTTTTCAAAGTGCTAGTTCCCAATTTGGAAGGGAGATTTGTCCGAAAATACAACAACCAGAGGGCCATTCAGGGCAGTGAGACCCTTCCAAGCTCTTCCGGCACCACCTGTCTAACCCCAAAGCTTCTACCTAAGCTTCTTTCCACATCAGAGTCCTGGTTACCAGCCTGACCCTGCTCTAGAGCAGGGGGCTGCTTCCACCCCCTTTGGGCTTGGGTACAAGGCCCGTACACCCTTGTTTAGGACCTGTCTCCAGGTGACTTGGAGTCTGTTCTGATAGCACCTGCTGTGATCTGGGCCTCATTTCTCTCACCTGTCCACAGACTTCTAATCATGCCTCCCAGCCCACCACCATCAAACCCCTTCACAGTCCCTTTCCTGTGCCCATCCGGCCCTGCCTCCAAGACCTTCCCAGTGCAGAGCCAGGCTGCAAATGCCTTCCTTACTTCCCCATCTTCCTTTTCTAGTGACAAGGGCTTGACACCCACCATAGGTTTAAAGTGAGCCCCAGTGAATCTTAGAGCCGCTGTCAGCTCCATCCCCTCTGGTCACTGTACTCCCGAAGCCTGGAGTGGGTGCTAATGGGGGTGGCACTTCTCCCCAGAGGCACGAACCCTTACGCTGGCCCTCTAAAATGCAGTGACTCTCCACCTGGGTTTAGGGAAAAGATTTTGATTCTCTCTTGGACTTATTCTATTTATCTTCCTGTCATGTGTCCTGTACACAAGGGTGGCTGCCCTTAGCTGTCTTTAGAGGAGGAATCAGTCCGGCTTTAATGAGCTCGAAGAATAATTAGGTGCTGAGTAAATAGTAATGATGTTGAGAAGACAAAAATTTGATTGAGAGACTTTGGTCCTTTCCACTGACATCTTATTTTACTGTATTCTAAGGGCATCCGTTTTAAAGTCTCTGGCCCATTCCATTGTCCCTATAAAAGAATATAAAATTTCTAAGTAGGGAAGAACTATGTAAATAACATGCAGGGAAATTTTTCTTAATGGGATTAGTGGGAAAATTCCTGAACATTTTCAAATACCACTTTGGAAAATTAGACACAACTAAACTAAGCTGAGTGCTTATCAGTTCCAGGGATCAATCTAATATTTTGTGAGGCATATCTCCCATTTTCCCTAAAACAGATTCAATATTTTTTTTTCAGATTCGTTCGTTCTCCTTCTCCACGGAATCCTACTTAACAGATAGCATGGCAACACCCCTCAATATTCTGTAAAATAAGATTTTAGTTATATCGAATCAACGTGAATATGTCACATGCCCTTCAAGAGGAATGTTGAAGCCTCATAAGAGATGGGGTGAGATGAGAGCCTGAAGTCAGGTCAGAGTTCAGTGTTCCTTTCCTAGCAGCCCCTAGAATCAGGCTTCTGGCCCTTCCCATTGAGAAACTGTTCTTTTGTTCCTAAGACACTGTTAGATTATTTGTAGGTCATATCGAAGTGATTGCATTTTTAAAGAAATATAGCCCTGAGTGCAAAACTGCACGGTCACGTCCCAGGTGGGGCCCAGACTCCCCTTGAAGAGAAACTCAACAGGAGAGGGGGCATTCAGCCTCTCTAGCAGGAAAGAGAAAAAGGCCAATTATGAGTCCCTAATCCCTGCTCTGCTCTGTGATAGTCCAGGGTAATGGCTCCATGCAGGCAGCCAGCTGGGCAGAGACCCTCTTCTGAAGTTGGGTCCCACAGAAAAGAACACAAGGGGTCCTTTTCTTCCCCAGGCCCCAGGCCCGTCCTGCAGAATCACAGTGGGAAGGAGATCTCAGATGCCCGTCAGCTTCAGGGTTTTCTAGGGAAGACCAACATCCGGGAGGCCTAAGAGAACAAGTAGCCCCGGGACAAAGGACTTGCCCCAGTATGATGAAAAGAGAAACCCAAATAAGAAGAAAACAAAGAGCTTGGAGAACGCTCTCTTGGCCATCTCCACCAGCCGACCTGAGAGCCGTGGCCAGAATCTGGGGAAGCATATGACGAGCGTTGTGTTGACATTTCACAGGCTAGAAATCAACTGGACAATTCGAAACATTTTACTTAATGAGACCCCAATGGCACCAGCTGGGAAAACAACAGAAGGGGCAGAGCCTGGGAACCTGCGAATCCATTACGGTGCCCTCGGTGAGTCCCAACTGGCTGCATATTTCAGGCTTTAAGCAGGACATTTGGTGGATGTAGGCCTAGCCACCAGCATCAAACACGAAAGCAGATGTTTTAAGCATCTCAGAGGATTCTTGAGGGTCTTGCAGGTCATAAATTTCTAGGTTATGAGCTGGATTCTGTTTGGTCTCATACAATAGCTGGACGATTATTGTCTTTAGCCAAATGAGGTATAGCCCAAATATGCTGGTTATTCGTTTACCCACTTGCCACATGGCCACCATTACACAATCAAATCAAACGCAGCATCGTTTCAGGGTGAGGCCCCAGCCCAACACTTCACATCGATTTTGCAAACTGTTTTTTTCTCATTCCTTTAACTTCTTATGAAAAGCTAGAGTTTACATCCCTTTATATTAGAAATCAAAGTAACTTCCCCCATCTTACATTTCTGTGGATGGTGCCATTACTAATTAACTAAACCTGCTACAGATAAACATTTACATACATGCAGTGCTGTATTTGTTGTAGTAACTGCATCACAGGACAAAATGTGTTGGGCTAAATAAAAAGAATATAGGGCTGTTTTGCATAAGATTGGAATGGAAACGATACCACAGGAAATTATTTTACGTCAACCACAAAAACAGGCAAAATTTCTCTCTGGCCAGATTGAAGAGGAAAACTCATTATGGCTGTGTTATTGTTCCCAGTGACATTCTGTGTCTCTCTAAGAATCTGGTTCTCTCTAGACCAGAGGGCAGGGCCAACACTCTTTGCCAACACAGACATGTAACCTATAGGAGGAGTACATACCCTGGGCCAGGCCCCTCTCAGGCAATCTCCTTTTCTGAGGTCCCTGACCCAACCCTGCCCACCTTCTGGAGGGCACTCCCTGACCTGGCATCCTTTCTCAACTCCTCTCCCGTGGTCTGATTCCCCACATGCTTTTCCCAGCTCCTCCCAGTGGAGACTCTTGCACTAAGGTTGCCCACTGCAGGAAGGCCAGGCATTAACTGGTGCAAAATTTCTGCCATTTGCTTACCGGTTTATTGAAGTAAATAAGAGGAGGGCAATAAAGGGCAAATACTGAAGATAATCTACTTAAGGCACCTGAAAAAGCCTCTCATAAGTTTCATTTAAAAAACTATTTAAGAAAGAGATTTCTGTTCATGAAAAAGAGCAAGAGAAAAACAGGCAAATGGTATGGACAAGCCATACACAAAAGAAGAGATGCAAATCACAAGAGGCTCGACCTTCCTAGTACACTAGCAGGGAAAAGTAAGTGAAAACCATAAGGAATACTATTTCACACGCTTCAGACAGGCAAAAAGGCAAGTGCTTTGCCGGCCTGGCCTGGAGCATGCAGTGTGGAGAGAGTGTGGGTCAGCCTCACCCCTCTGGAGATGAGTTTGCTCCCCAAGATGTGCACACCTGGGGATCCTGCAGTTCCAGTCCTGGCCTCATACCCCATTGACCCCCTCCACGTTATCGTGCATGGGGTCCCCTGGGGATCTTGTTAAATGCAGATTCTGAATCAGTTGCCCTGGAGAGGTCCCCATGAATATGCATTTCTAACCAGCCTCCAAGAGGTGCCCATACTGTCTGAGGAACAACTTTAAATAGCAAGTCCCTAGCCAAGGTCTTACATGGGAGCCCCAAGAGAATGGCAAAGAATTCACAGCAGCACCAGGAAACAGTGAAATGTCGGAAAAAATAAATGTAAAGGTCTTAGATATTGATGTTGGAGCCCACAAACATATTTCTGAAGATGTAAAAAGCCAGTGCCCCTGAATGATAGTTTTCCATTTAAAGAACAGAGGGAATGTGGCAGGGGGCACACAGAGTGGAACAAGAGTCCTTCTCCTAAGGCCACGAATCACCCAAGGGGCCTGGGCAGGGCCCAACCACAGAGGTTCTCAGGTGGTCAGCTTGGGTACAGCCCAGACACCTGGACATTTTAAAGCTCTGCAGAAAGTTCTAATGTGCAGCCATGGTTGAGAGCCACAGTTCAAGAAGTTACTCAGGGGCTTCCCTGGTGGCACAGTGGTTGAGAGTCTGCCTGCTAATGCAGGGGACACGGGTTCGAGCCCTGGTCTGGGAGGATCCCACATGCCGCGGAGCAACTAGGCCCGTGAGCCACAACTACTGAGCCTGCGCGTCTGGAGCCTGTGCTCCGCAACAAGAGAGGACGTGATAGTGAGAGGCCCGCGCACCACGATGAAGAGTGACCCCCGCTTGCCACAGGGGAAGCCCTCGCACAGAAACGAAGACGTAACACAGCAAAAGTAAATAAATAAAATTAAAGTCTTAAAAAAAAAAAGTTACTCAAAGTGTGTACCAGCAGGATGGACCTCATCTAGGAGTGTGGTGAAAACAGACTCTCAACCACTCATCTCACTGAATGAGAATCACATCCCCCAGCCCCCAAGTCCTGTGGTTTGAGAAACTCTGCTTCTCCCTGGTGGAGGTGTCAAGTGATACTTTCTTTTCTGGGGAAAAATTCCTGTCAGAATCTAAAGCCAATGATATAAAATGAGCAGGGTCCGAGAGTCTGCAGCAATTTGGTTTAGTGTTCTTTACCCTGGAAACAAGCACGTCAACGGGTCAAACAGAACCAAGGCGTCCAAAATATGCAGCCCAAAACTCAGTCACCTCTTGTACGAATCTCAAAGGTGGCGGCGCCTGGGGGGCTCTGAGTTTGAGTTCTTACTGAACTCCTGCCTCCTGACAGCCACTCTCCCTCCTTTCACTTTTGGGAGCCAGGAAATGAGGAGGCAGCCAGATTTCCTCTTTACAAAACATCATAAATCCCTGTCCTAGGGATTGATCTTGAGTGACCAGCACCAGGCCAAAGCTTGGGGGCTGAGGTCTCTTCTGAAACGCACTAGGGCCACGGCCATGAAGGCAGATGTCAAAGGTTTAGAGAACCCTGCTTCTCTACAGCGAGCCATCCCTGTGAGAGTCAGCATGGTGCCCACAGAGGCAACTCCACACCCGTCATTCGGTGGATAGGGGCAGGTAACAGGCTGAGACTACAAGGGCAAATAAGTCGCTTTGATTTAGTTGAATCCTCTGTTTGGTAGGAAAAAAAAACAACTGGTGAACCTAGGCTAACATGAACTATTTCAAGCATCCTAAGAACCGAAAATCGCTGCCACCCCTGGTTTCACCTTCAGCATATGCCCATGAGCAGCAGTGAACCCCTGGGGGGACAGTCTCCAGCCCAGAAAGTAGCCCCTGATGCTGGGTGAGGGGCAATAATATGGCCTCAGCAAAGCATCCAGGGCAGTACTTGGCAACGGGTCCCACTGTGCCCACCCCTACACACCAGAGTCATCTAAGGGCCTTTCACACCTTCCTGGGGACAAAGTGTGAATTGGGGGAGGTCTGACCAGAAACAGCAAATACACTGGACAGGTGGCTGCAGTATCCCTCCTCCCTAGTGGCCAATGCTGACTGTCCAGCACGAAATCTTTTGTCGATGGGCACAGGTGGGCCCTCCGGGCACCACTGACAATTCACCGGAGCCCACCTCTGAGTCCCTGCCCTTCCTGGGTCATACAGAACTGGAGGGCTGGTCCCTGCAGGCAGAGTCCCACATCCTAACTCCAAGGCACTTACGAGACTTCCGGTTGGCCCGGGAGCGCTTCCTCTCCCGCGGCACCACTCGCTGACTGGGCACTTGGGTGGCTGACTTGACGATGCGGTCCATGATCTCATCAGCTGCATCACCCGTGACACTAGGCGAGTCATCCATTCCCACAGTCCATGAACTAGTGGATCCTGAAGAATTAAACAACCAGAGAGCACGAGGTACTCAGAGAGAAGGAAAACACAGCACTGCTCCTGCAGCAGCAAAGCTCGTCAGCAACAGAGCACAGCAGAGGCCAGAGCCAGGGTTGAGCCTCCTGATGGATCTAAGGGTGTTCCCCCGTCCCCACTGCAGGGGCACCACAGTGACCTGTGACCATCACCCTCCAGATTCTGACCTCCCATGAATCCATACCTGGGGCCCTTATGTCATACTACCCTGTCACACAGCTGTGATGTCTTCTCTCCCTGTCGTGGATGTGCCTCCACCTGCCAGGTCCTGTGGTCGTGGAAGGGCAGACTTCCCACGCCGTGTGCTGCTATGTACATCACAGATACCCAGTTGAGTGCTTCCAGAAATGTCCAGAGACATTTGTTAAGTCAGCTCCCCATCTGTGGTTGTATGTGCCTAGCGAATGTCAATTAGCCCCAACTTCTCATTCAGTTAAATAAAAATCAATGGATTTTGTAACATATAGCTTATCTTTGGATTAACTAGCCTTTAAAAATCATAACAGGATTGTCCTCTTCTACCAGGAAAAGGGAGTTAACACAACATTTTCTTTGGTACATTCATCTGCTCCCTGACCAGAAAAAATATGTTTATAAATAGCTGTATGTTGAGACAGTCCAAGTCTGGTATAAAAGCATCTGCCCCTAGACCAGCAAGAAGAAAATACCACAAAAACATGGGTTCCCAAGTCATATTAAACACTTAGAAATGAATGCTATTTTAATTCATCAAAAACTGTGCCTTTGTGACTGATCAGCTTCCTTGTGAAATCTCTTCTCTAAGATGCGAAATATGCTTCTGTAAGAAAAAAGATGTACAGTGTGCTCAAAAGTGTGAATTTCCTCTACCTCTACTTCTCTTTGTAATAGACATACAACTTTAAAATCCTGTAGGTGAGTGTTCTCAGACTTTTATGTTTTTGGAACACAGGTACCCTGAACTTGTCCAAGGTCCAGCTAAAGCTGAAGAACAGTCAGCTTTTCTCAAACCACAGGTGAAAAAATGTTAGTAAATCTATACCTTAAATTTTGAATTCTATATTGCTATACTAATTTTTCAAAACGTCCGGTGTTTGGATATTGATAGAAATAGTTGGGAATAGTTGATTACAGTTCAGTAGACTGCACATTTTATAGACATGTGTTTGTGGTTGAAAGTTCACTGCAAATATGTAATATGCTATAATTTAGTCATAATTTCTGCTAGTAAAGTTCACATGACTGAATTAAATAAACACGTTGCAAAAGGAGTACCAGGATTCCAGTGTTGGACCACCTGCACTATTTGAGACCTGTGGCCATAGGACAACAATGCTTTCTGATGACAACGTCTTTGTTGTGGTCATTTATAAAAATCGTTTTGCGTTATGAGCGGGAGCAGACCTACAACACTGGGATATACAAAGTCAGGACATTTTACTTTTTCTGCTTGTGCCCAAGGGAGTTTGATCTACTTGCTTCCATCAGAAGACTAGCTTTTTCAGCATCATAAAACCCTTTAAAAATATGTTCTTCTCAGAAACGAATATTTGAAATTGCTGAATTTTTCTGCATTCTCAGGCTGGTCCAGGTGTTCAAGTTGGAGGCAAGAGGCCTCATAGTGGCACAGCTCTCAGGCTGGGGCTCTGCGGAGCCTCTGAACCACGGCCCTCCTCATAGCAGAGCCATCAATACAGCAATTGCTTTTTGCCCAGCAATTTCCTGTTTTCCCTTTTACCTACTGATTTATAATTCTGTGCCTCATTTTGAAATGCCAAGCTACCCTTCCCAAAACACACAAAGCTCAATCAAGTGTCTTTGCTCATAATATAATATAATTTGCTCCTGATGAGCCAGAAATGAAGGCATCATCTGATCTTTCCATGAGAATTACCTATACTTTCATCTTATACATTCCTGGGAATCTGCTTTCACTGTGATGGGTCAGGAGATGCTTACAAGGAACATCTTGCCATTTGTCCAGGACTGTCAGACTCGGTTTTGTGATGCCATCATTTTCTCATGACCTCATTCTTGGTTCTGCTTTCTTATCCCCTCGCCCCTTGGTTACTGTTGTCACTACCTGATTACCATTTATGCCCATTCTTCTTGGTCGTGTATATGCTTCTCTTTCTGGAACCTCTACACGCACATACAGCCACAGGAGAACACTGCCCATAACTTACAGACTCCAAGGGGCCATTTGGCTCCCCATGGTCTCCCAAGTGTTAGCCAGGCATTTATATATACTGAGATGTCTGTAAAATTATTATATGTAATATATATGAATATATATAGATAGACATATGGTGGAGGGGATAAAGCATTATAGACCATGATAGGACTATATCACTTTATTTGAACTTTACTTTTGAAAATATGTAAACTGTAGTTTGAAAGAAAACACTGTAACTAATTTTTCCCTTAAAAATCTAACTTAAAGAAATAGTCTAAAAGGAAAATAATTATATCCAAATAGATATTATATTAATGTAATAAATGCTTACCTTTGTTTTTGAAAGAATCTCCCTGGGTATAGACTTCTAGATTAGAAAGTTCTCTTTTTGGCAATTTAAAGATGCCATTCCACTTTCTTCTGACTTCCATAGCTTCTGTCAATAGTGAGTCATCATTCTTACTGTTGCTCCTTAGAAAGTACATTCTTTTCTCTCTGGCTGTTTTAAAGATTTTATTTATATCTTTGGTTTTTGGCAGTTTGCCCATGGTATGCCTAGATGTGGTTTTCTTTGAGTTTACTCTCCTTGGATTTGTTATGTGTTTTAAATATGTGGGTTGATATCTATCATGAGCCTTTGGGAAATTCTCAGCCATTGTTTCTTTAATTTTTCTTTTTACCCATCTTTTCTTTTTAGTACTCCAGTTACAGACACATTAGACCATTTGACTGTGTCCCACATATCTCTTACATTTTGTTCCATTTTTTCTCACCATGCTTCAGTTTGTACATTTTCTATTAACCCGTGTTGTTTGAATTCACTAATCTCTTTTGCTGGGACCAGTCTGCTGTTAAACCCATGATATCAGTTAATCGTTTTAAATCTTTCTTTTTTTCAGTTCTAGAATTTCCATTTGATTCTTTCTTATAAATTTCAACCTTTTTATCAATTTGCCTCTATTTTCCTTTATTTTCGTTAACACTTATAAATGGTTAAATTTGACTGCAAATTTCAACATCTGGATCACCTGTGGATCTGCTGCTCTACTTTTCTTCTTGTCAGCCATGTTTTCATGTTCTCTTGGCTCATAATTTTGACTATGCACTGGACTTTGTGTAGAAAAGAATGCAGAGACTGAAGTCGGTGTCATTTTTCTCCAGTCTTTACCCTTTCCTGTTAAGCAGACACAGTGAAGGACTGAGCAGGGTTGGGGCCAGATAGCAGTTTTCATTGAGTATCAGTCCACCCCTGTCTTTAAATATTCTGTCTTTAACTATCTGTATGCATTTGTTGAAGGCGCTTACTCTAGCTTGTCTTTGTTTCCTCAGAACTTCAAGACTGTAGGAGATTTCCTGCAGCCTTTCTGGCCCAGCCTCCCCCTCCCCATGCTGCCCCAGCACTTTGCAAATGTCTCATGGAGAAAACTGTCTGCATTTGAAGCTCCTCTAGCTCCAACCTCTTACGCCAGCTCACATGACCACCAGAAGTCCTGCTGGCTTCTCTTTACTATTAAAGTCACTCTGCGCATGGCAAGTCCCATTCTCAGCCTGTGCCCAGACTTGGCAAATGCTCTTAGAGAGGTGCTCTCAGCTCACCTAGAATTCTAGTTTGTCTAGTCCTCTTCCCTTTCACAGTTCCCTGATGGATTTTGAGAGAAAGCTTTTGTTATTTTATTAAAGTTTCTGGTTATGGCAGCAGGAGTTGTGGCTTGTTCCTCCCTACGACATGCCACCTGGAAGCAGAAGTCTCTGCATGTGCAGAGAAACTGAACAGCTTTCCTTTCTAATCCCTTTTGTCAATTAGTGAAAAGGAACCCATATTGTACAAACCTAGCAATATCTTTTTCTCTTTGTCCTTTCCAGTCAGGAAGGATTTTCTATTTTCTCTTTTAAAATTAGCACAGCATGTTACATTCCATTAGAGATACTGGACTCCATCTCCCAAGGTGGCTTTCATTGCACTACCCTTGCATCCACCAAGGTACAGTGGCTCAAGACTCCTGATGGCTGGGGTCACCGTGGCGCAGGTACTAATGCTGCCCTTGATCTCCTGGTGTCCACGGTTAGCCTAGAAGACAAAGCCTGCAAGAGCTGCTGAGACACAGACAGACTCATGCATGGGATGTCCTAGGCCTTTTGGGAGGCCAGTGATTCCCATCCCCATACCCCCCAACACTGCAAAGCTGCTTTATTTTATTTTTATCCTTGTTTTACACTTTGTCTAGACTGACAGTCACTACTGCTCAGCATTTAATGCTATAATTTTCTTCAACTTCTGACCTTCCCCACTTTCTTCTCTCCTCTTATATTCTGTCTTATTTACACACTCTCTCTCTCTCCTGTCACTTCTTGGTTTTTCTGAGAAATGGAGGCATTTTATAGACAGCACTGGCCAAGAAGAGGGCATCTTTCTTTCCACATAGAAAACCAGACAATCAGAATGTCCCACACGAAGTGCTCAGGACTGTGGTTTGTCATAGCTGCGTCCGTCTGATGTTGGTCACCAAAAGGCTGCCTTTGCGTTGCCAAATCATAATTTATTTTCTTTCCCTAATTCCACATCCAAAACTACCTAAAAGTCAGAGGGTTTGGAAAGACCAAATCCCAGAGAACCTAATCTGTGATTCTTTGATGTAATAATAATACCTGCATGTATTTGGGGTATAGTCTGGGAATCAAGACTGTAGTAGGAGGCATGACTTTTCTACTTATCATCTGTGTCTCAGTCAGGATAACACTGGGGAAGGGTGGGTGGAGGCGGCCCTTTTTCCGGCATAGTCTAAGCTGTATATCACAGAGTAAAAGCCCTGTTAAAGATCCAACGTTGAGAAGAGGAGAAGGAACTAGATTCAGTGACACTATACTCATGTGAAATAAGAAGAACATTTGGTCATTTATAAAATAGCCTGAAGTGCAGCTCCACTTGGGAATCCCGCGTAAACCTTATGGATCTAGAACTCAGCCTGGAAGCCCCTTCAACCCTCCTCCTCTAGAGCAGCTTGTGGCCCTTGGTTCACAAGAAGATACAAGAAACTATATGCACCACGTGACTCCCTTCCTGCCAAAGAACACCTGGAACTGCCTTTGTTTTTTCTTTTATGTTAAAGTTGTTATTCCTATCATCATTTTTTAATACTTAACATAGTTGACAACAGCAAAATTAAAATTTAAAAAAAGGGCAGTCAGCAAAGCTAGATAGAAGTCACTGTTGGGTCTTCTCAGGAGTTTCTCCAGGTCACAGCCCTCTAGATCTTGGCTGCCTTCCTAACATCTTGTGAGCCTGGATGTTCGCTGGAGCCTAGCAAGGGCCTGATGGGCGCTGCACACTCTCATTCGTTACTGAGGTTCTGTGATGTGTAAGGTAACCCATGATCCAGTTCACCCAGACTGCACAGTTTTATTTATTTTCCCACTGTAATTACTACTTGAACCCCTTTTACACACTAAAACATTCCAATGTGGGCAATAAATACATGGTTTCTTCTAGCTTGTGTGCTAAGCAAACACCAAGAGGACAAAGCTGGTCCTCCAGGAGTTCATCCTCTTTAGTTATAAAGTTTTTAAGTTCCTGAGACCTAAACTGGGGTCTCAGGAGTACATGGCAAGGCAGAGAACGCGGAGGAGGTGGATTCTGGAGGTGAAGAGGGGACAGGCAGAGGAGAGGGGACGGGATGAGCAATGGCAGGGGCTCAGGCAGACACAGGGTGTGCAGAGTAGGGCACTGCCCACAATGTGGGGCTGAGTGAAAGCCAAGTGTGGGAGCCAGGAGGGGACCAGACCCCAGGGAACCTCAAACAACAGCATGAATCGCATGGGCTGGATCCTGCAGGCAGCGAGGAAACTTAGGAAGGTTCATGTGGCATCAGACTAGACCAGGGAAATACGGGTAAACATTCTCAGATGCAAAGTGCATCTCAATTCTTAATTAAAACAAAAAGTCCCTTCCAGGTTATGAAACAAACCTGGAAACTCTTATCTGTCTTTACCATCTTGAAGTTTTAGTTTCCTCTCTGCCTCCAAGGATTTCAGAGGCAAAAAGGGATAGCGTTTTAATCCAAGGGTCATCAAACTTTTTCTGTACCCCACCTGAGAGTAAAAACATTAGTCTCTATGGTCCCTGTAGTCTCTGTCGCAACCCTTCCACTCTGCCACCGCAGTGCAAAAGCACCTAGACAACACACACACAAGGAAGGGTGGCTGTGTTCCAATAAGACCTTATTTACAAGAATAAATGGCTGGCTCAATTTGGCCTGGGGGCTTTAACCCAGGAGGATTCCTTCACAATACTAATTCCTCTTGTTCGAATTAAGTTGTGCTTTTGGGAAGGGTTGCTTGTTTTTGAGATGAAGCTACTGAAGGTGGGTCACAAAGGTGTGAGTGAAGGAAAGTATGATGACGTCAGCACGGAGAACCCTGGGGAGTGGACGGCCCTGAGCGGCCACTTCCTGGGCACAGTAATCTGTACCCTGTGGCGGGGACCGACACCATGGGGTGGCCACCCTGGAAGAGGGCGTTACCTCGGCTTGCTCGGCTGCGTGTACGGACGCCCAGCACGGGGGTGGCGTCCTCCAAGGCAGGGGACGAGGTTTTCAGCACAGCCTTCATGTTCTCGTGCTCGGCAGCATCCTCGGCATAGCTCAGGCCTTGTGGCTGGCTCGGGGGCGCCGGGGAACCGCTGGAGAACTTGCCAGACTGCAAGAGCAAGGGGGGTTAGGGCGTGAGGTGACTAAAAGCCAACTCAAGCTTAGAAAACCTTTAGTTGAGGAAAGCCTTCTCTTCTCTGTCTTTTGTTTACGTGCATTCTGCAAACAAGTTAGTGATGGGCAGTCAATGAGGGGTCAATGAACTAATGACAAAGCATCTGCATATCCGGGAAGTTCTCTTATCAGAAAGAGGATCCTTGGCCCCAGAAGGACCACACCCATCCCTCCAGGTAGTGGGTCTCCCAGCTCACTGCAGATCCCCTCAGTGGGAGCCAGCAAGAGGCAACAGACCTCAACTCTGGGAAAAATTCAGAAATCAAATCTGTTTCTAACACCACAGCCTTGATAGGAGCATTGAAATATGCTTGTTTATCAAATATAGTGAGATTTATTTTTCAAAACGTAGTGCCAGAAAGCAGTTAGAAGTTTCTCATATATCACTTAAGATGGTACAAGTTGAAAAGTGGGATTCAGTTACAGGATCATACCGTGTTAGGAGTTGGGAAGGATTTTTCCAGAACTAGTCCCACCTCACTTTACAGAGAAGGAAACTGAGGCCATCCAAGATTAAGTGACTTGCCAAAGGCCCCAAAAGGCTTTGATTCAGGGCCCAGATCAGAACATGGCACAGAAATTCATGCTGAAACTGAGTTTGGCAACACTCACTACTTCTCCTTGTGTCAAAAATTTAGTTGTTTTCACAAGCATTACACTCACATGATGATATTCTCTAATTCTAGCTGAAGAAAGACAGCATATATGTTTTACAAGAGGTATGCTAGAATATCAGGCCATATGCACACAATGCCAAACATCTGGATGAAAAATAAAAAGTCAGTTAGAATAACGTTTGCAAAGAGCAGCTCCATAGACTTCTGGCTCCCTCTTTTTATCCAGTGTATGAGCCCTGGTGCTAGAGCCTGGGACACATCCGTGACTTGTACCATCTGCACAGCTCCTTCCTCATCCTTCAGGGCTGAGCAGCCCTGCCTTGGTCTCTGGTTCTGGCATCTGCACCAGGATCAGGGGGAGGAGCTGCTGCCCATCCCACCCCTCTGTCCATTTGTCCATCAGTAGGAAAAGATCTGCTGACCCTGCCACTTTTGACAGGGCCTGGAACTCAGGGACAGCTTGGAAAATGCAGTTACCCTTCAGTCAGTCCCTGGCACACACATCATGATGAGAACCCATGTAAGGGGGTTAGTGATCACATGGAAACCCAGCAGAAAACAGTCATGCAAGGTTTAAAGCACTGAACAGGGCTGACACTTCATGCTGCTTATGTCAGGTTAGATTACACGGCACGCTTGAGAAGGTCACACGTGGCATTCTTTGTGTTTATAAACATCCTACCTCAACTTCATCCTCTTCATCAGTCTACTCGAGAGGAAAGGACAGGACAGGACAGGACAGGATGGGAAAGACAGAGGGGATTCTTAGAAGGCACAGAAGTCAGCAAAGATGAGATCATCTGACTGTCACATCAAATTCCAAATAAAGAATTCAGCCACCACAACCAGGGTGCACCCTGTTGATTTGGGAGCTGCTGAGCCCTGCCTGCGAAGCCCTCCTGTCGTCTGGACATTCTCTCCGAGAGCCCCAAGACCGGTCCTGACCAAAGTCAGGAGGGACTTGGAGCTCCAGGCCCGTCTCCTGAGGCTGCCTAGGAGGGTGATAACCGGCTTACCTGGTCCTCTGACCATTACAGACCTCACTCTGTGCCCTGCCACTCGGCTGGCCATGCTCCGTGAAACCACCACCTGCCAGCAATCAGGACCTCAGTTTGTTTACCAGCTTCCCTCTGCCTGTTTCCATCCATCAGCTGTTGCCCCCACCTCTCATCCCAAGTGCTGGACCTCTCCCTTCCCAGGCTGCTGGGTCTGGGTCCCCGTGAATCCTTCTACAGACAGGCCAGACAGGACAAGTGGGACAACTGCCGGGCAGAACAGGTCCTATTACACTTTCCGCAGAAACATGAAATTCATTCTTTTTAAAATCTTACCTGTCCTTCATGGAGGCTGTCTGAACTGACACGCCATTCTTTTAATTATCACCAGACAAACTGCTTTAAGTAACTAAATACAATATCCCTTTTCCAAAAATAAATTGAGGGTGAAAGTCATGTCAATTTCTTAATTTTAAATCAAACACACCCTCAATTGAACTTGTGCTTCCACTGATTTTACAAGCCAGGCCAGCAAATCAGGCACAGGCTTTCGAGAACTGACTAAACCTTTGGGAGCTGAAATGACAAAATGCTTCCAGTTCTGCACTGCCTCTAGGCAAATGGCCTTGTGACAAGAGATGACTTTTTTTTTAACCTTAGAGCTTTTTTTTTTTTGAATTTTTGAATTTTATTTATTTTTTTATACAGAAGGTTCATATTAGTTATCCGTTTTATACATATTAGTGTATACATGTCAATCCCAATCTCCCAATTCATCCCACCACCACCACCACCCCCGTCACTTTCCCCTTTGGTGTCCATACGTTTATTCTCTACATCTGTGTCTCTATTTCTGCCCCGCAAACCAGTTCATCTGTACCATTTTTCTAGGTTCCATATATATGCATTAATATACGATATTTGTTTTCCTCTTTCTAACTTACTTCACTCTGTATGACAGTCTCTAGATCCATCCACGTCTCTACAAATGACCCAATTTCATTCCTTTTTATGGCTGAGTAATATTCCATTGTGTATATGTACCACATCTTTTTTTTCTTATTTTTTATATTATTTTCCTTTAATGGAGTATAATTGCTTTACAATGATGTGTTAGTTTCTGCTTTATAACAAAGTGAATCAGCTATACATATACATATATCCCCATATCTCTTCCCTCCTGCATCTCCCTCCCTCCACCCTCGCTATCCCACCCCTCTAGGTGGTCACAAAGCACCGAGCTGATCTCCCTGTGCTACGTGGCTGCTACCCACTAGCTATTGGTTTTATATTTGGTAGTGTATATATGTCCATGCCACTCTCTCATTTTGTCCCAGCTTACCCTTCCCCCTCCCCATATCCTCAAGTCCATTCTCTAGTAGGTCTGCATCTTGATTCCCATCCTGCCTCTAGGTTCTTCATGACCTTTTTTTTAGATTCTGTATATATGTGTTAGCATACGGTACCTGTTTTTCTCTTTCTGACTTACTTCACACTGTATGACAGACTCTAGGTCCATCCAGCTCACTACAAACACCTCAATATCATTTCTTTTTATAGCTGAGTAATATTCCATTGTATATATGTGCCACATCTTCTTTAACCATTCATCTGTTGATGGACACTTAGGTTGCTTCCATGCCCTAGCTATTGTAAATAGAGCTGCAATGAACATTGTGGTACATGACTCTTCTTGAATTATGGTTTTCTCAGGGTACCTGCCCAGTAGTAGGATTGGTGGGTCATATAGTAGTTCTATTTTTAGTTTTTTAAGGAACCTCCATACTGTTCTCCATAGTGGTTGTATCAAATATCAATTTACATTCCCACCAACAGGGCAAGAGGGTTCCCACTTCTCCACACTCTCTACAGCATTTGTTGTTTGTACATTTTCTGAGATGCCCATTCTAACTCGTGTGAGGTGATACCTCATTGTAGTTTTCATTTGCATTTCTCTAATAGTGATGTTGAGCAGGTTTTCAGGTGCTTCTTGGCCATCTGTATCTCTTCTTTGGAGAAATGTCTATTTAGGTCTTCTGCCCACTTTATGATTGGGTTGGTTTTTTAATATTGAGCTGCATGAGCTCTTTATATATTTTGGAGATTAATTCTTTGTCCGTTGATATGTTTGCAAATATTTTCTCCCATTCTGAGGGTTTTCTTTTTGTCTTTATTTATTTATTTAGTTTGCGGTACGCGGGCCTCTCCCTGTTTGGCCTCTCCTGTTGCGGAGCACAGGCTCTGGACACACAGGCTCAGTGGCCATGGCTCATGAGCCCAGCTGCTCCACAGCACGTGGGATCTTCCCGGACCGGGGCACGAACCCGTGTCCCCTGCATCGGCAGGCAGACTCTCAACCACTGTGCCACCGGGGAAGCCCTTTTGTCTTGTTTGTACTTTCCTTTGCTTTGCAAAAGCTTTTACATTTCATTAGGTCCCATTTGTTTATTTTTGTTTTTATTTCCATTACTCTAGGAGGTGGATCAAAAAAGATCTTGCTGTGACTTATGTCAAAGAGTGTTCTGCCTATGTTTTCCTCTAAGAGTTTTATAGTGTCCAGTCTTACATTTAGGTCTCTAATCCATTTTGAGTTTATTTTTGTGTATGGTGTTAGGAAGTGTTCTAATTTCATTCTTTTACATGTAGCTGTCCAGTTTTCCAGCACCCCATGTTGAAGAGACTGTCTTTTCTCCATTGTATATCCCTGCTGTCTTTGTCATAGATTAGTTGACCATAGGTGTGTGGGTTTATCTCTGGGCTTTCTATCCTGTTCCATTGAGCTATATTTCTGTTTTTGTGCCAGTACCATATTGTCTTTATTACTGTAGCTTTGTAGTATAGTCTGAAGTCAGGGAGTCTGATTCCTCCAGCTCCATTTTTTCCCTCAAGACTGCTTTGGATCTTTAGGGTCTTTTGTGTCTCCATACAAATTTTAAGATTTTTTTGTTCTAGCTCTGTAAAAAATGCCATTGGTAATTTGATAGGGAACACATTGAATATCTAGATTGCTTTGGGTAGTATAGTCATTTTCACAATATTGATTCTTCTAATCCAAGAACATGGTATATGTCTCCATCTGTTTGTATCATCTTTAATTTCTTTCTTCAGTGTCTTATAGATATAACTTTCTAAGAATTTGTCCTTTTCTTCCAGGTTGTCCATTTTATTGGCATAGAGTTGCTGTAGTTGTCTCTTAGGATGCTTTGTATATCTATGGTGTCTCTTGTAACTTCTCCTTTTGCGTTTCTAATTTAATTGATTTGAGTCCTCTCCCTCTTTTCTTGATGAGTCTGGCTAATGGTTTATCAATTTTGTTAATCTTGTCAAAGCACCAGCTTTTAGTTTTATTGATCTTTGTTACTGTTTTCTTTGTTTCTATTTCATTTATTTACACTCTGATCTTTATGATTTCTTTCCTTCTACTAACTTTGGGTGTTGTTTGTTCTTCTTTCTCTAGCTCCATTAGGTGTAAGGTTAGATTGTTTATTTGAGATTTTTCTTTTTTCTTGAGGTAGGCTTATATTGCTGTAAACTTCCCTCTTAGAACTGCTTTCACTGCATCCCATAGGTTTTGGATCATCGTGTTTTCATTGACATTTGTCTCTAGGTATTTTTTGATTTCCTCTTTGATTTCTTCAGGGATCCCTTGGTTATTTAGTAATGTATTGTTTAGCCTCCATGTGCTTGTGTTTTTTACGTCTTTTTCCCGGTAGTTGATTTCTGATCTCATAGCGTTGTGATCAGAAAAGATGCTTGATATGATTTCAATTTTCTTACATTTACCAAGGCTTGATCTGTGACCCAAGATGTCATCTATCCTGGAGAATGTTCCATGTGCACTTGAAAAGAAAGTGTAATCTGCTGTTTTTGGATGGAATATCCTATAAATATCAATTAAATCTATCTGGTCTATTGTGTCATTTAAAGCTTGTGTTTACTTACGAATTTTCTGTTTGGATGCTATGTCCATTGCTGTAAGTGAGGTCTTAAAGTCCCCCACTATTATTGTGTTACTGTCAATTTCCTCTTTTCTAGCTGTTAGCAGTTGCCTTATGTATTGAGGTGCTCCTATGTTGGGTGCATATATATTTATAATTGTTATATCTTCTTCTTGGATTGATCCCTTGATCATTATGTAGTGTCCTTCCTTGTCTCTGGTAACATTCTTTATTTTAAAGTCTATTTTATCTGCTACGAGTATTGCTACTCTAGCTTTCTTTTGATTTCCGTTTGCATGGAATATCTTTTTCCATCCCCTCACTTTCATTCTGTATGTGACCCTAGGTCTGAAGTGGGTCTCTTGTAGACAGCATATATATGGGTCTTGCTTTTGTATCCATTCAGCGAGCCTGTGTCTTTTGATTGGAGCATTTAATCCATTCATATTTAAGGTAATATCGAAATGTATGTTCCTATTACCATTTTCTTAATTGTTATGGGTTTGTTTTTGTAAGTCCTTTTCTTCTCTTGTGTTTCCCACATAGAGGAGTTCCTTTAGCATTTGTTGTAGAGCTGGTTTGGTGGTGCTGAATTCTCTTACCTTTTGCTTGTGTGTAGAGCTTTTGATTTCTCTGTCAAATCTCAATGAGATCCTTGCTGGGTAGAGCAATCTCAGTTGCACGTTCTTCCCTTTCATCACTTTAAGTATATCATGCCACTCCCTTCTGGCTTGTAGAGTTTCTGCTGAGAAATCAGCTGTTAACCTTATGGGAGTTCTCTTGTATGTTATTTGTCATTTTTCCCTTGGTGCTTTCAGTAAGTTTTCTTCGTCTTTAATTTTTGTCAATTTGATTACTATGTGTTTCAGCATGTTTCTCCTTGGGTTTATCCTGCCTGGGACTCTCTGTGCTTCCTGGACTTGGGTGGCTATTTCCTTTCCCATGTTAGGGAAGCTTTCGACTATAATCTCCTCAAATATTTTCTTGGGTCCTTTCTCTCTTTCTTCTCCTTCTGGGACCCCTATAATGTGAATGTTTTTGCATTTAATGTTTTCCCAGTGGTCTCTTAGACTTTCTTCATTTCTTTTGGTTCTTTTTTCTTTATTCTGTTCTGCAGCAGTGAATTCCACCATTCTGTCTTCCAGGTCACTTATCTGTTCTTCTGCCTCAGTTATTCTGCTATTGATTCCTTCTAGTGTAGTTTCCATTTTAGTTATTGTATTGTTCATCTCTGTTTGTTTGTTCTTTAATTCTTCTAGGTCTCTGTTAAACATTTCTTACACATTCTCAACCTTTGCCTCCATTCTTTTTCCGAGATCCTGGATCATCTTCGCTATCATTATTCTGATTTTTTTTTTTTTGGAAGGTTGCCTATCTTCACTTCATTTAGTTGCTTTTCTGGAGTTTTATCTTGTTCCTTGATCTGATACATAGCCCTCTGTCTTTTCATCCTGTTTATCTTTCTGTGAATGTGGTTTTTCTTCCACAGGCTGCAGGATTGTAGTTCTTCTTGCTTCTGCTGTCTGCCCTCTGGTGGATGAGGCTATCTAAGAGGCTTATGCAAGTTTCCTGATGGGAGGGAATGGTGGTGGGTAGAGCTGGGTGTTGCTCTGGTGGGCAGAGCTCAGTAATACTTTAATCCACTTGACTGCTCATGGGTGGGGCTGGATTCCCTCGTGTTGGTTGTTTGGCCTGAGGCCACCCAACACTGCAGCCTACCAGGGCTCTGTGGTGGGGCTTATGTTGGACTCCAGGAGGGCTCACGTCAAGGAGTACTTCCCAGAACATTTGCTGCCAGTGTCCTTGTCCTCACGGTGAGCCACAGCCATCCCCACCTCTGCAGGAGACCCTCCAACACTAGCAGGTAGGTCTGGTTCAGTCTCCTATGGGTCACTGCTCCTTCCCCTGAGTCGCGATGAGCACACTACTTTGTGTGTGCCTTCCATAAGTGGAGTCTCTGTTTCCCCCAGTCCTGTCCAAGTCCTGCAATCAAATCCTTCTAGCTTTCAAAGTCTGATTCTCTAGGAATTCCTCCTCCCATTGACAGACCCCCAGACTGGGAAGCCTGACCAGGGGCCCAGAACCTTCACTCCAGTGGACTTCTGTGGTATAAGTTTCTCCAGTATGTGGGTCACCCACCCAGCAGTTATGGGATTTGATTTTATTGTCATTGTGCCCCTCCTACCATCTCATTGTGGCTTCTCCTTTGTCTTTGGATGTGGGGTATCTTTTTTGGTGAGTTCCAGTGTCTTCCTGTCAATGATTGTTCAGCAGTTAGTTGTGATTCTGGTGTTCTCACAAGAGGGAGTGAGCACACGTCCTTCTACTCCGCCAGCTTCAACCTTAGAGCTTCTTTATTTCACCAGATGGCTGGCATTTTGTTGGCAATTACACACATGCAAGGTGCTGCACATACAAATCTCTAGCCTTCTTGATATCCCCCAGTCACTGGCATTTCATTTTCATAGAAAAGGAAGCTGGGGATGGGAGAGATTAAGTCTCACCCAGGATGACCACGGTCCTTGGCTGGGCTGTGGGAATCCTTGGATGGATAGCCTGCATTCTCACCACTCATCTGGGGTGTGATGACGGCAGAAAAGGCCACACTTACCTTGTGCTGCCTTGTCTGTGTCACCATTTTGCCTGGAACTAGTTTGGGCCACAAGGAACAAGGAATGACTTAGTTTCTCACTGAACCTTACATGGTAGGACTCCTGGATTGTAAGAAAGGAAGCCTTCTGCATATTCAGAAACAGAGAAAGAAGAGGAAAGACAGGCACACAAAAGCAGATGTGGGGCTACGAATGTAGGGTCTTCAGATTTTACCCAGACTTCTCTGTGTCGTATAAAATAATGTTTTTTCTAAAGTCATCTCTGTTTAATTGCAACCACTTCCACCATCATTATTCAGCATCTATATTAAAAATGACTTACTACAGTTGTCTCTAAAAATCACTTCCAGCTCTAATGCTCAGGGGCTCCGTGATTCTCTATTGCGTGGTTTTGTTTTCAGTGGTCTAAGTTGTGCATATATGTTGTTTGCTACCCAGATCATGACATCTTTGGGGTACAAGCTTGTCTGTTATTGCACTCACATCTTCCTAGGTGCCCTGTGCCGCTTTCTGGGCACACTATAGGCGCCTAATTGACAGCTGGAAAAACTTGAAGCTCAGTCCTTTGCTTCGGGTGACAGTGTCCTAATTTTCCAGCAGATGGCAATCTCTCTACATGAATGGTGCCACTTGGACCACTAAAAACAGGGACTACCTTGAGGATGAACCCTAAAAAAGCCTGCACTGTCCAGACTTTAATGAGAATTTAAGTATTTTTGAATCCAGTTCTAGAAACATTTACCCCTGTTTATAAATAGTAATACTGAATATTTTCAGAGAAGGACAGAACTTAAAAATTAGTGGGATCTGTAAAAAATCTCAAGAATTTGGCAAGAAATTCTGGTGTGTTTTCATAACTATAAGCATATGCATATTGGTCTTGTATTTTTCACCCTCCAGTATGTTTCATTTCCACAAACATAAGCACTTCCCTTTTAAAACTTTTAAAAATAATACTTTGGAATGAAATGTGGGCTATAGTTTGCCCAAATGGATTCAGTTTGCTTCCTTAGTTGCTGTCCTCCAGGAAGCTGAAGATCCGATTGAACCCAGATTTCAGGAGAGGAGAGAGAAGACTCAGCTGATGGTACTGGCCTTCAGAACAGTCTGTAGAAAGGGTCCCTTCTGCAGAAAAGTGATCTGAGCGCTCCCTAAGGGTCCAGAAAATTCCAAGGAAACAAGGGATCAAGGGTGGGGTGAATGGTGAGGGGATTAGTCCCTGGTTCTCCTTAGAAATGCCTTAAAATGGTAACAAAATTGTAATGCATCCAAGAAAGTTACACCCTCAGGAACGTGGATAGTAACCATATGTCTTCTGTTTCTCCTACAGTGTGAACACCCGTCTGGCACATAAGGCAGCCTCAGTGAGTTCTTAAGTGATTTTATTCCTCCCGGAAGAAATCTGCCTGACTTGGGTTTGGCAGAGGTTTGCAACCCCAGGATGATGCCACTCCCTATGGCTTACTCCTTTGCCTATCCAGTCCCTGGATCACTGAGAGGCAAGGTGACGCTCAGATATATATAAAGATGGGCTAAACTTCATAAAGGCTCGTTAGGGAGGCATCTGCCCTGTGTGTCTTTGTCTGTCTCTGGCATCCTCATGCATTGCTTTGCCTTCCACTTACAAAGCATCTCCCATCTGATGTTTTCCCGCTGCACCCGTGGTGTGGGTGGGCTCAGGGCTGAAGCAGAAGAGATGGGGGAAGAGCCCAGGAGCAGGGGAGGCATGCAAGTGTGCAGGGCCCCCCCAAGGGGCTACTGGGAACTCCTGCTGAATGAATTCACTGTCCTCTGGGCTCTCCTTCCACCCTGATACCCTCAAACTCAAGGGACTGCCAAGAGCCCATCAGATTATGTCTTTGAGCAACCACATCAATTATTTCTCCATTCGGATGCCTAGAATGGGTGGTCCACGTGTCAGCTGATTGGTTACATAGTATCATTGTGCTTATTAAAATCCTGAATCAATTCCCAAATCAGTACATTTGTCTTCCTATTATAAGTGCCGTTACCTTTTGTATTTTATTTTTTTTGCTGTATGCGGGCCTCTTGTATTTTTTCTTCTCCTCTTCCGTTCTATCCACATCTCAAAGGTTGTAAATGGAATCAAGCATTTAAAGTCATCAATATCATACAACACACCAAGTTAATTAAGTGGTGGGTTAAAGTTCCTCCACCAGCCACGCATCCTTAATTTATATCTTAGTTCTATGTTTTTGTTTTCTTTTTTTGGCTGTGCTGCGTGGCATGCAGGATCTTAGTTCCCTGACCAGGGATTGAACCCGTGCCCCCTGCAGTGGAAGCGTGGAGTCTTAACCACTGGGCTGCCAGGGAAGCCCCTGTAGAGAGGTTTATGGTTGATCGGACTTTCAGAAGAAATGAAATAAAGAAACTGGTTTCATGAAACTTACATCAGTGATCATCTTCCCTCGGGTCTTATTTCTCTCTCTGTGGTTGGCCCGTTTCTGTTTCTGCTGCAAAACTCTTTCCCTGGTGGTGCGATACTCCAGTGCAAACTCACTGATGATCCTACAGAACTTGTTTATGTTCACTTCCCGAATCGCATAAGGTGGGTGACCCATAAAGAGCAGAAAGGAGTGGAACCTGCAGTGAAGAAACAACGGTGGCAAGGGCTTCAGGTTTAAGGAACAAAAATCAGTTGCCTGCAAACTTTCAGTAAAAAACCGATCAGCCAAAGACACTGCTCTTCATTCTTGGGGCTCTGAGGTTGAAGAATGAAAATGCAACCAGAAATCAAGTTCAACTCACTTTCTTACTGACAAAGGTGGTGGGATTTCAGGAGATTTCAGGGATTTCTTCGTGCTTATCTGTGTTTTAATGTCTTTTAAAACTGGGGTGTAAAACTTTTTCTTTTAATAAATTTATTTATTTATTTATTTTTGGCTACACTGGGTCTTCATTACTGCGCACAGGCTTTCTCTAGTTGTAGTGAGTGCGGGCTACTCTTCATTGCAGTGTGCAGGCTTCTCCTTGCAGTGGCTTCTCTTGTTGCGAAGCACAGGCTCTAGGTGCACGGGCTTCAGTATTTGTGGCTCGCGGGCTCTAGAGCACAGGCTCAGTAGTTGTGGCGCACGGGCCTAGTTGCTCTGTGACATGTGGGATCTTTCCGGACCAGGGCTCGAACCCGCGTCCCCTGCATTGGCAGGCGTTTTCTTAACCACTGCACCACCAGGAAAGTCCCAAAACTGGTGTGTAACACTTTTATAAGAAAAATGATAAAGTACTATTTTAAGAAAAATATTGCATAGTTTCTAGATCATATGAAAACTGAATAAGGGATAAAGAAATGTTGCTTAGCAATTTTTGGGGAACCCACTTTAATGAATACGTGGAATTGACATGAACATATTTTGAATAACATGTTAATTCATGACTTGTAAAAAGATGCTTAAAGTAAATATTTTGAAATATTTTCTTGCAATATTACATGCAATCTTAATTTAATTAGGACACAACAAACAAGCAGGCCTAAATCAATTTATTTCAGCTGTTTAGTATATAAATTAAAAATTACTGGATTCTATCTACTTAAAACTTTTGGAAAAAAAATTAAATGAACAAAGAAGTTCCCAATTTTTAGGTATTAAGGAAATAAGAAAGAAGATAGTAGGAGACAGAGGATAATTTTTATGTTGAATAAACAGTATTATATAACTGATACCATTAATTGTATAAAAAAACTTTTCTGATCACTCTTATTTGTACAGCTTGAATAGGGGTTTGGTTTATTTTTCAAATGAAGGACAGTGGCTTATTCTTTTTGTGAAAAATACTAAAGGAAAGCATATGACATGCATTTAAAGGGGGATAAAAAATGCTGTTTAAAACCAAAAATGCTAGCTAAAACTATAAAACTCTGAAGAAAACATAACGTATAACTTTTCATGAGTTTGGATTAGAAAATGATTTCTTAGATATGATACCAAAAGCATAAGAACCCAAAGAAAAAAAATAAACTGGACTTCATCAAAATCAAAAACTTTTGTGCTTCAAAGGATACTCTCAAGATTGAAAAGACAACCCAAAGAATGGGAGAAAATATTTGCAAATCACATCTGATAAGGGGTTTGTATCCAGAATATATACATAAATCTTACTACTCAACACTAAAAAGACAAATAAAAATGGACAAAAGATTTGAACAGACCTTTCCAAAAAGATTATTGGCAAACAGCTAATAAGTCCATGAAAAGATGCTCAACACCATTAGTCATGAGGGGAATGCAAATCAAAACCACATTCAGACACCACTTCACAATCACTACAATGGCTGTAGTAAAAAAGACAGACAATAACAAGTGTTGGTGAGGATGTAGAGAAATCGAAACCCTCACACAGTACTGGTGGGAACACAAAATGGTTCAGCTGTGGTTGAAAAGACACAGTTCTAAAGAGTTAAACACAGAGTTAACCTATGACCTAGCAATTTCATTCCTATACATATACTCAAAAGAAATGAAACTATGGGTCCACACAAAACCTACACAAATCCCATGGCAGCATCATTCACAACGGCCAAAAAGTGGAAACAACCCAAATGTCCAACAACAGATGAATAAACAATATGTGGTGTATCCACACAAAACTGGCCCTGCTACCTCTCTGACCTCATTGCCTAGGACGTCAGACACACTGGACTCCCAGTGATTCCTTGAACAAGCCCACCTCAGGGCCTCAGGCCCCCAGTGTGGTGTGTAGGGGACCCTCGGGGGACACAGCTGAGCTGAGAGCCTGCAGGGACTCTAAGGAGGGGCGGGGTGGCCACTCCACTGGGAGGACCACAGGCCCTAACAAGGCATCCAGTGCTAGCTCTTCCCTACGCCCAGAACATTCTTGCCACAGACAGCTGCCTGGATGGCTCTCTTACCCCACAAGTCTCTGTCCAAATATCACCTCCTCAGAGAAGCCTCCCCTAACTGCCCTACATAAACCAGCATGTCCTTATCACTCCCTATCCCATTTACACTCTTAATTTTTCTTCCTGGCTCTTATTACTACCTGACATTATATACCGGAGATATGGCACGATATTATACATATTAGGATAGGATAGTGTAATATACACATGTATTGCCACTTATCACTACTCAAGATCTGTGTGTAAGAGGAATCAAGGGAGGATGATCAGCCCACAGCTGGGTCCTATTTTATACATAAGTACTACTCAAGATTCCTTATCCTCTGCTTTCCAGAACATTGTTTTTATCTAGCGGGGATCCAATCTTAACATATAAGTTGGAGATATGATTCAAGTACAGTAAGTCCCCTACACACAAACCTTCAAGTTGCTTTCAAAGTTGCGAACATGCGTGCCAGCCCCTGTACGCAGGCTGTTGTACGGTACTAGTGTACTTTTCAAGGTACTGGACTGTAGGATTGAAAGTGTTTTCTTTGTTTTTTGTGTTTGTTGTTTATGTATGTATTATTTGTGTGAAAAGTATTATAAGCCTATTACGGTACAGTACTATATAGCCGATTGTGTTAGTGGGGTACCTACTACGAACACACTGGACTTAGGAATGCACACTCGGAACGGAACTCATTTGTATGTAGGGGACTTAACTGTATATATCTTGTAAACAGGGGAGTAATAAGCAGCAAGTAAAATTCACACCTGAAAAAAGATTCAGATGTACCTTTGAGAGGAAAGAAACTGTGGCATTCCTTCAGAAGAATAAAGTGGGTGTGCCTTTAAGGGAGTAAAACATTTAAGGGATTTTTGTTAGTTGAGTTTGTAACTTTAATAACACATGACAAGAAGGTCTTACAGTTGTGGAGGGGCTGGTTCCCCTCATCAGTGTCGTAAGGCACAAGCCAAACATCTGTGATATGTTCCACCTTCCGCCCTTTTCCTCATGTGTGCCACTGAGTAGGGTGTCTGGCCCGGAGGGGTGGATTTGGGGGCACCGGAGGGAAGCCAGTGTGGGTGTTCGCTTGTTTTCCACCTGTCTCTCCCCGAGGAATGCCAGGTCCTTGCTGTAGTTCTCCGTGCCTCCCAGGAAGGCATTTCTCCCCACTCTCACCTGGTCCCCTCTGCAGTGTCTGCCATGGTGTAACTACAGCCCAGTGACTCCATGGGAATTGGCAAGTCAGTTTGTACATCCACAGAGTGGGACTGGCTCTCACTGCAGCAACGCAAAAGGGCAGGTTACTCTGCAGGTTTGGACATCTAGAACAAGATGTTCTTAGCCAGGCAACAGTTTGAAAGTCAGGTTTTGCCTAAAGAGAATTATCTAAGTTCTTTTTTCTGCTCCTTTATTAAGAGGGGTCACTGGAGTCACTAAGCGGGGGAAGAGGGGGGCGTCAGATAGGAATGGGAGCTGGAAGCACCTGCCCCCATTAGCTCCATGACAGAGGGGAGCAAAGAAGGTGGGCGGCCAGACGGGTGTCCAGTAAAGAGCATCAGGGATCCAGGTCACACAAGAGCAACCAGCATCTGGGCAACCAGCTTACCAGGGAGAAAAGGACAATCAGAGCAAACACCATATGCATAACATACATATTCGCACATGCCATACACACACACACACACACACACACACACACACACACACACACACACACACACACACACTAGCTTAAGGAACAGATATATCACCAAGCTGAGTCTTAAACTGTCTGGGATAAGATGGTTACTGTGACCAGGCATAATAACTTTACAAGACTTTCATAAAACTGCTCCAGTTTCCTGCCAGTCCAAATGGAAACTATTTGTTTATTTGAGTAGTTTTAAGTTGGAAATTGCTTGTATCATACAAAGCCTGGAGGGCCAAAGCAGCTTACACTCTCTGTCTCCCCTTTTTAGCCATGTTAAAAGCAGGGTGTACTTTGCTTGTAGTAAGAAATTTGACAAAATCTCTGATAAGATCCTCCTACCCCAAAGGCAGCTGTGAGGTCCAGATGAAGTACAGGGAGGGGGATTTACAGTTGAACAACTAAATTCCAAAAGTACTGAGTAATGGTTAGTTGTCAACCTGGAGGGAAGATTCTGTTCCTTATTCCTATCCAGTCTAACATTTAAAGACTACCCTCACCACCCCCCGCCCAGCATCAAGACCCAGGAGGTAGGATCACCCAAATAGCACGTGACACAAGCCGAGAGAGGGCTCACAGGCAGACAAGAGAATGAGGTGCTTTAAAAGTTCTGTATGGGTTCAAGAAAGGTGAAGGAAGGAAGGAAAGACAGAGTACGGGGCGGGGGGGAGGGGGAAGAGAAAAAAATAATAAAAAATGTGAACTGTACAGGGATAAATGAAAATACCACACATTTGATTAAAAATAATAATCAAGTACTCAAGCACAAGAGTGGGAGTGGGCTTGAAGAGCAGTTCTCTGGGGAAAGCCTGTGGTTTAGATGACCCCAAGGGAGGGCTCCCTTAACAGAATTGCAAGGAGGCCTGTTTCAGAGGATCTGTTATCAGAACACCTGCTCCAGGGAAACCGCAGCCTGTAGGCCTAAACATTTGCTCACCAAGGTGCAAGGCCCAGCACAGAGCACGCAGACCCAGAGGCCAGGGTGAGGGACCTGCAACCACGTTCTGTGACAAGACAAAGGGGAAGAAAGTGGGATGCCTAGTAGGAAACGGCTTGACCTGGGGAGTTGGAAGACCTAGTCCTGGTGCTGCCACCACTTACAAGGGAGACGGCCCTAGACAGCCATGGAGCTGTCCCAGACCCTAGCCAGCCTCCTTGTAGTCAGGCAAGGCCTGACACATCACTGCTGTGTCTCCCAGGATCCAAGAGGACCCATATCATCCTCTGGATCAGCCATCAGGAAGCCTGATCCAGAGGATGGGACCCATGGTGGGACCCAGGCTGTCTCTAGGAGGGCTGCAGCACAGAGCAGCCATCCGAGAATGGATGAGAGAAAGGTCTCAGAAGGCAGGCTGTGCTTGATATGAGGAAGGAACCTTCCTAACAAGTCAAGCTGCCTTCCAAGGATATGTACTTTCTGTAGGCAGAACTGTTCAGGCAGATGCAAAGATACAGGGGCCAACTTGCCAGAGATCTTACAGATGCAATTCCTGATCGAGTAGGATTTGTGGATGACAGCGTCTCTGAGATTCCTTCCCATCTCAAGATTCAACAGCATCATATTATTGGTGGGTGTGTGTGTGTGTTTGAGAAAAATTAAGTACTCATGAAACAAAAAAGTCCATCAAAGGTGCACTTGCTATGTACCAAGAATTTACAAGACGATGTTAGTAAATTTAACCTTCAGACCTTGGTTTGTGGAATATCTTCAACATGTCGTTTTACTGATGTTTGCATAAGCTCCTCAATCCACTCACCTGTTAATTATTCTTCTATGGACAATCTTTAAAATTATAATTCTCTCTGCACAGTCTTTTAGGAACTCTGACATCCGTTGTTTTAAAACTGGTTTCATTTCATGTTTTGCAATTGCCTTGAGGTGATCCCATGAAGCTTTGCATCGTCTCTCCATCTGACATAAATTATCCTGAAGTTGATCAAAGTCAACCTGAAAATCAGAGAGAGAACATTACCAAATGCAATGAAATAACCGGACATCAACCTGACCCAGGAAACGGAACTGCCTCTGGGAAGAAACAAACATCAAAACCCAATTTACATCTTGAAATACAAACATATTTATGGCCTAAAAATTATCCACATGTCTTGACATCAAATTATTTAGTGATAAAACTTCTCCAAATGAACTCAATGCAGTGTCACCTTTTTTTTTTTTTTTTTTTGCCGTATTTGGAAAGAAATCTTAAGAAAGTCTTTGGGAACTGTAAATTAAAACATGATATCAAGGAATCTAGTACAAGATGAACTGAGCAGATATCTCATAAAATTTTTCAGAGCTCTCTTCTTCTTTAGATATTTCATTTGAGGTTGGAGGAATGCACCATTGTCCTACATGGATGGCCTTGATATGCTGGGGCCAGTTAAGGGGCAGCCGGAGCTTCTCTTCACCATGATCATTTTTACATTGTGTGACAAATTATTTATCCATTCATTCTCTCATTCAAACAACACTCAGGCAAAAACCAGCGCATGCCGGTCCCCCTCCCAGGTATGAAGAAGACAAAGATCAATGCGGAAAGAGACCAACTTGCTGTTCCCAAGGAGGCTCATAGTACAGACAGGTGGTCACCGAGCTCTGAGCATGTACAGAACCCACCAGGCCTCTGTGTCTGGGTATCGGGGTGTGTGGTCCATCCCATCTGCCAGCAGATGCAAACCACGTGTGCAAAGAACATGTGACAGAACATTCACTTTGCTCTTCAGGGAAGTGGGACCAATTTGGATTGACTAAAGTGGACTGAGATGAAGCTTTCTAAAAGAATGCTTTGATAGAATTTCTAGACTAAAACTTATGGGAATCAGAGAGTTAGCCGTGAAATAATACACTTGAGGGTATTTAATGCAGGGAGATGTGAGATAGGGGAAAGAAACTGAAAAGACTAGGAGGGGAGGAAGAAATAGATAAACTGGTGAGCTGAAGGGAGGGAACTGAGGTGGATGGAGAGTGAGAGATGGTGGGAAAGGGCAAGAGCCTGGCAAACAAAGGTCAGGAGGAGAAAGAGAAGGTGGGGAGAGGTAAGCCGCCATCGCTTAGATGCCGTGACTGTGGTCACCGGAGCAAGGCTTGGAGGCAAGTGCCCAAGGGGACTGGCTGGAGTGACCTCAGACCTCCAGCCCCACCCTGAGAAAGACAATGGAGGAGGCCAAGTCAACAAAAGTTGAATCCGTGAGAAGATCTGTCACCAGACAGGATGAAGGTATGCTGGGCATAGGAGATGCCCAAGGGGCCAGGCAAGACTTCACACGCCCTGGATTTCTTGGGTGCTGTGGTGCCAAAAACAGAAGGCAAGTTGAGGCAGAGGCTGGGGATTCAGGTAAGCGGTGAGCACTGTGGAACTTTGAGAAAAATAATTTGCCTGAAAACAAAGGAATTCTGGATCCAGATTAGAAAAGCTCCATTTTCCTATGATACAATGGAGCTGAGAAAAAATCTGGCATCTACCTGAAAGAAAACGGAATGCAGGTTTCGAAAAGAAGGACCGAATATTTCAAAGAATAAGTCTAGAAAGGGTTCCAGATGGTCTGGGATTGACACATAGTATCTAAGAGGTCTAGGAGATGTGATGCCAATTGTAACAGGTCTAATCAGAGCTTCGCCATCTGTCCTCATTTGCATCTAGCAGCAACCTTGATCCGCAATATCTGTAATAACTTTAATAAGTGTAGTAACTTCGGTTCAGCTCAGAATGTACTGAGCAGCTTGGTACAGTCTAACCAGGTGATGCCTGTCCAGCACTGCAGTGGACACAGAGCGGTTGGGCAGAAACCACGTTAGAGATGGTTTTCAGGGAAGAGAATCCACTGTGAGCCTTTAAAGGTAGTGGCAGAAAAAAGTGACCTCACTGCCAATGGAAACCAGGTGGAGAGCCTTTGACCGAAAGGTGTTTGAGGGTGGAGCTTAATGTAGCACCTTTTGAGGAGACCTAGAAGGCTGCCTCAGCTGGCTGTCTCCTGGGGCTGACGAAACCACCGTGATCTGAGTCTTCACAGTTACTTCATGGCCTCAGATTCTGTAACTGGCCCCACTTCATGGGGGAGAAACTGTTGCACAGAAAGGTTAAGGAACTTGTGAGAGGCCACACAGCTGGTTAGTGGTAGAGCTGGGATTTGAACCCACATCCCTCTGGCTCCAGAGTCTAAGTTCTCAACCGTCATGCCTTAAGCCTAGGTTTGTCCCTAAAAAAATCCACCCCAGAGAGAGAGCTGGCCTGGCCTTCTGTCGTGAGAAGGAAGTCCTCACCAGGAAGCCCTCTCCTGAGGACTGCTCCACGTGGGCCACCTTCCGTGTGTAGGAGGACATGGAACTGTGCTGTGAGGTAGTCAAGTCTTATCAAGTTAGTCTGGGGTGGAGTGGGCCAACTCAGGGACGAGAGCCAGGGCTGCAGAAGGGATGGGGCAGGGAAAACACACAGTATGAGTAGTCTGGTGCTTTAACAGCAAATTCTTTGACACCCAGCCCTTCAGAATGTAAAGCCTAAAATCCTTCCCCTTGAATGTGAGCCAGCTTTAGTGACCTGGTTCTAACGAAAAGAATGTAAAAGCTAGGTCATAAATGGGGAAGAGCTTCTGCCTGGAGCTCTTGTGTGCTCTGTCTCAGACCACATATTTGGGGAAAGGCCATCTGCGAAGTCATGAGGACATTCAAGGAGCCCTGGGAGAGCCCGACCTGCGAAGGAACTGAGTCCTCTCTCTAAGAACTAACAGATGAGTGAGCCCCCATGGGAAAAACTTCCCAGCCCCAGTCGAGCCTTCAATGACTGCAGCCTCAGCTGACATGTTGACTGAAACCCCAGGAGAGAACCTGAGACAGAACCACTCATGAAATAATGTTTCCTATTGCCAAAATTCATATGTTGAAGCCCCAACTCCCAGTACCTCAGAATGTGTCCTAATCGGGAAATAGGGTCATTATAGATGTAATTAATTAAGTTAGGATGAGGTTGCAGTGGAGTAGGGTGGATCCCAATCCAATATGGCTGGTATCCTTATAAGAAGGGGAAATCTGGACATAGACACACAAGGAGAACACCATGTGAAGATGAAGGCAGAGATGGGGGTTATTTCCAGCAAACCATCAGAAGCCAGGAGAGAGACATGGCACAGATTTCTCCCTCAAGAGAAACTGACCTGGCCAACACCTTGATATCAGACTCCTGGCCTCCAGAACTGGGGAACAAATTATTTCTGTTTTTCTAAGCTACCTAGTTTGTGATACTTTGTTACAACAACCCTAGGAAACTAATACATTATCCTGAGCCACTAGCTTTTGGAGTGATCTGTCACACAGCTGTAGATAACTAATACATGCAGGTAAAAATGTAAGGAAGAAGAGCCTGCACGGTCACCTGCCTCCACTCCCAGAGCCGTGGGGTCAAGTCAGTGATCACGCTTCACTGTCGCTCTCTGAAAGCTAACGTGACTTGTCAGCACTCTGCACAAGCCTGTAAGTCCCCCCCGCCCCCCGCTGCCCCTCTAGGAGCAGCCAGAGCTATGCCCACCTCCACTCATTTCCACCAGCCCCTGGTGGGACAGTTTTCTTCCAGATGCCAAAGTAACCTGCTCTTCGTGGGTTGCAGTGATGACACCCAAAGTGACACACCAGGGGACGGAATGAATGCAGCTGGGGCTGGGGGGCCTTGAAGCTGATTTTGTACCTATCTACACATAAGAGCCCCTCAAAGCCCCCCAGAACTTTGGAGTAAAGGCTAAGAAGTGGTGGTAGATGCCCTCTTGGCATCCTGTTGTAAGTCACATGGGCCTGGGTCAATAGTCGTCCTTCGTAATTGCCGAGGTTAATGGGGAGAAGCTACCTGCAGGTCTGGCTTGTGTAGCCGGTCTTTAGGCAAGGAAAGGCCTGATACTGAGGGGGCCCAGGGCAGTCACTGGGGGCCAGTCTGGTGTCAGGGCCCCTAGGCCAGGGCGACTTTCATCAAAAGCAGGCTCCACCCAGCAGAAGGCCCTGGAAAGAACAAAGGACTACTGATTTGTAAAAAGGGAACTGATTCGTTCTGGAAACAGGCCCAAATGAAGGGGATCCAGAAGCCCTGTCTCAAGAATTATAGGCAGACTCTATCTCAAGAATTACTAATAAACTGTCTTCCGAGAAGGTGCTCATGGGACACCTAGAAGACCCCCGTTGGGACACTCAGAAGGGCTTTTGGAACACTGAAGTAATATTTCTAAAGACTTCAGAACAGTGCCTGGCACAGAGTACAGACAGAGAGAGCGCCTGTGAAACAGAAAAGTCTGTCCACTCTCAGAGCTGCAGGATCGCTGGCCTTGCCTGTTTCTGCCTCAAGGCAGGGCCACCGTCAGGCTGGCTCAGGGCGCCCAGCTCAGTGGACCTGGCAGCTGCTGGCCTGAGACAGGTGAAGGAGGGTCCCAGGCCCCAGGTCCCCACAAGCCAGCTCTGTGGGAGAAGGCAGGGAGAGGGAAAGCTCCCTGAAGAGGAACCTAGCAAAGCCCTTTCCCGCCTCTGCCCACCACCCACCACAGTCTCTCCTATGTTCATCGCTAGATTCCAATGTGTCCCGGAGCTAAACGCTGTTCTGCTTTCAGCTCCCCAGCCGGGTTGTATTTCTGGGAGTTTCTTCCACACTGACCTGGCCCTACTGAGGCCCATCCCTGTGAGTTCCCTGTTGCTTCCAAGACCCTTACATCTCCCAGTTCTGTTGTGTTTGGGATCCCTCTGGGGTTGTTTGGCCCCAGGGATGCTTCTGCAGCGGGGGCAGCTGGCTATCCAGCTCTTACAACTAAACCATAAGCTCATGAAGATTTCAACTCTGCACTAAGCTTAAGAGTTTGCAGCTGAGGGGCCAATGCCCTACGCTGTTTATGGCCCTATAAAACTGTTCCCTTGGTGTAAGATCACAGGCAGGGCCAATCTGTAGGGGTCAGGGGGCCAGGCGTGCCCTTAGTTTCCTGGCTCCGCACCTCACTGCAGCGTCCTATGGAAGTCTGAGGAGGAGGTCAATTGCATCTTGCGCACATTTTTGCCCACCTAAAACCAGCTGGGTGATTTCACTGCTCTGGAGAAGCCAGCCTGGTGAGTAACGCAGCTGAACAGGGGACGCCAGGGTTAGGACTGACTGGGATGGCAGGCTTGCTTCACATACCTCAGCAGGAAAGAATCTGACAGAGAACCAGAGATGGGAAAATGATCTCAAAAGTCCATTAGACATGGCACGAGACGAGTTTTATTCACAAACTCTAGAGCAGGGGGTGCAAGCATTACTTGGGCGTTTTAGTTAACAGAGTCTGTGCTCCGCAGAGAAGACTGATGCAGAGCCAGCCTCTGGGGACAGGCACGCCCACTCTTCCGAGCCCCGGACATACCTTGGCTGACCTGGTGACGGCCCCAATCTCTGAGTACAGATCAGAGCTGTCCGGGAAGTTTTCCACCACCATGGTGCACACGTGGTGGAGAAGTGACTGCTTGTGCACGGTGTCTTTGACTTCTGGAACCTTCTCGAGGTAGCTTAACTCAAACGCTTTGGCCTGTTTGGGGAACGTTCAATAAAAGACAGGAAGAACAAGTTTCACGCAGGTTCTCAGAAAGGCCCAAATGGTTTTAGAATCAATGCTCTCTTGAAGGAGCCCAATATTTATTTCCTCTGTGAGTGAAGCATCTCAGGCCACACGCTCCATCATCCTTAGCTGACTACACACGGACCAGCCACCCTGAGAGCAAAATGAGCCTCCAGCCCTTTCCCACCACGGCCATCAGCCACGGACTATCCCAGGGCTCTGCTCCTAAATCAGGGTGCTGGGATGGGGTGAAGGGGGCGGGGTCTCTGCCATGTAGGTATCTACAACTTCCCTAATCCCTTCCCTGTTGCTTTTCTACTTCCTGGCCGAAGATAGACCATTAAAACAAACAAAAAGAAGTTTGTTTATAATGTGTGTGAGTACAAATATTTAAGTGATAAGCTCAGGGGAAAAAAGAGAAAAAGAAAAAAACAGGGTAGAAGAAAATAGCTCCAAAGTCAATTTTGGGAGGAGCCAAGCTTCACAAGGAATAAAGTGCTTATTTTTCTAAGTTTTCTTATTTATAGCAAGATACAGGCTTGAATAAATAGGCCCTGATATTTTAAGGACAAAACTTCTAGATTTTCACCGAAAAACACAAAAACTGTTTGTTCAATTGTGCTTTGGAGGACCAGAGGTACGACGTCCACTGGCAAGTGAAGGGCAGGGATTTTGTGAAGAAAGGGATGGGAAAGACTTACATTAGTTCCATTTAGAAAGTTCCCAATGGCTAAGAGAGTAGACAGGATAAAGCCCAAGGTTTTATTGTTCTCCAACTGGTCTATTCCTTCCTTCAGGTCCAAAAGTGGTTCTGCCACTTCCTTTCAATTAAAAAAAAGTTAGAAGAAGGTGATAGCGAGCGTAAATTTTGGTTTTACTTCGTTCTTTTTAATTTTTGTACAAGGTCATTACCAGTGGAGTTCTCCCAGTATAAGGCAATCCCATGTGATGGGTACATGCTCCCAGGTGTGGAAAAGAGCAGAAGGGCAGCAGGAGAAAGTCTAGCCCCAAAGTCTCCTCAGTGCAGACCAACTGGGTACCTGTGGCTCACAGGAGCTTGGTTGGGTGACATCTGCTCTGTCATCCCCTGTTCCTGCCCATCTCCAAAGTTCAAGCAGGACCCTCAGGTTATACTCTCCTCCCATTCTCTCTTCTGACCATGGTTGATGTCTGTGAAACTCTTCACCTGCAGGTTCCTTCAGCATCGGAAGCAGTCTTCCTCTTTGCCTTTCTCCTCCCAGGCAGATGACACTGGAAACTGTGGCCTCATCGTCCCTGGACTCAGGTCTCCTAACCTCCCCTCTAGGCACTCTGTGGCTGGCCACCTCTTGGCCTGGGTTACTTTCTAGAAGGCCATCGTCCTCATTACTCCAACTTTCTTCAAAACTCCCACTCTCTCAGGTGTCTAGCCTGCCCTGTGGCCTCATGGCCTCAGTCTCCCCTTCCCTCTGTCTTGTTGTTCTGTAACCACCCCCCACCTCAGCGTCCTCACTGAGGCTCTCCCCAAGCATGGACCCCAAAGCCAGAAGCTTCAGCTTCATTCTCTCCAGCCTCGCTTCTGCTAGGCAGGCCCTCCCAGCCCCTGGCCAAGGCTGACTCGATGACCTGTTTTCTCCCTGAAGTTACCTCACTTTTCTCCAGAAAATCATCTGAACATGCTGACTAGTTCTGCAACCACGTCACCCTAGCAGTTCTAGGATTCTTCAGCCCTGCCTGATTCTCGAATGGAGTCAAATATAGCAGTTTCCTCCTGAAGCAGCCTTAGCCCACTGCTACCTGCCTGGCCCTCAGAAAGGACCGTGCTCCCTCCTTTGCGGAAAGAGGAAGACCACACAGCCTCTCCACTTCCTCCGGGTATTTGCTCTCAGTCAAGCTCACCTCCAGCTCACCACTCCTCCCTCCCTCATCCTCTCCATGGTTCCTTCTTCTCAGCCTGCAAAAAATACTCACCTCTCACCCATCCGGAGAGGACACCTGCTTCTTCCACTTTCTACTCGGGATGAGTGTTCCCATGCCTTCACTTTCCTTCTACTCTCCTCTCAGCCTCTTGCAATCTGTTCATCTCGGATTTTCTACTGTGATACTCTCTCAAAGGGACCCAGTGACCTGCTGGTTGCCACAGTCAATGGCAGTGAGGTGACCATCATCAGCTAGAAGGATTGCAAGTCACTTCCCATATTGTGTCTTTCTGTATTGTCTAAATTTTCTACAGTGAGCATATAGAGTCAGAAAAACATTTGATTGTTGTTTCTTTTTAAACAGTCAAGTATCTGAGGCTGGTGCCAGACAGACACTGGAGAATAACCCTCACTGGTAGGCTGCTCATCACTCGGTGTAGACACGACCCCAGCACGATCAAACCCTCACCCTTCAAACCCTGTCTCAGGAATGATACTTCACTATGTTCACCGTTAAAAAAATGAACGTTCTCAACTCTGGGGACATAGGACTGGCTGCCTCTCTTCCTAAGTGCTTACCTTTTCTGTAGTTTCATAATCCATTTTGAACGCCCAGAGGTGGAGCCGAGCTGAGAGCTCGCTGATGGAGCACAGTGTAAGGAGGAACTGCTCTGCACTGCCCAGGGGCACCTCAGGGTTGGCCAGCTGCGCTTCCTGGATTTTCTGCTTCTCTTCTTCAGTGGGAATCATGGTTAGAATTTTCTGGAAAGATGGAATGATAGAGTATATTCTTAGTGATGGACCCCTCGATGTTTCCAAATTCATATGGTAACTTCCCAACCAGGTAGTAGAGATGTTCTGCTGTCAGTGCTCTTATCATATACAGCTGCTATATACCAAGTAAACTTTAGAGTGGAAAAGCCCTACGTAGCATCTAAATTTACATTCATTTGTTTTAACATTCTTTCTCTTTCTTTAAATCTCCTGTTCCATAAGCAACTTGCCCTAAATTTCCTGGTCTTGTACATGAAGGACATTCTAGGCAAGAAAGGGATGGGGGGTGAGAGAAAGGTGAAAGAATAAGATAGAAGATTAGAGAACAGCTCCCTGTTCCCTAAGAAATAGAGTAAAGTGTGTTAAGCATATAATCTTCTCACAGATTAATTTAAGAGCTTACAAAAATAAATCATTTACCAAGAGCTCAGACTAACTTTTGTACATGGGCCATATTATAACTTTAATTGTTTTAAATATTTCAAGTATATTTCAAATTTTATATAGAAATGAAAACGTCTTAACATCAGGCTCAGCTCAAGTCTGACTGAGGAAAAAATGATGACGGTACTTATAAAGAGCAATACTTACCTACTAATGGAAAGAGTATCACTTTCTGCTTTCATTTGTTTCTGGTAAAAGTCAATTGTGGAAGGCAGAGGGAGCAAACAGGCATCAGAAGGATTATGACTCTTATAAGTTCAAATTCCTTAGTGATTACATTTCAAAAGAAGGTAAAAATTCCCACCACGTGACATTTAACATACAACATTACGAAAGAGGAGGTGTCACTATTTTTTTCTCTCGTTTATCAAATGAGAGTATCAAAGCAAAGAAATACACATTGTGCCATACTTTTCGGTAACTTATGTTAATTCATTAATTCTAAGCGGCTTTGGTTACTGCTCTACAATAGCAACCATCTGGATAAAGTGTGGGAAGGAGTTCCGGTTCTGGGGGAGATAGAGTAAGCAATACTCTGTCTGTCCCACTAAATGCAACTATACACCCTGGACAGCAGGCATGGAGCAGCTACTTGAAGACTTTTTAAAAAAGAAATAGTGGTAGGTGGATTGAGGAAGAAGACCAGAACTGAAAGCTCAACTGAACTGGTAATGAGTTGACCATTTTTCCTCTGGTATTCCCTAGCCTGGGCTCAGGCAGCCCAAAAATCTGGAAGAGGGTATCAGGTGCAGACAGAGAGAACGCCAGGGGAGCCCTCTAGTTCTGACTCGAGGTGTGGGAAAGGGTCTCCTAGCGGTGGCAGCAAGGTTGGCAGGTCCTAAAACTCAGATCAAGGGAACATTCCTCTCCAGTCAGTGGAGCTGTGGTCCCAAGAGGTGGGGCAAACCCCTTACGCTTTTCTTTTCTATCTTCTCTCTGCTTGGCCCCAGACATGGGCACAGTCATAGCAAGTGCATGGTAAAGTGAGGTAACTAAAGACCCAGCTTTCACTGGAGGACTAAAAAGGAAGGCCCCAGAAAACCAGAAAGCAGTGGGGAGGTCATGAAACATGAAGAGCCTGCAAAGCAAGGGCACAAAGCTGTTTAAGAACTTCTGAGCTTCTCCTTGAGCTGTTCGTGTGTGAATCTGACCTTCAAAAGCACATTAAAGACTTTGAGACCTGAATTGGTCTTTGAAAACTTTGAAAACTGAGCTGACGTTGGAACAACAGTCCACAGAAGGTGGGTCAGAATCTGTGGCTTGAACTCCAACAAGTGATGGAACAATTCTTAATTCTTTTTATGAAGCCAGAATGATCCTGATACAAAAACCAGACAAAGTTAATCTAGTCGAGAAAACTACATACCAATACCCTGATGAATCAGATGCAAAAATCCTTAACAAAATATTTTAAAGTATATAAATAAATGCCAATATATTAAGATATATAAATCTATTGCTATATTTAAAAATAGCCACAAGGTTAGTTCAATACGAAAAAAATTAATCAATCTACCAGATTAACAGTGTGAACAAGAAAATTCACACAGTCATTTCAACTGACTCAAAAAAGTTTTGATAAAATTCAATTTCCATTCATGACAAAAAAATCTCAGCAACCCAGTAATAGAAGGCATTTCCCCCACCTGATAAGATACATTTATATAAAAAAAAAAAACCCTACAGCTCATTTCATACTTAATGGTGACAGAGAGAATGCTTTCGCTCTAAGAATGGGAACAAGACAGGGTGTCCACTCCCACCATTCCTATTTAACATTGTGTGGAAATCCTAGCCAGGTATATAAAATTTTAAAAATACATACAGATTGGAAAGGAAAAGATAAAACTCTTCCTGTCACAGATGGTGTAATTGTCTACATAGGAAATTTTGAGGAATCTACAAAAATCTTATGAAACAATGAGTTAAACAATGTTGCATAATATAAGCTCAATATACAAAAAAATCCATTTTATTTCTATATATTACTAATGAGCGATTACAAACTGAAATTTTTAAAAAAATGCTATTTACAATGAAATACTTAGGTATGAATCTGACAAAGCACGTGTAGGATCTGCATTTGGAAAGTAGAAAATGCTGATGAAAGCAATCGAATCGTCTAAAGACGATCTAAATGAAAAGAGAAGGAACAGTGTTCACAGACTGAAGGATTCAACATAGTCAAGATGCTAGTCTTCCCAAAATTGATGTATAAATTTAACTCAATTCCAATCAAAATAGCATGATTTTTTGTGGATATAGACAAGCTGATTCTAAAAATTATATGGCAAGGCAGAGGACCAAAACAGTCAAACCAAAATAATTTTGAAAAAGAATACCCTTGGAGGAGTCAGACCACTTGACTTTAAGACCTACAATAAAGCTGCGGTATTAAGACAGTGTGGCATGGGCTGAATGACAGATACAGAGACCAGTGGGACAAAATGGGGCACCCAGAAATAGACTACACAAATATGGCCCAGTGATTCTGACAAAGGTATGAAGGCAGTTCAGTGGACAAATGGTAGTGTTTTCAACAAATGGTGTTGGATGGACCAACTGGAATCCATATGCAAAAAGTGAACCTCAACTTAAACCTTCCACCTTCTACATAAGTTAACTCAAAGGGGATCATAGATCTAAAAGTAAGAAGCAACAATACAAAACTTTTAGAAGGAAACACAGGAGAAAATTTTTGTGACACAGGTTATGCAGTGAACTTCTAGACATGATACAAAAAAAGAATAGGTTGATAAATTAACCTTCATCCAAATTAAACACTTTTTCTCTGTGAAAGACACTGTTAAGAGAATGAAGAGACAAGTTACAGTTCCTCAAAAGATTAAACATAGAGTTATCACATGACCCAGCAATTCTGTTTGTATTTACCCTAGAAAAATTAAAACAGCATTCACACAAAAACTTGTACATGAGTATTCGTAGTAGCTTTATTCATAACTGCTATGAACTGGACCAAGCTAAATATTCTTCAATGGGTGGATATTTATATTTACAAACAGCCAGTGGTACATCCCTACAATGCGATGACACTCAGCAATAAAAAGGGACCAACTGTAGATACAAACTGCGACTTGGATGAATCTCAGAGGCATTGATCATGCTGAGTGAAAGAAGCCAATCTCAAAAGGTTACTCGCTGTACGATTCCTTGTGTATGACATTCTCGGAAAGACAAAACCATAGTGATGAGAATCAATCAGTCATTAACAGGGGCTAGGGGTGGGTTAAGGGTGTGACTAGAAAGGGACAGCACAAGAGCTTTTCTGGGAGATGGGACTGTTTCGAATTTTGACTACAGTGGTCATTGCATGAATTTATATATGTTTTAAAACTCAATAGACCTGGACCCCCGCCAAAAGTCAACTTTACTCTATATTAATTTTTTTTAAAAAAGCCAAAATAAAAGACTGGACACTTGACACCAGAATCAGCAAACAAGCAGATATCTACATGATTGTGCCTTAGGAGGTATCTGGGTGGGGCAGTAGTTGTCCTAGGCTCCTGAAAGTGTTATCAGGGAGGACTGTCTCAGGAGTTTATCAGAAGCCAGTGACGACAAACTGTATTGAAGACCTCTTTTGGGCTGTGGTCAGAGTGAGGTCACAGGTGGTGAGCCCTAGATACCTCTTCTTCCAACATCCTCTTCATCACGGCCCCAAACACAGATTATGTGGGTGGAATGGAGCATCAGGGAGACGTTCAGTGACGATCCTCTTTGTTCTCCCACAGGCTGATGCCACTGATTCCACCTGTCCACACAGATGGCATTTAAAAAGGACCAAAACAAGCCAAGCAGATGTCACTTCTTCCAAAACACCCAGCATTTGAACTCAACTGGTTTTCAAAAGAAAAACTTAACTAAGAATTTGTATTTTAATTTTCTTAATGCTCCAATTGTTTTAAGCATGTACAAGAATTCCGAAATATAAAGTCGTCAACGCTTTTCCCCCTTCTTCAGAAGGCATTTTCCTGGGATGATTCTTGTTTGCTTTTTTCCTTTGGGAAAGTAATCAAACACTCTTTTGTTTTTCCTTTCTCTAATTTAAACCATTTGTTCACTACTGAAGATTTATGAGGTTACCATCTGCCAGTTTATTTTACTTCTTTTTTACACATCTCTGACAATAAAAATAGCCGTAAGACGGGGACAGGAGGTCAACGCTACCTCCTATGAGGTGATGGTCCCTTTTTTCCATGAGCAGATGACAAGGGAATGAGCATACCTTTAATTTGCTCTTTACCATGTCAGTAGATTTACTGATGTTTCTGTGATGACCATTTGGTTTCACAGGGAGAAAAACATCAAACAGGCCCATGACATAACAATCTCAGTGTTTTTTTGCTTTCTTCCAGACAGTGTTTCTCCAGCACTGCTTTAACTATGCTTGCTTTTGTATCTGAAAATCATATTTTAGATGAAAATTCACAAGTCTTACTTATTTTTTACAGACCCAAATGCTTTGGGGTTTGGCCATCTCATTCACTTGCAGATGAGACCATACTAAGTAATTATCATGTCTTGTGAGTTTTTTTTTTTTTTTAACCATCCTTATTGGAGTATAATTGTTTTACAATGGTGTGTTAGTTTCTGCTTTATAACAAATTGACTCAGCTATACATATACGTGTATCCCCGTATCTCCTGAGTTCTGAACAGAACCCTGGCTATGACTCCGGATGAGAATCTAACAGCAGAAAGTTGGAGCCTTTATGCAGGGCTTGGAAGCAACTTGCAGTCTCATGAGACAATGGCATTCTCTTCTTGCACTTCATCTCAGGGAGGGGCTTTTTCTTTTTTTTAGTTAACTTCTCAAGTTTATTTCTTGACAGTATCTTCTTTCGTTCTTACGATTACTCAAGTGAGGCACGTAAGGCAGAAATTAGGCACCAAATTTACAGATGAAGACGCAGTGCCTGAAGCTAGGCTGGATAACCAAGGCAGCGCCGGAGAACCACCCAGGGGCTCCTCCTACTTTCTAGCGCCGCCTCCGTGCTCATGGCGATTCCACAAACTACCAGGGTGGCTAAGGTGCCCAGTCACTGGGACATTCTCATTCCTGGCACTGTGGACCCACTGATGGGCTCCTGTGCTCTGGTTCACCTGCGCGTGTCCAGCGCTCACTCAGGGACCCGTGGACGGGGTTCCCAACACAAACTGCTTGAGGAGATACTGTAGCTTTGTACAGGCGGCCAAAGGGAAATTCTGTTTCTAGGATGCTGACTGGCCTGGCGGCCAAGCAGGGCCAAGTTAAATGTCGTTTGGGGCCATTCAATTGTGTTACCCTCTGAGTAAACACAGACTCTAAAAATGAGAAAAGCAAGGAGAAAAATGAAAACCCTTCCTACTTCCATCTGTGATACCTCAGCGATGTTTTACTTGGGAAAATACCATTAATAATACTTAGAGATGCCCCCAAATCATATTCTAAAGTTTAATACTCTTAAGAAAAACTACTTCCTTAATGAAGTTACTTACTCCCATGGGTTTTCATGATGAGCCAGATAGAAAACATGGGGTGGACAAACAGGATGTCAGTGAATACATCCTAGTCACGTCCAGGTACACAGAGGTTTCGTTTCGAATGACCCCATTAAGCCGTGGTGCCACGCTACAGGGCCTGCATCCAAGAAGCAGATGGTTTGGCAAAAGGCCATTTGGGCATAAGCTGGAAATCATATTAGTGAAGATCTGTAAGGACGCAACTTACATCTCTTCTCAGCCCTGACTTAACTCTCGAACAACAAGCCTAGACAGTTGATAAGCTTTGGGGGAGTAGCTCTGCACTTGGATGAAGACCATCTCTACCCCTTGGGCCCCTGGGATCAGTGGCCAGAGACAGCAGGTAACAGCTGGGAGGGCCTGGGTTCTGTCTTCCCCACAAGGACTGGTTTCTTCTGGATTCTCAGCTACGGCTGACAAGAGTTGAAAATATACACAGTCTCTGGATTTGCCCAGGCAGCTTCAGATGAGGGGTTCTCAATCAGGGTGATTCTGTCCCCAGGGTATATTGATGAAGTCTAAGAGACATTTTTGGTTGTCACCCCTGGATGGGTGCCACTGGCTTCTTGTGGGCAGAGGCCAGGGATCCTGAACACCTTACAATGCACAGGACAGCTCCCACAATAAAGAACTGTCCAGCCCAGCATGGCAATAGTGCCAGCTGATAAACCTTGCTTTCAATAAAAACTGTGGTAAAAATGTGTAACTCCATGTCTTGTGACTATATATGAATTTACCGAGCACTCATGACACAACAAGCTCTCAGGAAGGGTTAGGCAGTGTTTTCTATGGCTGTGTCCTCTCACTGTACCTCATTTCATATGCCAGCTACTCCCAGAGGAAAACCATAGGCAGTGCTGTGATGCAGACTGCATTGCCTCATGCGTCTTCTCACTCCCCTTTCAGATTCCCTCTTATTCTTTTCGGTGGGTGAGCCCAGGCCCAGACAGCCCACCTGGGCTGGCCGCCGCCAGAGCTGGCCTGTGGATTGCACTTCAGACTCAGGCTCTAGAAATCATATTTCAGCTCGACCTCTTACTGGCTTGTGAGCTTGGACAAGGACAAACGTTGGAACTCACCCTCTTCATCTTTAAGATGAAGAACATAATAGTATGTACCTCGTAAGGGTCTGATGAGCATCTGTGTGAAGCACCTACCTGGTGTCTGGCCCACAGGAGGAAACCTAGGAAAGTCAAGTTTAGTGCTGTGCTGCTCCCATATCCGTCATCATTACTGTACCTATCATCATTCCTTCCTGGATTGAAAAAAACAGTCAGAAAAGGAAAAAATAATTTGATTCATTCTAAAATCTAACTAACTTATTGTATCTGAAACTCTCCCCACCCAGGGAGACTGACATTTCAGGAAAGAAAAAAGGCAAAACCAAAGGCATCCATCTCTCCTGATGGACTTTCAAGTTCTCATGGCAATAAGAGGAAATATTTTTAAAAGGGAAAGTTGTCATTTTTTCCTTCAATCAAGCTGGCCCTGGCTGCATTTGGAGACTATGTATGAATCTGAAGCTTTTGCAGTCTTTAAAAGATCCTGTGAAGTAAACAGGATGGCCAGAACGTGCGCTAGGGCCTACTACTCTGTCTGTCCTATGTGAGAGACACTTTGCACTTGGTTCGTCCCGCTGGGCAGCTCCCACCTGCCCAATGCCCTTCTCTCTTGCTGCTCTGTGCGTCCCAGGGTGGAGGTCCCTCACACTGAGGCTGGGCCTGCTCCCTTCTTTCTCGCTGTCTGGCAGCTGCCTCAGTGTCCCTCTCTGTATTTGCCTACTCTTTGTCACCTGCTCTCTCCTTTTTACACCCTCCCTGGTCTGCCACGTGCCCTCACTCCCTGGCTCTGTTGACCTGCTGTGCTGCATGGCCTGACTCCAGGGCTCGGGCTCCACCTCCTCTCCAGCCAGAGAGAAGTGCCATTTCCCTCATCGTACCTGCTCCTGGCACAGGCTGTGTGTGTGTTTCTCAGGGCAGAGTTGCTTAGGCCTCGTACTGGTTTCCTAGGTTTGCCATAACAAAGCTTCACAAACTCAGGGTTTCCAAACAAAGGAAATTTATTCTCTCACCGTTTGAGAGACTAGAAGTCTAATATCAAGGTGTCGGCAGGGCCATGCTCTTTCTGAAGACTCGAGGGGAGGATCTTTCTTCGCCTTGTCCTCGCTTCTGGTAGTTGCCGGCAGTCCTTCATGTTCCTTGGCTTGTAAACGCTTCCCTCCAATTTCTGCCTCCATCATCACACAGTGCTCTGTTCTGTGTGTCTTCCTGTGTATCCTCTGTGTTCCCATGGCATTCCCCTCTCTGTGTCTATGTCCAAACTTCTCTCTTCTTAGAAGGGTAACAGCCAGTGGAGTAGGACCCACCCGAATCCAGGATGACTTTATCCTAACTTGATCATGTCTGCAAAGACCCTATTTCCAAATAAGGTCACATTCTGGGGTCCTGGGTAGGCATGGATTTTGACGTTTGTACTCAATCCAGTACAAACCTCTGGAACACGGCTTTTCCTGTAGAGGTCTCTGCTTTCCAAAGCACAAAGGCACGGCTGTCCTCCTGGGTTCAGGCATCACTTTGCCCCATGGGCCCCATTGCCCCCTACCACACTCAGGGCTGGAGACGCGTAGGGCACAGCCCCACAGGCCTTCCTCACTTTCAACTCTCCCGCCAAAGCCCGCTCTCCCTCACCGCAGCCAGCCTTCATTGGCTTCCTTCACTCTCGAGGCTTTCAAATAAGACTGGGTATGAAGGGATCTCAAATATGGAGAGCCTTTAAAGGAATCCAGGGCTCTTTGCCAATAGAAGGATGGGGTGGGTGTCACCCAACATCATGAAGCAGTGTCTTCAGATCCCCACTCTGACCCAGTGAGCCTCCAGGCCATCTACCCATCTGTAGGAATCTGTGGGCTGAACCATTGGTTTCACTCACTCTTTCTCTGTTATAAGAACAGGAGATTTAACTTCCTACAGACAGGCACCAGCCCACAGCAAAGGGTGAGCAGGGCCTGGTGGAAGGGCACTGGACCCTGGCAGAGCAGGGTAGCTGTGGCACCAGCTGGGCCGCCTGCCAGCCATGTAGTCACAACCAAGGCACCCAATCTCTCTCCACTTGTGCCACTCAGATTAACAAATGCTGCAGACTCAGTTGGCTTGGGTTTTCCAGCTGATCAAATGAAACCCATCTCTACACACCCCAAAGGGTGCCAAGAGAGAAACAAATCCGCTAACACGGAGTGAGCATGTATGGAAAACCCTACTTTTGAGACTGTTCATTAAACGTATTTGGTTTGAAATGATGTGAAAGAAGGCATCCCAGCCCCACCCCTGTGGAGGTTGTCAAATTCTTCCACGTCGAGGTAGGTGGAATGTGGTCAGAAGGAAGTTAGTAAATGAACCAGAGAGTGAGGATCTCTGAATTTCCTAGGCAAAGTGGGGCTTCTTTCCCCCCAGAAGTTAAAAAACAAGATGTGAGAATTATTAACATTATTCAGAATCTGGCTGAGACAGAAAAATGGCAAGCCACCCTGTGGAGAAAGTCACATTGGACACAGTAATGTTTACATATGCAACATATTACAGAACACAAATAACCCTCCACAGAGCTCCCCTTACCTCAATCCCTTCTTTGTTTAAGGCATATTCATCAAAATTCAAAATGGCTATCTTAATCGTTCTTGGAGGGGGCAGTACCGTCAGGCCAATATTAATAGCATTGCTCCTCTTGGAATCCAGGACGATGATCTCCTGCTTTTTTCCATCTGCAGCAGTTTTCTTGTGATAAAATAAGGAGAATCCAAGATTAATGCATCATCTTTGGTCCTCTATTAAAAGCAAACTCACAACTTACTTAGACATGAAAACAAATGCCCTCAGTTTAGCTCAGGGAAGGACTGGCTACCTCTCAGCACAGCAGAGATCAGGGATTAGTTCCAAGAGGCCGCCAAGAGAAGGGCAGCAATGGAACTTCGCGAGTCAGACACGTTACAAAATAAAATTGATTTGCCTTCAATTGGGAAAAATGTGATATTTTGCAAGGAAAAAAAAAGGTTTTTTTTCCATAGAAGCAGTGGAAACAAAACTCAAACCTCTCAGAGTTCCCTTCCTGCAGGCTGCAAGGTATCGGAATGTGCCTTGCTTGGCCCTGGAGCGTGTGGTGTGTGCCCAGAGATGGAGAAAGCTGGTCTGCGCACCGAGAAGACAGGAGCCAGAGGGGAATCCGGCATCGCTGGCCGGTCAGCCCTTCTGCATCTCAGGAGCTCCTCTCATCATTCCAACATCCTCCGCCCCGACACCTGAGCACTTCCGCCTCTCCTGCTACACACAGCCATCTGGGCAGCTGCCCAGGGAGTGGGAGAAGAGGAGTGAGGGATAAACTAGCAAAGAGGCCGAGGAGGGGGACCAAGTCCCCACAGAGCCCTGATGTATGTGGCCTCCCTGCTGGCCTGGCATCCTCGGGGCAGTCCCTGCGGCCAGCCCCGGGCTGGCACACGGCCAGAAGCCAGGAAGGTGTGAGGTGCTGAGCCAATGCTCACCTCTGCCCAGAGCTGTGACAAGGCCCCCAGCCTTCCCCTTCAGCTCTCGGGAAGTCAAGGGCGGCTGGCAACCGGGACAGGTGGAGGGGGGTCGGCCAGCAAGCTCCCTGTGCTGCACAGCTTCCCTTGAGGCCACAGGGCTGGGAGGATGATGATTCTGATTCATGAAACAAGCCTGGGGTGACGAGGATGGGTAAGACCCGTCCAGCACAGTGATGGGGTGTGCTCACCGTGTGAGGGACCCAGCTGTGGGGTAACTAACTCACCTGGTGGTGGAGGGGGTTAGGGTCTGGAGAAGCTGCCACCTGAGCTGGACCCTCAAGACTGTCTAGGACTAGCCTGGGGCTGGGAGAGAATATAAGGAGAGGAGAAGTGCCTTTGTCTCGCTCCAGGGAACGGCCAGGGATGAAGCTGGAGGTTTGGGGGCCATATGGGGGAGCTCCATGAATCAGCTGCTCAGAAGCCCCCTGCAGGCAGGCCCCAGCTGAGCAGCTGACAGCTGCTCAAGGTTGGCCTCCTGTGCGGAGGCCTCAGCCTCTCCTCTGAGGAAGGGAACCAGGCTGGGCCTGGGAGCAGCTGAGCCGCCCAGGGAAGCTGGTCGCTGTAGCACAGGAGGTTGGGAGCTGGCAAGGAAAGACGGCTGCGGCCCCTTAAGTCCTACTGAGCCCTTCCAAACTCAATTGCTAACATTCTATTTTAGGTCCTTAAATATGCATTTGGGAATAAATTACAGTTTCTTCATGAAGAAAATAACCGAAAGCATCCCAGCTGTTTGGCCGCCTGGTAGCCGGGAGGAACAATTCCTGTGGGTGTGCTCGTCGGCTTGGAACTGTGAGCTCCCAGGGACACGCGGCATAAATGCACCCTCACTCTGTAGGGCAAGCTTGTCTTCTATATATTTAAGCAAATAAGCTTATCAGGAGCCCCTGAAATTTAGCTGAAATCTACTTTAAAATATTATTTTGTGTATAGAAGGCTAAGAAGGAATGAGAAAAGGTTTGACAAAATGCTGATTACAGGCAATGAAGACAGATGTGATGACTTGAGATGCCCACGTTGGGGTGCGGGGTGTCCACCCCTCCAGGTGCTACAGGGAGCCTGTCCAACATCCATTCCCTCTTCCCTGCTCACCAACAGGGACTTGATTTTTTTCAGGCTGGTAATATGTCAGTGAAATCAGCCACCTCCCTGGACCCTTGGCAGGTAAGGCTGGCAGTTTGGGTTTTTGTTTTCCTGATTAAAAAGAGATAGACCCAGTAAGCCATGCCTTTTGCCTTTCCTCCTTCTTCCTGCCTAGAATGTGGATGTGAGGCCCAGAGAGACAGCAGTGAGACATCTCATGAGCATAAGGAATGAAGCCACATGGACGGCAGCATGGAAGATGGAAGAAGCCTGGGACCTGGCATTGGAGAGGCAACTACCCACAGCCAGGCTCCAGCGCAGGAAGCATTTACAGGAAGGCAGGGGTTCCCTGGGAATCATTAGCCCTTAGCCCCCCATCTATAGAGTCCCCGTCATTCTAGGAGCCTGCAGAGATGACTGAGCAGGCCCAGCCCAACTGCAGCCTTTGTGCAAATGAGAAAAAGATGCCCACCTCCAGGGAGACACAGCCCCATGGCAAACATCTTGAGAGGGAAGCACCGCTCAGATTTAAGCCCTCCCCCCTCAGCCAGTGTCCACGTGCAGCAAGCAACCCACACAGACTCAGGGGTGGCTCTGAGCCTGAGATGTCCTTGCCCCCATTCTCAGTAGAACTCAGTTCACACCAACGGACACACCCACACCCACACCCCCCATAAATCGGGAAGAAGCAAGCTGCTGGACATCCTGAGATAATGGGGAAGTTATCTTCACAAACGACGCTACATGTTTTCAGAGCATTTCCAACCACTTCGCAAAGGAAGGAATAAGAATTAAAGTCATATCTGAAATTGGATTGCTAAATCTCTGGATTTTATCCAAGAGGTATTTTAAATGCTCTTCTTCATAATTAAAACAGACTCCACTGGATGCTACTGACCCCTCAAGTGCCTTGGCGGCTGTCCTGCTCGACACGAGGGGTGGGTCATGCGGGCTTGTCCAACTCTCTCCTCCCCTCCCACAATGAACTGGAGCAGCGCCTGAAAGAACAAGCCAAAGTTCTTCGTGCCCGGAGGCATGCGTCCTGTCTAGGGATTAGCCATCATCAGTTCTGATCCATTTCAATCCTCTTTCAGGGTCAAAGCCCAGACCAGCAAGAGTGACCTTCACTACGTCCTTCACCTGGTCCTGTGTCTGAGTCACTGTCGCCCATCCTCTTCCACAAAGCCTCTCGTGCCCCGTCCTTCATTCCTGCCACCTGCACCCTGAGCCTGACCCCTGGTGCCAGCCTCCCAGGGCAGCCCACCACGGGCCTCCTGCTTCCAGCCTCTTCTCACCCCCAGCCCATTCATCCTACTCTTGCTAAGAGTCTTTCTCAGGCACTCATCTCCTTATTGCATTTCTTTGATCAGACAGTCTGTGACTGTCCATTGTTTGAAATGAGAAAAATAGTAAATTGATCAATGATAGAAAGAGGAGATAAAGCAGATAAGACACAGTGTTCCCTGTAAAGGAGGTTAGGAAATGTTAAATGACCCTCTAAAGGCATCTGGAAAGGAAGGGCTAAGATGTGATGGGACAAAGGTGGAACAGGGTTGGGAGGAAGACAGGAGGTGATACTTCTAGGCAGGAGATGAGAAAGTTGTTTTGCATTTTACTTGAGCCCAGACACACCCCCGAAAACAACACACAAACAAGGAAACCAAACGCCCAAACCTCCTGAAATATCAATACAGGGCCTACTTGAAGGAACTGACAACATTTTCTTGAGAGAAAAAGAAAAAGATGTGCATAAATGAGAAACATCACGTCCCTGGATAGGAAGCCTCAGTGTTGTAAGGATGTTCGTTATCTCTCATCATGGAATTTATATATAAATAATATATATATTTAAAATGATTCTAATCAAAGTCCAACAAGATTTTTTTGGAATTAAAAAATATTCTAGAGTTACTATGAAAGAATATATGTGTAAAAAATCCATAAGTAGAAATATATATAATATCTACCCAATTAGCTCTAAAAAGGTATTATAAAACTGATATAATTAATGTGTAGCACGGGCACTAAACAGCTACAATGATAGAACAGAATAGAATGAAAGTACAGAAAAAGCTCTCATACAGTGATCCAGGGCATTCCAACAAGAGCGCAAGATCAGTGAGTCACAATCCGTCATGAAAGCCCAATTCTAATATGGAACCGAAGAAAGTAACTTTAAGTCAAAAGACTCAGCATGGTAGGTTAACATCATGACAGACTGGATTGACTGACATCTTCCTTCTTTAAAAAAAAAAAGCCAGCAGAAAGCAAGAACACAGGCTGTGTGGGAATGGCCAAGGGTCATCATGGTTGGAGTATGCCACACCCCATGAGACCCCTCTGCTGATTGGCTGTTATCAGCGATGGTCCACAACAGCAAACCCTGAGCAGGAAAAGAGGCTGAGAAGCAAGCTCAGTCCTTCAACTGTCTCTTGCTGGTTGGCAGGGTATCTTCCCACATTTATTTATTTTATGCCTTTCTCTGATATAGATCTCATTTCCTGAGTGCCTGTTAGGCTCCTACACCTTGAACGGGGACATTTTTCATGGAGACCAACAAAAATGTGGGGGGCCACGATGCCACCGGCAGCAATGGTCGGTCCTGGGATGACAGGAAATAAGCGTTTCTGCCTCAATTCTCTGATAAAAGGTCTACCAGCCAAACCTCTGCCCTCAGTTCTGAAGAATTCACAGGGCAGAAAGGATGCTGAGGGTGGCTCCTGTGGGTGGGGCTTCAGGCACAGGATGCTGGACTAGGGGGCGGCTGGAAGTGAAAATGGGAACAACTGTCTCCGGGGCAAGAGAGTTGCCCCAGCAACAGAGTGGAAGTGAGCAGAGTCGGGGGAACCAGGGTGGGGATGTCTTTGAACATGAAATTTCCCCAAGTACGTCCAGAAGTTCTCAAGGTAAAAGAGGAACTTACTTCTAAAAGGGGCAGGGGGCACTCTAGGAAGAGGCCAGGCTCTGATTTGCTTCCAGAAAGCCTAGTGAAGCTGAACTTCTGAGCCGAACGAGGCAGCAACACCCAGAACCTCCTTCAAAACAACAACTATCAGGGAGCCTCCAACCTGCCAACAGTTGCCTTGCCAGAAATACTGTCTCTGGAGAAATGCTTCTGGTTTGCATGGAATGGAGGGCTTCTGTTTGTTTTTGACTTGGCCAAGAAGATTGCAGGGAGTGGGGAGAGGGTGTAACAGCCAAAAGGGTGAGAGACCGAGGTTACCCTCTATAGCAAGAGATGCTGTCAGGGCCAGCAGAGACCTCTTAGAGAGAAGGGGCAGGAAGGAAGTCACCAAGGAAGTTCAGCTCCTTTCCCCCAAGCTGTCCAAGAGGGCTGAGGGTCCAGTTCCAGGAGGCAGAAGTGAGCTCCTCCAGGAGGAAGCTTCAAACAGGCGGTGCCCATGACCACAAGACTTACAGAATTTCTAAGAAGCAAAGAAGGGGTACTCAATTTAAGCAGTGAGTGCTAACTGCCAAGGCTTAGGGGTAAGGGCTGTGACTTTCCTCTGCAGCCCTAGATTCACCTGGTGGTCAGCTCCCTGGGTGGGGGCCGTCTCTCTAGAACCAACCAGCTCCAAGAGGTTGGGCCCTGCGAACTCAGCCACTCCAAGGGACAGAAAGTCACATACGACAGGAATATTTTTTAGAACGGCTAAACCACCTATTCAGGTCTTCTCAGGGAGACACCGGGGCAACGCCAATCCTGATACAGAGACGGATGACCACAGGCCTTGCAGGGAGGAGACATGCAAGTCAGGTTTTTGGATAGAACAAAGTATTGCCTCCAAGAACAAGTCTTTTAGAATCTGCAAGTAAAGAGACAAACTTGATTCGGAATGGTTATGGGGTGGGTGACCGCCATGTAAGAGTGACCACAACCTGACAGCATTCGATATCCTGAGGACGAGACCATTACTCCCCCTCATAATCATTCAGTTTCGGAAAAGAGAAGGGTGAATATTCAGGCAGCAGTTAGGAAAAAGTGGAAAGGAAAACTTTAACGCTAAATAGTAGTCATTAAGCTTAGAGGCTGATTTAAAACCTCACATTGGAATCTCAGGAAAGTCACGTTGAGACAAAGGCTAAGAAAATCAATCGCATAAAAAAAAGATTGACCTGTTAACACAGCACAAAAGCACATTCTCCCCTGTTGCACTGGGTCTACCGAACAACCCTGGGAGGTCAGGCACACAGGATCAGGCCTGGTTTCTTTCTTTTTTTTCCCCCCATAATCAAAACCAGGCTCAGAGAGGTTGACCGACTTGCTCAAGGTCACACAGTTAGAGGTAGAGTCCAGACCAAATGAAATTTAAAGTTTCAGTAGCAAAGCATACAGATCATTAAGAAGAAAGAGAGAGTCTTTTTTTAAAAAAAAAAATGACAAGATTCAAAAATCCCCAAGGGAAGAGCACGAGGAAGTGTTCAGAGCATGAGCTTGAAAGTAGCCGAAACAAAACGGAATCCAGGGATGACACGAACAGATTCAGGAGCCCTGAAGGGTAACTGCAAATATGCAGAGCATCAAGTCACCAGGGGGGTCAGCTGGGGTCTGACCCATTCACGGCCTGGAGACCTTGCCAAGTCACTGAATCTCTCTGTGTCTCCTGTCCTCTCTGGGACCCAATCTCACAGGGTTTGTTGTGAGGATGAAAGGAGACAATGGATGTAAATCAGTGAGAACAAGGCTTGGCCCCTGGTAAGGACAACAGAAGTGTCTGCTGGGACTATTAGAAGAGTATTACTGGTACTGATACATGTAAAGTATTCAGGACAATACCTGGAAAATAGTGCTTTCTAAGAATTAGCTCTTAGCTTTTTTCACTACCAATGACTCCTTTTTTAAAAATCATTTTAACGTAATAACATTGTATTTTAAAAATATATGGTTTACCAAAGTGTATTTTTCATAACTAATGCATCTACCACGCTTACTGATCAAAGGCACCTACATAAACAGGAGCGTCAGATCAGACCGGTGTCCCCACCCTGAATAGTTATAGTTGCAGGACAGTGCAGGGACTTGATACTCAGTTTAGCCTGCAGAGCTGCTTCCCGGGGACATGGACAACTTGCCTGAGGCTTCCTGAATGAATGAAAAGAGCTTATGGATGTTCATTAGAGTCTGTGCAGACTCCCAGGCACATGGACAGTGCCTGGTGTGGGAAGTAGATCTAGTAAATGAGCCGTGGCACACCATGATAAAGACGGCCAAGGTCCAGAGAAGGGCCACCGTGAAGGCATAAAATTCCACGTGCGAGGAGAGGACAACGTGAGCAGAGTAGGGAGGGGAGCACGGGCAAAGATTGTGGAGGCTCACAGTCTGGGCAGGTGGATAGGGCTTGCCTTCCAAAGTTTTCTGAAATGTTGACACGGAGAGTCACCCCTTTGAATTTCTAAAGAGTAATTTTACTAGACACAAAGGATGCAGTTTCTAAAAAGCAGTTATTCAGCACACAGAACTTGTCATCGCACAGGGTGCTGTGACTGAAAACAGAAACTGGGCTAAGGACATGATTTATTAAGAGAACTCAGAGTCTTGGAGAATACTGCTAAGTTTGAGAGCATTTCCATGAAAGGCGGCTGACCTCTCAAAACGCTTGTCAGCATCACTGTCACAGACCCTGGGGCTGGCTCAGCAAGGCGTGAGCTCTAGAAATGGCAAATCATTCCTCCTCGTGATGCTACAGGATATTTTCGAAACTGTCCATTGAGAAAGTGACAATGACAGTGATGCCACAATACAGATGTCATGAAGATGTGACTGCTATGGACTTTCCCTAAGTCCTGTGACGAGGGAGGAGGCCATATACGTGGGAAAGCATTAAGGCAAAAGACAACAACAACATCCAAAAGCCAAAGAAAGACACCTAAATAAAAGCTGAAAAACCTTTAGTTAGGAATAGAGTTTCTGAGGACCTGGCCAGAACAGGCTTGCTTATTGGTAAGTTTAGGAAAAAAATGTTAACTTCCCACATTTGTTCTTAGAGACTTTTACAGCAGAGGCCAACTGTAAAACAGTTACATTTCCAATGTTAATGTAGTTTATCTAGTACCCTAACCAGGAGACTTTTGAGAGGGGAAGCGAGTACTCTTAATAATTATGCTGGGACCTCCACATACGCCAGGATCATCTTGGATACACTAGGGTGTGCGATCACCCCAGATAAGCTCCAAAGTTGGGTTTGGCATTTCCAGGGAGAATTCAGGTTTTCTGAGGGTGCTGTTTAATAAAATAACATACTTCCTTATGACCTGAACTTGAATATAAGGTAGGAAGATTTTCCTCTCTTCTCAGGAGAATAAAATGGAGGTGGACGTGAGGGGCCAGTGAAGGAGTCAATGTGGAAAGTGATGGTGGGAACAATGCCCCCCTCAATGGTGCCTCATTTTTCACTTTAAATCAATGGTTCACAACTTTGGCTGAGGACCCTGGGGAGATTTTCAAAATAACCCAGGCCAGGGCTTACCTCAGACCAATAAATCATCATCTCCGAATTTTCTTAAAGAGTCACTGCTAATAGTTTCTGATATATTTCAAAACTTCAAGGTAAATAAAGTTGAACAAATTTCTCCAAATCCATTCCGGGGCCCCCTCCCCTTAATAAAGCAATGAACCCAGGTGAGTAAGACAGCAATGAGTCCCCAAAGGGGAAAACAGGTCCCTTCTTCCTTCTGTGCGCCTCTTCCACGCCATACCTTTTGTGGTCTCTCTGGATCTGAGAGTATAAAAGCTGCCCTTTGGGGGCAAGTGGAAATTGGCCGTCCTGGATTAGGCACAGGGGTGGAAGGCCACTTCCTGAGGCTCCTCAGAGTGCTGTCAAGTCCATGGAGGGTACCTCCCCACTCCCAGGGGCTTTCTGCCCTGGCATCCTACCCTGGGGTCATTTTAACCACCTCTTATGCCATTCTCCACATCTTAGACCGGCAGAAAAAACACAACATAATGAAACTTAGTGCAGGATTTCTGTCTTTTTCCTCAAAATATAATTAAAATCATCTTACCAAAAAGCTATAGAGAGAGATTGGTTCAGGGTGGTGGAGTAGAAGGACGTGCTCTCACTCCCTCTTGTGAGAACACCAGAATCACGACTAGCTGCTGGACAATCACTGACAGGAAGACACTGGAACTCACAAAAAAAGACATCCAAAGACAAAGGAGAAGCCACAATGAGATGGTAGGAGGGGCACAATGACAATAAAATCAAATCCCGTAACTGCTGGGTGGGTGATTCACAAACTGGAGAACACTTATACCACAGAAGTCCACCCACTGCAGTGAAGGTTCTGAGCCCCACGTCAGGCTTCCCAACCTGGGGGTCCGGCAACAGGAGGAGGAATTCGTAGAGAATCAGACTTTGAAGGCTACAGAGATTTGATTACAGGACTCTGACAGGACTGGGGGAAACAGAGACTCCACTCTTGGAAGACACACACAAAGGAGTGTGCACGTCGGGACCCAGGGGAAGGAGCAGTGACCCCAGGGGAGACTGACCCAGACCTACCTGCTAGTGTTGCAGGGTCTCCTGCAGAGTGGGGGTGGCTGTGGCTCACTGTGAGGACAAGAACACTGGCAGCAAATGTTCTGGGAAGTACTCCTTGGTGTGAGCCCTCCCAGAGGCTGCCATTAGCCCCACCAAAAAGCCCAGGTAGGCTCCAGTGTTGGGTCGCCTCAGACCAAACAACCAACAGGGAGGGAAGGTAGGACCACCCATGAGCAGACAAGTGGATTAGAGTTTTACTGAGCTCTGCCCACCAGAGCAACACCCAGCTCTACCTACCACCAGTCCCTCCCATCAGGAAACTTCCACAAGCCTCTTAGATAGCCTCATCCACCAAAGACCAGACAGCAGAAGCAAGAAGAACTACAATCCTGCAGCCTGTGGAACAAAAAACCACATTCACAGAAAGACAGACAAGATGAAAAGACAGAGGGCTATGTACCAGATGAAGGAACTAGATAAAACCTCAGAAAAACAACTAAATGAAGTGGAGACAGGCAACCTTCCAGAAAACAATTCGGAATAATGACAGTGAAGATGATCCAAGGTCTTGGAAAAAAAATGGAGGCAAAGATCGAGAAGATGCAAGAAATGTTTAACAAAGACCTAGAAGAATTAAAGAACAAACACCTAGAAGAATTAAAGAACAAACAAACAGAGATGAACAATACAATAACTGAAATGAAAAATACACTAGAAGGAATCAATAGCAGAATAACTGAGGCAGAAGAAAGGATAAGTGACCTGGAAGACAGAATGGTGGAATTCACTGCCATGGAACAGAATAAAGTAAAAAGAATGAAAAGATATGAAGAGAGTCTCAGAGACCTCTGGGACAACATTAAATGCAAAAACATTCGCATTATAGGGGTTCCAGAAAGAGAAGAGAGAGAGAAAGGAGCTGAGAAAATATTTGAGGAGATTATAGTCGAAAACTTCCCTAACAGGGGAAAGAAAATAGCCACCCAAGTCCAGGAAGCACAGAGAGTCCCATAGAGGATAAACCCAAGGAGAAACATGCCGAGACACATAGTAATCAAATGGACAGAAATTAAAGACAAAGAAAAATTACTGAAAGCAGCAAGGGAAAAACGACAAATAACATATAAGAGAACTCCCATAAGGTTAACAGCTGATTTCTCAGCAGAAACTCTACAAGCCAGAAAGGAGTGGCATGACGTATTTAAAGTGATGAAAGGGAAGGACCTACTACCAAGATTACTCTACACGGCAAGGATTTCATTCACATTCAATGGAGAAATCAAAAGCTTTACAGACAAGCAAAAGTGAAGAGAATTCAGCACCACCAAACCAGCTCTACAACAAATGCTAAAGGAACTTCTCTAAGTGGGAAACACAAGAGAAGAAAAGGACCTGCAAAAACAAACCCATAACAGTTGAGAAAATGATAATAGGAACATAAATATTGGTAATTACCTTAAACGTGAATGGATTAAATGCTCTAACCAAAAGACACAGGCTCGCTGAATGGATACAAAAACAAGACCCGTATGTGCGCTGTCCACAAGAGACCCAATTCAGAGCTAGGGACACATACAGACTGATGGAAAAAGGGGATGGAAAAAGATATTCCATGCAAATGGAAATCAAAAGAAAGCTGGAGTAGCAATGCTCATAGCAGATAAAATAGACTTTAAAATAAAGCATGTTACCAGAGACAAGGAAGGACACTACATAATGATCAAGGGATCAATCCAAGAAGAAGATATAACAATTAAAAATATATATGCACCCAACATAGGAGCACCTCAATACATAAGGCAACTTCTAACAGCTATAAAAGAGGAAATTGACAGCAACACAATAATAGTGGGGGACCTTAAGGCCTCACTTACACCAATGGACAGATCATCCAAACAGAAAATTTATAAGGAAACACAAGCTTTAAATGACACAATAGACCAGAGATATTTAATTGATATTTATAGGACATTCCATCCGAAAACAGCAGATTACACTTTCTTTTCAAGTACACACGGAACACTCTCCAGGAGAGATCACATCTTGGGTCACAAATCAAGCTTCAGTAAATTTAAGAAAATTAAAATTATATCAAGCATCTTTTCTGTCCACAATGCTATAAGATTAGAAATGAATTACAGGGAAAAAAACATAAAAAACACAAACACATGGAGGCTAAACAATACGTTACTAAATAAGAGAGATCTCTGAAGAAATCAAAGAGAAAATCAAAAAATACCTAGAGACAAATGACAATGAAAACACGATGACCCAATACCTATGCGATGCAACAAAAGCAGTTCTAAGAAGGAAGTTTATAGCTACACAAGCCTACCTCGAGAAAGAAGAAAAATCTCAAATAAACAATCTAACCTTATGCCTAATGGAACTAGAGAAAAAAGAAGAAACAAAATCTAAAGTTAGTAGAAGGAAAGAAATGATAAAGATCAGACAAGAAACAAATGAAATAGAAACAAAGAAAACAAAAGCAAAGATCAATAAAACTAAAAGCTGGTGCTTTGAGAAGATAAAATTGATAAACCATTAGCCAGACTCATCAAGAAAAAGAGGGAGAGGATTCAAATCAATAAAATTAGAAATGAAAGAGCAGAAGGTACAACAGACACCACAGAAATACAAAGCATCCTAAGAGACTACTACAAGCAACTCTATGCCAATAAAATGGACAATCTGGAAGAAATGGACAAATTCTTAGAAAGGTATAACCTTCCAAGTCTAAACCAGGAAGAAATAGAAAATATGAACAGACCAATCACAAGTAATGAAATTGAAACTGTGATTAAAAATCTTCCAACAAACAAAAGCCCAGGACCAGATGGCTTCACAGATGAAATCTAAGAAACATTTAGAGAAGAGTTAACACCCATCCTTCTCAAACTCTTCCAAAATATTGCGGAGGAAGGAACACTCCAAAACTCATTCTATGAGGCCACCATCACCCTGATACCAAAACCAAAGATACTACAAAAAAAGAAAATTACAGACCAATATCACTCATGAATATAGATGCAAAAATCCCCAACAAAATACTAGCAAACAGAATCCAACAACACATTAAATGGATCATACACCATGATCAAGTGGGATTTATCCCAGGGATGCCAGGATTCTTCAGTATACGCAAATCAATCAATGTGATACACCATATTAATAAATTGAAGAATAAAAACCATGTGATCATCTCAATAGATTCAGAAAAAGCTTTTGACAAAATTCAACACCCATTTATGATAAAAACTGTCCAGAAAGCGGGCACAGAGGGAAACTACCACAACATAATACAGGGCATATACAACAAACCCACAGCAAAGATCATTCTCAATGCTGAAAAACTGAAAGCATTTCCTCTAAGATCAGGAACAAAACAAGGATGTCGACTCTTGCCACTATTATTCAACATAGTTTCGGAAGTCCTAGCTATGGTAATCAGAGAAGAAAAAGAAATAAAAGGAATACAAATTGGAAGAGAAGAAGTAAAACTGTCACTGTTTGCAGATGACATGATACTATACATAGAGAATCCTAAAGATGTCACCAGAAAACTACCAGAGCTAATCAATGAATTTGGTAAAGTGTAGGATACAAAATTAATGCACAGAAATCTCTTGCATTCCTATACACTAATGACGAAAGATCTGAAAGAGAAATTAAGGAAACACTCCCATTTACCACTGCAAGAAAAAGAATAAAATACCTAGGAATAAACCTACCTCAGGAGACAAAAGACCTGTATGCAGAAAACCATAAGACACTGATGAATGAAATTAAAGATGATACAAACAGATGAAGAGATATACCATGTTCTTGGATTGGAAGAATCAACATTGTGAAAATGATTATACTACCCAAAGCAATCTACAGAGTCAATGCAATCCCTATCAAATTACCAATGGCATTTTTTACAGAACTAGAACAAAAAATCTTAAAATTTGTATGGAGACACAAAAGACCCCAAGTAGCCAGAGAAGTCCTGAGGGAAAAAACGGAGCTGGAGGAATCAGACTCCCTGACTTCAGACTATACTACAAAGCTACAGTAATCAAGACAATATGGTACTGGCACAAAAACAGAAATATAGATCAATGGAACAGGATAGAAAGCCCAGAGATAAACCCACACACCTATGGTCAACTAATCTATGACAAAGGAGGCAAGGATATACAATGGAGAAAAGGCAGTCTCTTCAATAAGTGCTGCTGCGAAAACTGGACAGCTATATGTAAAAGAATGAAATTAGAACACTCTCTAACACCATACACAAAAATAAACTCAAAATGGATTAAAGACCTAAATGTAAGGCCAGACACTATAAAACTCTTAGAGGAAAACACAGGCAGAACACTCTTTGACATAAATCACAGCAAGATCTTTTTTGATCCACCTCCTAGAGTAATGGAAATAAAAACAAAAATAAACAAATGGGACCTAATGAAACTTCAAAGCTTTTGCAAAGCAAAGGAAACTACAAACAAGACAAAAAGACCACCTTCAGAAGGGGAGAAAATATTTGCAAACAAATCAACAGGCAAAGGATTAATCTCCAAAATACATAACCAGCTCATGCAGCTCAATATTAAAAAACCAACCCAATCAGAAAGTGGGTGGAAGACCTAAAATAGACATTTCTCCAAGGAAGACATACAGATGGCCAAGAAGTACATGAAAAGCTGCTCAACATCACTAACTATTAGAGAAATGCAAATCAAAACTACAATGAGGTATCACCTCACACCAGTTAGAATGGGCATCATCAGAAAACCTACAAACAAATGCTGGAGAGGGTGTGGAGAAAAGGGAACCCTCTTGCACTGTTGGTGGGAATGTAAATTGATACAGCCACTAAGGAGAACAGTATGGATGTTCCTTAAAAAACTAAAAATAGAATTACCATATGACCCAGCAATCCCACTACTGGGCATATACCCAGAGAAAACCATAATTCAAAAAGACACATGCACCTTAATGTTCACTGCAGCACTATTTACAATAGCCAGGTCATGGAAGCAACCTAAATGCCCACTGAGAGACGAATAGATAAAGAAGATGTGGTACATATATACAATGGAATATTACTCAGCCATAAAAAGGAACAAAATCAGGTCATTTGTAGAGACGTGGATGGATCTAGAGACTGTCATACAGAGTGAAGTAAGTCAGAAAGAGAAAAACAAGTATCTTATATTAATGCATATATGTGGAACCTAGAAAAATAGTACAAATGAACTGGTTTGCAGGGCAGAAATTGAGACACAGATGTAGAGAACAAACGTACGGACAACAAGGGTGTAAAGGGGGTGGTGGTGGTGGTTGTGGGATGAATTGGGAGTTGGGATTGCCATATATACACTAATGTGTATAAAAGGGATAACTAATAAGAATCTGCTATATAAAAAAATAAGTAAAATTCAAACAAAAAGCTATATATATATTATACCTCTATACATATACATATATATATA
>NW_020175080.1:188499-215945 GCF_003031525.2 Neophocaena asiaeorientalis asiaeorientalis
ATATATATATATATATCCCCACCCTGCTGTGAGATAAAAGAAGATCCAGTTCCAGAAACTATTTGGAAAGGAAATCAAAAAGCACATCTTTCCGTCCTTATCATTTCCATTAAGTGGTCACCCAGCCTTGGATCTGGCACATGGATCTTTAGAGGTAACTCGGTTGGTCATAACCATGCCCTGTAACTCTAGTCTGGTGTAAGTTTTCTGATGGAAACTACAACTGATTCCCTTTGCTCTGTGCTGCCTTGTGAAGTCTATTTTAGTTTTGATGCACTCTATCGCGTTTAATGAAAAACTTCTCATGAGCCAGAATTCGGAAGTGGCTGTTTACAGCTGAGTTTTATGAAAATCACAGTCAAGGATTAGAAACAGAAGTAAAATTGGTTGTACCTCTATGGGTAACATACACATAACAGGTTCAACGCTCCAGTTTGCATTCTCACCTTTTGTAACATTTGTCAATTACCCCCTACTCACATTTCCTAGCCTCCCAAGATGGTCTCCTGGGTCTCATTGTAGAACATTCTGGAATCAGTTTGGTAAATTTTTCAATGTATTACTTTTCCTCTTATGCTCTCACTTTATAAAAACTAGGCGAACGTTTGTCCTTAAGCTGGGAAATAAAGGATTTTAAGAGGTTGCCACCTACTTCAAGCAAGACTGGAACTTTGGGCTACTGAGAGGGCACCAACCAGGCTCTTATCACCGACCACAGTGGGATCAAGAGAAGGAGGCGGGGGAGGTGAACCCATTTTCTGTATTCTCAAGGAAGCTTTTAACTTTGCCATTTCCTTTGTAAAAACGAAGTCAGAAGTGCCTTCACTGCCAATCTGTTACTCTTTTATTCTTCCCACCCTGAGTCAAGAGCCAGCCTCCCCGTCAGCAACCTCCGAGGCTGAGGAGCAACCAAGGAAAGCCCAGAGGGTGCAGGCAGCCACACGGGACGATGGAGACGGGCCAACCAGATCAGCGTGTTGGGAGCGTGAAGGGAGTGAGGGCACATCCTAGGTAACTCCCGGCCACCACATCTGCTGTTTCAACCCCGCCAGGCCAGTTTTCTCCCAGATGCCAGGTCTGACAGTAAGAATTGAAGGGGGCATGAGGGTGGCTCATCACCACACGTGACCAGTCCTGGGAAGTCAGGACACAGAGACACCAAGAGCAGGTGCCCAACATCACTTCTCTTAGTGTCATTTTCTAGAGAGGACAAGAGGGGGTCTACTTCCAGTTGGAGGAGAGGACTGATGGCACGATTTTCTGTATTGGATCCTAGCAGTTTGATTTGTAAACAGGAGAAAACTTTAATCTTGACTTGGGGGTGGGGTGGGGTAGGGCTGGAAACGGTTTAGATTCACATCCTTGCTGTGACTGGGCAGAAATCATTGCAAGGGTAAAAGCCAACTCAGGAAGAGCAGCAGGTAGATCCAGACCCCCAGGCACAGGTTTTAACAGGAAGTTGACCGCTTACAGCTCCCGCCCTAGCCTTTCAGCGTCACACAGTGGTGACAGGCGCTAACGCCATCACTCGGGTCCTCGTCTGAAGGATACTCCTGTCCTGAGGACGCTGCACATACTTTTTGATTCAAACTCAGTGCCCGATTGGCAGGTCAGGGAGCCCAACTCAGGCACCTTTATACTCACCCAATACGATGCTAAGTGAAGCAACCCATGGAGCTGGAATGAATTCACGATAATGAGTTCTTACACGTTTCAACTATACTTTACAAAGCATTTTCTCTTACCCTTAGTTCCTGAGAAGATAGTCTTAAACCTGTTTTAATATACCCAGAATCACAAGAGTTTTTTTTAAAAAAGCAGTTCTTTGAGATATGTAAAGGAGAGCCTATTAACGCAGTGAATTATAAGAAATAAAATCTGTGACTGCATCGCGCAGCCTCTTCCTCAGTGTTCATTAGCCATGACTTTACCTTTGATGTCCAGTAACTTCACGTACAGAGCTTTCCATTTATAAAAGCCGATAGAATATCTCTGTTAAAAATAACACAGCAGCAATGCCTACAGGGTTCTCAAACATCTATGAAAAATAAGAAATCTAGATACATGTGTAATGTTTACAGGATGCTAACTATATGGTTATTTGGAAATATCTAGATAGTTGCAGCATGCTGACTCAGCCAGGGGATTATCTGAAGAAATGCCACGCGGATTACTGCCTTTGTGAAAGCACTGTGTGGTTACAGCTGAGGTTCAAACTACTACTATCAACCATAAACAACAAAGGTTAAGTGTGAATAAACACATCCCCGGGAGGAAGTCGGTATGTTTGATTAATTAGCAAGCCTACTTTCCTCTAGAGAATGTCAACGTCTGCTGTCGGGCCATACTAACATCCCCTGGGTAACCCTTTTGTTTCTTCCTCAAGGTTACTGGGCTCTTTGAAAGCTATTTCGCCTGTTGGTGTTAGTAAGCTGCCGTCCATGTTAGCAATGAAGTGTCCCTGACGCATTTAGCTCACACCTAGCATGTGGCACTGAGAGTACTGTATTAAAGGTTAGATTTTTATACCAACTGCCTTTTTTAGCAAATAGCAAGAGCGACATGAAGGGCATTTTATATACAACAAATCTCTCCGTTCTACCCGACAGCTGAAAGTAACTGCAAATCAAGAGGCATGCTGGATGCTAGCGGTACCTTGGAGACAGCCAGTTCCTTCGATTTAGACTCAAACAGGTGCTCCAGCTTGGAAGTGTCCACCTTAATAGGTTCCAGTTTCGACCACAGGAATTCTCTGCAGCGGCCGTTGTTCTTACACGGCCACTCAAAAGGCCGCACTTCATTCCAGAACAGACGGATGGTCTTCTTTTTCTTGGTGAATGCTGGCTGACCCCTGGGTACCTGGGGCCACCCTAAGCCCTGAGGAGGAGCACTGAATACTGGAGGAGGAGCCAATAAATTACCGGGGACTGGAGGGGGAGGCACGCCGTCCAGCAGGGGCGGAGGGGGACCTCCCTGTGACCCAGGTCCACGTCCAGGACGTCAATGTCATCCTCCTCCCCCAGGTCAGTGAAATCCATGTCTTGGATTCTGAGCTCCCGCGGATTGGCCATGAGCTGGTCCCAGATGTAGTCAGATTCCGTCTTGGGCTGTGCCGACACCTTCTCCGTGACCTTGTCATTGGGCTCGGCATCAGGGGAGACGGACCCTCTCCCTAGGTCCCCGCTGTTGAATTTCTCAGCAAAGGCTTTCACGCTGCCCCGATTGTCCAGACAGCCAACGTCCACCCTCCTGACGCTCTCATCCTGGGCCAGAGAGTTGGCCTGCAAGGTGGATATCCGGCTGGCCAGGCTGGCTACGGCCTCCGCCCCCTGTGCGGTCCTCGTGGTCTCGCCCTCCCCCTTCTCATCATCCGTGGGCTTTCTGTTATGGGCATACAGCATGTCCAGCATGAACCGTTTGCTGGTCAGGATGTCACCACACTGCTCATTTACACCGGCATCCTGAACACCCGCAGACCACAAACCTGAAAAGTTCACAGGAAAACAAAAAGTGAGAACGTGGCATGGGCCTCAATACTATGAGAAAAGCAACTAGGCACCATGTGGACATTGCACACAGAGGGATTCAGGAAGGCACAGAAATAAAGCAGTTGGAGAGGAAGGTGGTCATGCCTGACAAGACGCTCTTGATCAGAAAGAGATGCTACATCAAAGAGCCAATGACCCACTCTAGGACCCAAGACTCTTGTAGGTATGACACTGCTTGTAGCTCTGGCCTAGGCTCATGGGAAAAATTTTCCGCACCTTTGCTGCCCACCCATGACAGCTGGTCAGGACCCACCCAGGATAACTAAGGGGCTTCTGCCCTAACTACACACAGGGAGGCAAGGAAATGCTCCCTCATCCGTGGCAGATGTTGGAAAGGCTGTAGAGTTATCCCCCTTTCTCCCCCTACTCCACCTCTGCATCAGGGCAGCCAATGTGTCTGGAGAAATGCACAGACCATGCCATTGGTCACACTTTAAGTTCATGGCCACCAGTCTTCAGGTGATGCTGCCTGGCGGTCCCATCCATGACCTCTCCTAGATGACTTTTCACACACCTCCACTCTCCTCTAGCATCCCCCACCCATCTCATCCTCTGCAAGTATGGCCTTGTTTCCTGTTTCAAAAACTTAATAGACAAAGTCAGAGATCTTCCAGGGCCTCCATTCTGCCTCCACCCACCCACCTGCACCTGAACCCTGACCATGGCCTCTGTCCTGTGACACTGACAAACCGTCCTCTTAGCGGGGGTCAACCGCTCCACTCGTGCATTTGGAAGCCACTCCAGCAATTCTCCATCCTGCATCTCCCATGCTCCCCCTACTAGGCCTTCCTACTGGCATATAAACATGGTATAATTTTACCCATGAAACAAAAACAGAAAACCTCACTTGATTCCACTTATGCCTCCACCTATAATCCAAATTTTCTCCTTTCTTTTAAAGGAAAGCTGCTTATAAGAGTTGTTTTGCTATCTCCAATTTCTTTCTTTCTCTGTTGAAGCCAGTCTAGTGAAGTTTTTGCTCCCTTTCAAAGATGCTCCTTTCCGGGTGACCGATGACCTTGCTGTTGCACTAGACACAGCTGTCGCTCCCTCATCCTTGACTTATGTCCTTCGCTTGGCCTCCCGGACATTGCGCTCACTTGCTTTGCCTCCTTCTTTTTGGCTGCTCCTTCTCAGTCTCCTGGGTTGGTTCCTCCTTGTCTTTAAGTGTCCCTGGACCTCTTCTCTGCATCCACTCTCATCTTCTTAGTCACCATCTCATTCAGTCTCAGGGCTTGAAATACCACCTTCTGCCCTCACTCCCATCCACTCACTGAAACTGCTTCTCCTGCAGTCATTTCCTACCTCAGACATGGCTACTTCACCCATCTTGCTGCCAATTCCAAAAGCCTCAGAGTCATCCTTGACTTTTATCCTGTTCTTTCACCCCACACAGCAGGGCATCCTGTTAGCTAAATCTTCATGTTACATCCGGAATCCAGCCACTTTTCTCGTCACCACTCCTGCCATGACCCCGGTCCGATCCAGCATGGTTTCTTGCCGACGGTATTGCAGGGGAGCCCCTAGCTGGTCTCAGCTTCCACTCTTGTCCCTCTGCAGTCAGTTCTCAACACCACAGCCACGTGATGTGTTACAATGTCCGACCGTATCTCTCTGCTTAAAGTCTTCTAATAGTGCCACATTTCACTGAGACAAAAAGTCAATGACCTGTCAATGTTCCCAAGCCACGTGTGATCCCACCTTAATTTTCTTTCCTCTCCTACCACCACCTCTACCACTGCCACCACCCCAGATATACACACATGAACCTCTTCAGCTACAGCAGCTCCTTGACATTCCTAGAACTCACCAAGCGTGAGGTGATCCAGCCTCAGGATCTTTGCCCCTCCTGGGACAAACCCAGGTAATCACACAATTTGCTTCTCAACTTCCTTTAGGTCTTTGCTCAAATAGTATCTTCCCAGTGAAATCTTCCCCGATCACCTTATTTAAAATTGTGCAAACCTCCCTCTCCCCCCCAGTTTCATCCTTTCCTGCTTTATTTTCTGCCCAAGCACTTCTTACTGTCTAATCTTCCACACGTTTCCCTTTTTGATTTTACTGTTGCCTCTGCCCCATCACGGGAATGGTTATCATTACTTGTTAAGCTGTGCTCCTCCTTGAAATGTAAACTCTACAACAGCAGGGATCTGGGTTTGTTTTGTTCCCTGTTGTATCCCCAGCACCTAGGATGAATGAATGAATGAATGGTCACCAATGTCATCCCTCTGAATTTGCTTCCTAAGGGCCAGCAGGGCTGTGCAGTGGGCATTTCAGGATGTGAGTTCCATCAGATATCTAGGGCCTGTGTGGATACTTGTTTGGGGAGGGGGCAGAAGACCTAGGCCGTGGACATGAGCATCAGGAGTCTTCTTTCTACCAAAGAAGAGCCAGATCAAACCGGCTTGGGGGGGGGACACTGGTCTCTCCCACATAGCTGGGCCTTCATCTTGAGGAGGTATTTACTGGGGAAGCACAGAGGCCCCCTGGTGCTCCATTTTTTCCTGTGTAGCTTTGTCCTCTATGTTCTCCTCAACAGTGGCCTAAGCTCACCACCAACACCAGAACAAGGAACTCTTAAGCCCTCTTGTAGGTTGGTTTCACAAACAAAATACACTTAGGTGATAACCACCATCAAAGAGAGAAGAGGTGGCATTTAAGGACACGACGGAAAAACTTCTACAGCTGGTCAGACAGTCCTGTAAATAGGGAGACTGCTTTGATGCCAGGAGGCTGTGGCAGATAAAGTGGCTGAGTCTCTCTGAACAGACTGCCTCACTCTCTCCATTTATTGGGAAATGTTGGCAGTTACTTATTTTGGCAACAGGGGAAAGAGCATAATCAGGTAACATTCTGAATGCTGGTTTTCTCGTTTACATTCTTCATTCATTTAGGTCTTTTTAAAATCATTATGTAGGGTGCTTCTTTGTCCCTAGTAATTTCCTCTGCTCTGAAGTCTACTTTATCTGATATTAATATAGCCACTCCAGCTTCTCTTTTATTAATGTTGGCATGATATCTTTTCCCAACTTTTAACTTTCCATCTGCCCATGTCATTACGTTTGAAATGAGTGTTGTATGTGATAGCATGTAGTTGGGTTGTGTTTTTATACACTCAGCAAATCTCTGTCTTTTAATTGATATGTTAGGGCTTAAGTCTTCTGTTTTATTTGTTGTGTTTGATCTCTTTGTTTCAGTGTCTGTTTCTCCTTTCTTGGTCTTGGGTGGATTACTTGAACATCTTTTAGAATTTCAGCATGATTCATTTAGAGTGTTTCTGAGTACATGGCTTCGTGTAATTTTCTTAGTGGTTGCTCTAGGTATTACAATATATACACTAACTTATTTAGTCTATTGGTATTTACTGCTTTGAAGTGTATAAACCTTACTTCCATTTTGATCCCATTACCCTCCCACTTTTAAAAATACAATTGTCTTAAGTACTTCCTCTACATATACTGAACACCATATATCAAACGTAATTTTTGCTTCCACTATCAAATATGATTTAAGAAGTTCACGAGTAAAAAGAGAGCATTTTTAAATTTACCCCTATTTTTACCCACTCTGTTGTTCTTTTCTTTCTGGAGTCCCAAGCCTTCTTCTGTCATCATTTCCTTTCTGTTCGGAGAACTTCCTTTAGCCATTCTTCAAGGGTAGGTCTGCTAGTGTCAAATTCTCCTAGTTTTTCTTTAACTGAGAATGTCTTTACTTTCCCTGCATTGTTAAAGGCTACTTTTACTGTATATGTAATTCATGGTTGATAGTTCTAGTCTTTTAGCACTTGATAGATGCTGTGCCCCTTCCTGCTGGCCTCCATGTTTCAGATGAGAAACCTGCTATCCTTTGCATTGCTGTTCCTCTATAGGTACCATGTTATTTATTTCTTTCCAAAGACTATTTTTTTGGTTTTTAATTTTCAGAAGTTTGCCATTTGTCTTGGTGCAGATTTCTTTGGATTTATCCTTGTTAGGATTTGCTCAGCTTCTTAAATCTGTAGATTTATACCTTTTGCCAAACTTGGGAAATTTTCAGCCATTATTTCCTCAAATATCTTTCCACATTGCACTCTCTCTCCTCTTATTCTCAGACTCGGATGAAATGAATGTTAGTTTTATTGACATAATCCCATGGGTCCCTGAGACTCTGTTCATTTTTTTTAGTCTATTTTTTTTCTCTGTTATTCAGATTTGGTAATTTCTACTGATCTGTTTTCAAGTACACTGATTATTTTCTTTGTTGTCTCCAATCAACAATAAAGCATGTCAAATATTTTATTTCAGTTACTGTATTTTCCAGTTCTATAATTTCCCTTGGGTTCTTTTTTAATAACTCCTATTTCTTTGCTAAGATTTTTTTTTCATGTATTTCCTGAGCCCTGAGTGTAACTGTCCACTGAAGCATTATTATGATGACTGCTTAAAAATTTTTGACAGATAATTCCAGCATCTGATTCATCTCAGTGTTGGCACCTGTGGATGGTCTTTTCCCATTCAAGATGTGACTGCCCTACTTCTTGATATGATGAGTGATTTTTGATTGTATCCTGGGTATTTTCGGTACCATCTGATAGACTCTGGATAATATTTAATCTTCTCTTTTTGCAGGTAGTCACCCTTTTGGGGTGTAGCATACAGGGCTTGGTGCAGGTAGATGTTCAGCTCCCTGCTGGGTCCCACTGTCACCACCCAGGAAGAGGGCTGACTCACACTCCCTCACTGCAGATGGGTAGGTTGGAGGTTCAGTGCCCCCTTGACCCCACCAGCATCTTCCCAGTGGATGTGAGGCATTAACTCACGTTGGCTCATTGCCTCCAAGTGAGGTGAAGGCTCAGCTTCCCACCAGTCCCCACTGATTCTGGCTTGGGGAGAAAAGAGTGCAGACTAGTACCACCTCCACATCATTCTACCTTGTTTATACCGGATGGGGATGGAAGCTCAGCTCTCTGCTGTGCTCCCATCAGCATCAGGGACAAGGATGGTGGTGGTGGGGACAGAGAATGCTATTAGTCCCCTCTCCACTCCTCATTAAGTCTAGCTCCTTCTGGGTGGGGGTGAAGGCTCAGATCCCCACAGGACCCCACAGACACTACCCTGTTGGAGGAATTGGGACCCACTTGCTTCTCCCCTTCAGGGGACAGACTGAGCTCCCCATTAGGCCAACACTACCCCAGCAGGGGAACTGGAGCACTCCCTGCTTCTACTGGGCAGGGGATAGAAGACTGGCTCCCTTCTGAGTCCCACTGACACCACAGAGTTGAGGAGGGGAGGGAACGGCAGAATTGTCACTCCTATTTCCATGGGGGTGCTGTATAGAAAGCCACTTCCTCTTCAGTCTCACTGAAACCACTGGGTTAGGGGGAGAGGTGGGACAGTGGCAAATTTTCCATTAGACCTTATTTAGGATAGAGCACTTATTAACAGCAGAAAAGATTTTCTGTTCTGTTAGGCAACGCCTTTCCCAATCCTCTGGCTAAGGAAATCGGCTTTCCTTGAAGCTTCACTGCCATGTCGTTCAAGTCTAAAGCCTCCTAGGCAGTCTGCTTCATTCTTTCCAACTTTCAGAGTCCTCCTATGATTGGTTGTTCTGTTACATCCAGGGTGTTGGTATTTTAGTTGTAAAACGGAGGACGTGGGAGCAATGGGGGCGTCTCCATCTTAGCCAGATTCATTCATTTATCCATCAGTGGTTTTATGAGGCCCTACTATGTTCTGGGCACCCAGCCAGGAAGTAAGGACTCACAATGAATAAGATAGACCACCCCATCCTCACAAAGCTTACATTCAAATAGAGACAAAGGACAGTTATACAAATAACTACAACAAAGTGTGATGAATGCTACAGTAAAGCCTCTTACTCTAATGCCAGGGAGTGGAACACATGAAAACAAAGAAAAATAAAAACACACATCTGCAATAAGTTGGGTCTCTTTCAAGCCCTACAAATTCATTCTCAAGTAATAAGTACAACTGTGAGAAATAAGACTGGGAATCACTTTGATTGCCTTTGTGATTTAATTGAGAAAATTCTGAAAAGCAAAAGCTCTGGTGAGAGAGCTTCTCTGTCTCCACAGCAGCTGATGTGCCCATGAGCAGCGGGATTTTTTTAGGAACCAATAAGCTACAACAAATAAACATGGTCACATCTCTTCACAGCACCAGACTGAAGCAGAAAAGTCACTGCAAAGCTCCAATTCCTGGACACCACCAGCTTTTGGGAGAAAGTCAATGGTTCTTCACTGGGAGCAGAGTCTCCATTTTTGGAAAGTTGTCCTTATTTGGAAGGATATTGGGCAATCTGATCCACGAAAGCTCTCTTCCCTGGCTTATTTTTACTAATCCAACTTGTTTATATGTTTTAGGCCTGCTAAACCTAGTTATGATGAATAATACTTCAAGCTACTCATAATAGAATAAAACATGATTTAAGGCCAAATGATCAAGCAGACCTACCCGACACCCTGTACTGTGACCGAATTACATTAAATGTGAGTAACGACAAGTAGAATTTGAGAGTGTAACTGGAATCTCACTTTGAAAGAAATTTAGTATCAATATATGTAATCCTTTTAGCACACACATCTTCAACCAGACACAAGATTTTCAATGCGATAATTCCTAAGACATAAAGTATTTTAAGTCCTCCTTTTTCACTATATAATGGTGACCAGTGATATACAGAATAAAATCGAATAATATAACTGTGAAAACTCAAATATTAACTATTTAGACTAAGCCATTGATTGACAGGTCTCCTAGGAGACATTATGGCTTCATTCATTCATTCAATCTTTGTTCACTCATCCAGGCTTCAGGGACAATGTATTCTTAATCTGTGAACTAACGTATCATGCCTGGGTCGTGCCACTGATTGGCAGGCCCTTGCAGCTGCCGTTTGGGCCTAAGATGTAAGCTCCTTGAGTCTGTGTCACTGTGTAGCCTTAATGAAGCCTGGCCCATAAGACATGCCTTCACTGGTGAGGAGAGTCAGTTGAAGGAGGTGGCTTCCTGCCACCCTGACAGTGTACAGGTCATGGGTAGGAAAACCAACTCCATGGTGTCACATATGAATCATAATTCAAATGATTATTTGAATTGTTTACAATTTCTAGAACCCTGTGTGGCACCCTCCCCAAGTCCCTAGTGAGGACTAACATTCCATTTGATCCCTAAACATAAAGTCACCATTAAACAGGAGAAACTGAATGAATATTGGGGATAACACCAAAAAGGTATGATTCCATAAGAAAAAGCACGTACTTAGTATCGAAGAAAAGAGTGGTCCTGAGCATATTGTGGAAAATTACCTAAATGACATACATTCCAGCTGAGCACATCAAATTGATCTCTGCATGCTGTGAACTGGCAGGTTTTCAAAGTACTCATATGATTCATTTCACCAAATCTGCTCTGGTCTGCAATGTTCAGTCATAGTGGCTTAACACACTTCCTTGCAAACACTCTTTCAAGGGAGTAGACAACAACATGACATGTCTCTAAATTTAAATCAGAAAAAAGCCACACTTACTACTCACAATTAATCAGTTAGAAGGAAATGAGGAATTTCTCTTCTGGGGTTTGTTCCTCAGGAAAAGTCCCCTGTTGCCCTCATTATCAGGCCCTTTTCCCAGCTGTAGAAGTGACGGTGCAGCCTTGTGGCAGAGGGTCGGGGCCCTTCTGCAGGGCAGGAAGCTGCTGGCTGGCTGAGTGGGGCCACACCCCCCTCCAGACACTGGGGGACAGTCTGGGGAGTGAGCTGGGCCAGCCGGTCAGCTCAGAGGCCAGCAAACCAGGTCCCCTGCCCCGGGGCTCCCTGGGATGTGTTCACGGGGAAAGGGGGCCTCCTTACCGGTCCCCCTGTCCCGAGAGAGCTTGTCCTCCTTGTCCTCCCTCTCCAACGTGCTGCTGGAGGACGAGACGCTGGAGGCCGAGCAGTTGTCCCGCTCGTTCACTGCCTCATTCTGCTGCTCCTTCTCGCTCAGGGAGGCTCGCTCTTCAGCCTCTGGCTCCAGGGCCCGCTCCACCTCGCTCTCTGCTCCCGCGTGGGCAGGGGCTAGTTCCTGGCTGGCCTCATCGGCCACCCGTCCCGCCTCTGCCTCTGCCTCCGCTTCTGCCTCTGGTTCAGGCTCAGGATCCCCGGTGCTCGCTGGGGGAGATAACAGTGGAGATTATGAGCAGGACAGGAATTTCTTGGAAGCGTCGAGCGAGGGTGAGATTGAACATGAGGCTGATTTCTCCGTGCTGTCTGAGGCAGGCAGAATTCTAAACTGGCCCCTGAGATTCCCGTCCCCTGGTTATTCAGTCAAACACAGACTGAGGCACTGCAGGGAAGGGGCCGTGAAGCTGGTGTTCACCTCTCAAGTCTCTTGACCTTAAGATACGGGGATTATCCAGGTAGGCCTGATCTAACCTGGTGAGCCTTTTAAAAACAGAGTGTTTTCTGGTTAGCATCAGAAAAGAATGTCAGAGATTAGAAGCACAAGAAATATTTGATGAAGTACTTCCCTGGTGGCGTAGTGGTTAAGAATCTGCCTGCCAATGCAGGCGACACGGGTTCGATCCCTGGTCTGGGAAGATGCCACATGCCGCGGAGCAACTAAGCCCGTGTGCCACAACTACTGAGCCTGTGCTCTAGAGCCCACGAGCCACAACTACTGAGCCCGTGCGCCACAACTACTAAAGCCCGTGTACCTAGAGCCCGCGCTCCGCAACAAGAGAAGCCACCGCAATGAGAAGCATGCTCATTGCGACAAAGAGTAGCCCCCAACCTGCCGCAACTAGAGAAAGCCCACGCGCAGCAACGAAGACCCAACGTGGCCCAAAATAACTAAAATAAATAAATTTATTTAAAAAAAAAGTATTTGACACATCAGTGCTGGTTTTAAAGATGGAAGGGGCCATGTGATGAGGAATGTGGTGGCCTCTAGAAGCTGAGAATGACTCCTGGCCGACAGCCAGCGAGGAGCAGGGACCTCGGTCCTGCAAGCACAAGAATCTGAATTCTGCCAACAACCCGAATGAACCTGGAGGTGGACTCTTGCCAGGGCCTCCCGATAAGAGCCCAGCCAGCCACTACCTTGACTGTGGCCTTGTGATACCCCCGGCTGAGAACCCAGTTAGCCATGCTGGGCTTCTGACCTATGGAAACTGTGAGATAATATAAATGGGTGCTGTTTTGAACAGCTATGTTTGTGGTAACTTGTTACACAGCAATAGCAAACTAATACATGATCCTTCTGCCTCTTCAGGGAAAGAGGAGAAAAGTCCATGGTGAATCAAGCTGATAAGCAAAGAGCAGCCTGATATCCTATCAGTGGCTAAACCAGTGAGGTCCATCACCCTTCGCTTGAATTACGTTTGCTCATAATGTGAAGTTATTCCATACACTTGAAAGTTACTTAGAAGCAGCACTCACGGGCACAGAACTCTTTGTAAACCTGTCGAGGCTGGAGATTTGCTGCTCAGTCTCCGTGGGTGTCCCCTAGGAAGCAGGGAAATGGCACAGTCTGCCGTATGCATGTTTTTGCTGAGCAACCCTCTCAGGTGTGAGCTGTGAATGGGTAGCAAAATGATTGGGAATTAAAAAAAAAAAAAATGTCATCTGTGAAGGCCAGAGGAGGATGAGTCACTCCTGAGGGTCTGACCTTCATGGCTTGGCAGAGCCACATTGCTGGAATCCTGGCAGTGCCACCAAGAGCATGTGCTCCAGCCCTACGTACATACTGCTCGAAGCAATAGAGATTCAGGGAGGATTGGTGCATGTAAGGGGCTTGCCCTGACCCTATAAGAACAGGCGGATCAGAGGGCTCTCTCTTTGTGGAGATATCCTGCCAGCTCAGGTGAGCAGGGATGGCTGGCAATGGGGTGCCCAAAGCAGGTCTCCCAGCAGGCCAGGCAGTGGCATTACTGTGGGAGAGCAAAGCTCAGGCCTCACTGGGCAGGGGGCCCACCTGCCCTCAGCGTCCCAGCAAGAAGTCATTCTGCCAGGACTCACTGGGTCCAGAACCCCCGCCCCTCACCTGCTCTCAGGCTGCCTTCCTCAGAGAATGAGTATGGAATTGTGGGGGGAGAGAGGGAGGCAGTGTAGAGAATGAAATGCCAGCCTCTCCTTATATCCTGGGTAACTTCCAACCTCCACACGGAAGAAATCCTCCTCCGTGGGAACTGCACCAGTGCCCTTCAGGTAGGAACTGGGTGTAGAGGACAGAGGGACTTCTGCCCGCTCGGGCTTGATGACACATTGTACGTCTTCTGCTGGGGACTCCAGCCTAGTACATGCACCTGCTTCCTGGGGAGAATGGGGGAAATGAGGATGGGGTGGCAAAGGCCCTCTGCTGTCTGCTGGGTGTCCCCAAGAGGGATGGTTTTGGAACTGGTGATAAGAGAGCAAAGTTTCCAGGCTGAGATGCACTGGCTGGCAGTAGCAGGAGGAAATCGAAGGGCACACGACTGTGAACCCATGTGCTCAAGATGGGTGTGTCAGGCATTCATCCTTCCTTCCTTCTTTCCTTCCTTCATTTATTTATTTAGGCTGCGTTGGGTCTTCGTTGCTGCACATGGGCTTCCTCTAGTTGCGGTGAGCAGGGGCTACTCTTCGTCGTGGTGCGCGGGCTTCTCAATGCAGTGGCTTCTCTTGTTGTGGAGCTCAGGCTCTAGGCGTGTGGCCTTCAGTAGTTGTGGCACACGGGCTCAGTAGTCGTGGCACATGGGCTTAGTTGCTCCACGGCATGAGGGATCTTCCTGGACCAGGGCTCAAACCCGTGTCCCCTGCATTGGCAGGCAGATTCTTAACCACTGCGCCACCAGGGGAGTCCCAGGCATTCTTCCTTAAAAGCAAAAACCAGGCTGGGTACAGGGAAAGAGTGAAAAAACCTTTGAGAAAAATTCCCTTTGGTGCTGAAGGACTTTTTATGGTATTTCTTTTGCATTTGATAATAGAGCATTTAGCAAAGAGAAACAGAACCCCATAGTTTTACTAGCACGGCAAAAGCATAGTTTTAGCAACAGCAGTGTCATCGTTTGGTTGACAGAAAGCATATGTTCTTGCACACATTTACTTCAGAATAGCCACATCAAAACGAGAATGTGTTTCCAACAGCCTAGCATGTGGCGTGCATTTAAGTTTTAATTGGTGAGCATATGGCAAAACTGGCAAGGGTGCCTCTGTGGGGCTTTATCACTGATGGGGAGATGGGTGCAGTTGGTTGCCATCAGCCTGAGTCTACTCATCATCCCCAGGAGACTGGCAGACAAAGCAGGAAGGATCCACGATTTGATGGCTGTTTTGACTCCAGCCTACATGCATGTTTCCTTCCACTTCAGCAGTGACTCTGGCCCCTGATCAGCCAGCAGTTGCAGGAACAAGTGAGGCAATGGACATGCAAGCTCTAGAAAGCCACACATTCTTGGGAATAAATAGTGTAATTTCATCCCCCTACGTTCCAGCCTTACTTCCTGGAGTCAGACATGTAAATGTGCTCTAGAGCCGCTGGGGTAGTTTCTCTCTTTCATCACTGCTGCGGAGGAAATCATCTCCAAAACTACCTCTTGACCAGAATGCAGGCTCAGTGTCCACAAGGCCTCACTGCAAATCTGCGGTGTGTGAAGCTGTTCTAAAGATGAACAAATTAAATAAAATTCACACACATTCAAGTCAAGCCAAGCCACCAAAGATGGAGAATGGAGATGAGAGAGAGCAAACACGCGTGGCTGCACATTCCTGACACCCTCTGCACTCAATACACCAGGCAGCACATGTGTCAAGGGCACAACACACACCCCTGCTTTCAGAGGGCTCACCACTTGGCTAGTGACACGGGACATAGAATCCTATCAATGGGGGTCACGGTGGTATGCAGCCAGGCACCCAAGTGAGGGCCTTGGGTACCAAGTAGCAGGGAGTCCCTGGAAAGGACCCATAGCTGAGCCCTCCTCGAGCTGTATTAATCAAACACAGGAATGACAAGGCACAAGTTCTCTGGGGACCAAGACTCTGCCTTCCTCTCACGTCCAAGGGCCCCCAGTGTGGTCTTGGGGCCAGCATCTTCTCACAAAGTTCTCATGGACACTTAGGAAACACTGTGAGACTACACATTGAATTCACGAACATTTCTGCCCGGCTTCCTATTCTCTTTCATCAGGACCTCGGTCACCAGCAGTCCCCTCCACATACTCACAACCATTCCTTCTGAGTCATTGCCCTAAGCCACACCAGCTGCCCTCTCAGCAGGCCTGGTTTGAAAAAGTATCATCTACCCTTGCCGAGTCCCCTGGAAATAGGAGGGACCGTGAAAGTCTGCAGGAAAAGTCCTCGAGGGAGCTAAGATATTTGCCAATACCAAGGGATGAAAATTGCTCACAACTTCTCACTGATACCCAATAACAGTACCAGTGGTGAGAGGCACATGGACACACAAGACAGACCCAGCTCTTGTTGCTATGGAGGTTACAGGGATGCTAAGAGATCCGACATGTCACCCGTGGCCTCAGCACGGCAAAGGTGGGCAAACCCTAACACCAACGGACACAGGGAAATCCCAGCCCCTCAGCTCCCACCAGACACAATAAAAAACATTTATAAACATGATGGATATTCTAAGAGCAAATTCATGTTGCCCTGGGAAGGTCTGGCAAGGGTTTTTGCAAAGCCTAGGACAGGTCATGAGTCTCTGTGCCAAAAGGACATTTAAGCAGAGTCTCCAAGGATGAAAAGGAGTTTAAGAGGGAAAACTGGACACAAATGTTCTGGGCAGAAGGAAAGAGCACGTGCAGCCGGGAGCACAGGGTGGGCAGGAGGAATGAAAGCTGTCCGGCGGCAGTGGCTAGGGCAACGGGCCTCATAAGGTGAGTTAAGGACCTGGGGCTTTACACGGAGGGCAGTGATGGCTGCTTCACGGAGAGACAGGCCACATTTCACTTTGTCTGAGAGGACCCCTGACTACACCCAAATCACAGGCAAACCACACTTCTGGCTGGGACAGCTGAGGTGGGCCTGTAGCTTCAGAGGAGGCTCTTAGTCAGTGTTGGGTGAACATTCGGGAAGCAAACCCCGCAAAGAGACTGAGGAGGAAGGGGGGGCCAGTCAGGGGGGGCTCAAGAGAAGAAGAAAATGAATAAATGGCATCAGTGGAAGAACACATGGGCAAGTGACAGAGATTCTGGACAGTGGGAAGAAGTTTTCCATCCCAGGATCCCCTGGAGGAAGCAGTGTGTTTGCATTCGAGGAGAGCAGGGGTGCTGCAGGCCTGTGGCCCCCTTTGGGGCGCTGTTCCTGAGCCCTGCGCACCAACTCTCTACTAAACCCTCAGACCCCTCTGTGGGGAGGGGTCTCTTACCGCCCTCAGAAAGCTGAGGCTGGGAGGGAACAGTGAAGGCCCAGGCCCAGGTGCCCAACAGCCCTTCTCCCCATGGTGGGTGCAAGCTTGGAAGTGAAATGAGGACATGGCAAGAAATGCCTGGCAACATAGAAGGCGTCCAAAACTGGGATCTGTCTTGCTGGGCCACAGCCTGAGAGAGCAGACTGACGGGATCTTGGCATTGAGAGAACATACTTAGCAAAGGCCAGAAAAATGTATTTGGCCGGAACCTGCACTGACCTGATTCAGAGAACTTTAAACTAAATTTTAAGGTTGGAGGTGGGGGAGTATAAGGGAGGAGAAAAAAAAAAAAAAACCAACAAAACAAAATTAAACTGTATAAAAGGATATGGTAAGGGATAACTCATGGAATGTGGAAGATATAACAGGAAGGAAGAGGTCCACGGTATATTCAGAAGGAAGTAACAAGGAACCTGGTTGCTGCCAGCCTGTGGGGAAGGACCCATAACCTGAACATGGCCACTAAAGGGAATTCTTTAACCAAAGGAAATAGACATTACAGGAGAGAGAGGCTGGGGAGCCAGGGTAGGACCCCATCAACGTGAGAACCACAGTGAAAGAGGGAAAACCTAAGTGTGTTTGTTGAGAGAATAAAAAAGCGTGCCCCGTCTGATGACTGGGACGTCCCTCATGCAGATCACAACACTGGGGTGAGAGGAAAGAGCAGGCCTTGAGGATTTCAGCTCATTCCCTGTTCCAAGTCAGCCGGGGCAGACATTGACTCAGACTAGCTAGTTCTTTGTCCCTTTAAAAGCCCAGCACCAACTTCTCATCTGAACCGCAAAATCTTACTAGACATCCGGCCCCGTTTGGCCTTAAGTGAAGTAAGAATAAATGCTACCGTCTATAGTGTGCCTTCAACACACTGGTGCCGTCCTAGGAACTATAGACACGTCACCCTATTTTATTCTCATGCCAACAATATGAAGATTAATGTTCCCGTGTGAGAAATGATGTTCAGAGAGGTTAAGTAACTTGTCCAGGGCTACACAGCATACTGAATACTCTAGGCCTGCTCTTCTAGACCCATTCTTTGTGCTCCTTTGTGCCCTGGGAGGCTGGTCTCTGCAGAGTTTGCGTTCCCTCTCACTTTCAGACGGGTCGGCCCCGGGAGGTACCTGCAAAGCTAGGAGGAAGGAGAGGCTGGCGTATTTATGGGGGGTCACTTTGGCAGAAGGTGTCAGGCCAGCTTTTCTGTCCCCAGGGCTCTCTCCCAAGGCTACAGCTCTTACCAAGTCCTAGCTGTTCACTAAGTTTTTCCAGGCCTGGAGGCAGAAACAGTGTTGGCAGTTTCCCACTGCTGCTAGTCTCTGGGTGCTTCCCTGCCCTCTGATGGTCCCGCGACCCTCTCCGCACCTCTGCAAACCGTCCCTTCGCTGCCTGCCTGCGGGCACCCTCTGAGCATGCGCCATCTACTTCCAACAGAACCTTGCTGATGAGCAGAGCTGGGATTTGAACTTGGACTGGGCTGTTAATCATGATGTTACACTGTGCAGTGGGTGACTTAAGCCGCAAAGGACAAGTATATAATCATTCCTGGAAGAACAAAACAACACAAAACAAAAAGTGGGCACAAATGTTCCAGCTCTGCTTTCATCAATGTCCCTGACAGCTGAGTCCGGAGTGTCCAACTGGAATCTCCTGTCATGCAATTTTTCTTTGAAGAGATAAATTGCTGGTAGAAAGATCTGAACTTAATAAGTCTTTGGGTGGCTTCAATTGATTTCAGTCTGTGATGGTGTCTCGATGACTTTGCCAGGACTTGGCTTTCTGGCAGGTCTTATGAAACTGAGGGCTGGGCCAGCCAGTTCTATAATAGTTGCTCCAAACTGTGTAGATTCCAGGGACCTCCCCCGTTCAGAGCTAATAACTAACACCATCGACTTTAAACTTGTGGTTTAATCATATAAATGCGAAAAAGGTCCCATGAGATGAAGCTCACAACTTTGAAAATTCTTTAGATTTTGCTTTTGGTGTTTTCTTGCAAAGCTGTTCACTCAGATTCACTCTAGAACAGGATTTCTCAGACTCAGTACTTTGGATATTTGGGGTCAGATAAGTCTTTGTTGTGGGTGGCACTGTATCCTATTATCCTGTGCATTATGGGGTATTTAGCAGCATTCCTCGCTTCCACGCACTGGAGGCCAAGACCACTTCCTCCCCAGTTGTGACAACGAAAGATGTCTTCAGATGCTACCAAATGTCCCCTGGGAGCAAAAAAATCACTCCTGGTTGAGAATCATTGCTCTACAGGAATAGTTTCATTAGGATGGGCACAAGTTCAGCCTACTTCAGCTTTCTAAAAAGACACTACCTGCAAAATACTGATTCATGGGTCTAATGAATTTGTATGCCTTTAAAATTAAGCCCAGCTTTGTCCTCAAAATTAGAGCTGGATCTTCCAAACAGGTTCGGGCCTAAGCCACCTCTTAAGATGAAAACCATATATGGTCAAGATTACCTTCAAAAGTCCTTTTGGAAGATGCCACCTTGTAGGATCCCACACCCACCCTCAGAGTTCTGACGATCCAGGTTTTCACTGAGTTTCAGTGCAACAGTGTAAGAAGTCCTGGGCTTATAGTCACGGGCCATGTTATCTCCAAATACAGGTTCTTAAACTCTTAAATCACACTGGGTGCAGCAAGGTGTTCAAATGACAAGAGGCACATGAGAGTCAGGAATGGCTCAAGAAAAAACCAGATCCACGGCCCTCATGTTGTGTTCACCTGGGGACACACACCTGAGTTGTACGTTAAGCAGGATTACAAGCACTATTTAAATTGTAATTTTCACTCCCCCCTTTTGCCCCTCAGATTATGCTCCTGATTAAATTCACTTGGTTAAACGTGTATATGATACAACTCCACTGTAATATCATATAGGACAAAAAAAGAAGCAGCCGGTTTCAGGTCCAATTACTGTAATATGGATTAATATATGGATTCTATTTCACACTAGAAACAGAAAATGAAAAGCAATTTAAGATGACCATATCATTTACTGCTCTGCTGTTACCTTGAACTCAAACCATATCATCCCAAACATCAACCCACAGTTATAAAGACTTCCTTTGAGCTTATTTAAATTCTTCTTCTAAAGTCAGATAGATAGGCCTTGTCTTGGTTCAGTGTCAAACAAGGATAGACTCCAATATGCGTTCATCCTTCCATTCCCAGTAGGGCTGGAGAAGCTCCTGGGTTAATGACATGCCCATTTCCTTACAAGAGCAAATAGAAAGACAAGCCCTTCCTCAAGGATGAAGACACTGTCTAATTCCAAACCGGCAATGCATTTCAACAGCACCCCTAGCTCCTGTCAAGTCCCAGACAGAAACAGCAGTGACATCAAAACCCAAACTGCTATTGTGGAAGAGATACACTAGCATTAAAATGGATGGTCCTGAATAATAACAGCTAGCAAAAAAGTGATCAAACTTGAGGGTTTTTGCTAATTCAGGCTTACCAGGATGTAGCTACTCTTGATGAGATGTTCTAATGTGATTAGTATCAACACTCATTCATCCTATAAATACTTACTGAGACCTCCCAGGCGTCAGGCCTTGTGTTAGGCACAAGGAAGTCAGATGTGAAAAAATATCTTCCCTAAAATATTTTTCAGGCTAAAGTGGCCTCTTAGGTAATATCCAAGAGACATTATAAGATCAAAACAATTAATATCTAAAGAAAATGTTAGCTCTTCCTGCCAGTAGAGTCTGGCCAAGCCTAAGCAGAGCCAGCTGGCCTGCAATTGGGGTATGACTAGAAATCCCACTTTTAAATTCTCATCCCTAAAAGCTGACCCTTCCTCACTTACATCTAGTCACTAATGGATGTGGCTTTCCACTTAGCCAGTAATTCAGTTTATTTGCACTTGTTAGCAAATTTATTCACAAAGAAATGGAGAAAAGTTCACTTAAAATGAGTATTTTTAAAGGTAGTTGAAGGAATATCTTAATTGTCAATTTGTCGAGTCATCCTCTGAATTTTCTCCCTCTTTTAGAGTTAGATCCTGAGAAAGAAATGGTCTACGTACATTATGTTGACTTTCTGCCCGAGTTCTCTGTCTACATTAGGCCACCAACACTTCTTCAGTCTTTACAGAGGGGCCTATATAGTCAAAGATGTGCATGGTCCATGCAATAAATTTCTGCGTACAGGGGAAACAGCTATCTCTGTAGATTAATGTACTTGCTTACTTTTTTTCATTTATTAGCTCATAAAACATTTCCTAAAGGCTTATTCTGCTTCAAGCACTGGAAGATAACAAAGGTGAGTACAGGCACTAGCCCTCCTCTGAGAAGCACACAAAAGAGAGAGGACCACTTGCTGTGTATACAGTGAAATAAGTCCTATATCCCAGGCATGCACAAGATGTAAGGAAAACACAAGAGAGGGCTCAAAGAGGCTTTAGAGAAGATGCTTCAACTAGATGGATAAAAGTCCAGTGGGCACCCCATGGGTGAAGGCACTCAAGTACAGAAGCATGCCTGAGAGAATAGAGCACTTTTCCATGACTGAGGGTGGTTTGGTCCTGATGGACAGTAACATGTACAGGTGGTTATGGTGGTAAGAGACTGGCTGTAGGACTGGATAACCAAGAGTCTTGAGTGCCATGCAAGATCTTACCTTCACATTGTAGATGATGGAGAGCCACTAGAGGATTTTAAAAACAAGATATAGACATGATTCTTTTTTTTGGCTGGGCTGTAAGAAGAACATGGAAGAGGTGAGATATAGTAGAAGCTACTGAAATGGTCCAGATGACATATGGTTAAGATTGGGACTAAGGCATTGACAATGGAGAGGCATGGGAGGGGGCTGATTTGAGAGAAAGGAGCACATAAACATTTGATGATTGACTTGATGTAGGGGTGAGCATTGAGGGGGGAGGCAAAGTTACATGTCTGCTTCCAATTTAAATAACTAGGCCAGGAGAGATGGTCTTAACCAGATAAGGACTAGGAGGTATGAGAAGGTTAGGGGTTTTATGGGTGAGAGATGAGTGACATCTCCCATCGAAAAGCCCCCGAATGGCACTTGGTAAGTCTGAAGTGTCTAAGGAGCATTCAGATGGCGATGCCTAAGGAGACTGGATACATGTGTCCTGAGCTCAAGAAGGCCACGGCTGGAGATGCAGACCTGGAGGTTTTCAGCACTTGGTAGGTAGTTAAAAATTCACAGATGGGGATGTGGAGGTACAGCCAGAGGGTGTGGCATGAAGATAGGGGGTTGCTGGGGAAGGAATATTGGAAAAATCTGACACTTAGGGGGCAGCTAGAAGAAGAGTCAGTAAGAAGGCTGAGACAAAATGCTGAGAAAGGTTGAGACAAAATGATGAGAAAACAATGATGACAGAAGTAGAAGACATGAAAGCCTGATAACATGTCGAGTCTAGAGATTATCTAGAAGATACACAAGGATACAGAGCTGCTGGATCTAGAAAGTCAACAAAAAGCTACTGGAACTTCCTAAAGTACCTGGTGGAGGCAGCTTCTTCAGAAGACATTACAGCTTTGGAAAGCTCTAAAGATTCACTGAACCCAGGAATTCTCTTGAAAAAGCACATTTTTAAGGACTGGAAAACCAATGTTTGATTATCTTGCCACACTGCCGGCGTTGTATCATTCTGTACAAATGCTTTATGGGAGGGGGTGGGGGAAAGACAGGGGTGTGGGGGAGGCAGAGGTGCTGGGAGGAAAAGAGGAGTGGTGGAGATGGCGGAGTACAGGTTGAGCACAGATAAAGATGCTTGAAGAAACCTGAGAGTTATTCTTCTTTGCTATTTCCGAGCTCTCAGTCACTGACTCTGGAAATGTGAAGTACCACACTGACTTAAGAATGTTCACTGTCCCTACCTGTGGAGGGCCTTCTGACTATACCTGGAAGCATTTACCCAAGGCTTTTACCTGGGATGAAAGGCACTGATGTCCCTGCAGATTCCCCGGTACCACCTCCACATGCAGACAGTGCCTGCTCCGGACTGGGCTTTACAGCTCCTGATGCTCTTTCTTTTTGTCAAATAAGAACAAACAAGGTAATGGCTGTTTAAAACTTGAATTTTTTGTTTACATTAAACAGATCTTAGGATGAAAATCTGATGGTAAATGTTGGTTAAAAACCATTATAACCCAAAACTTGGAAATAATTCTCCATGGGTCTATCATGTTTCTGGGGTCTTACAAGCTGATGCATTGAAAGCCTTTGTTCTGGACTATCTAAGGATGTGTGCATAGCAAATAGCCTTGAAAGACAGAGAAAGAGTCTCCCTCTGGAGCTAGCTACTGCCTGGTTTATTGCGCACTGTGATCAAGACCATGTTTCCCTCTGGGACAAAGGGAAGACACGCTTACTGCCCAATATGAGATTTGAGGCCCTTAAACTCAGGGTTCCATTCAGTGTGTGTGCAGGTATCACTTGGGCTTATTCACATCACCTTGTGGAAACTGGGGCTTGGAGAAATGGCAAAATGCTGGTATTTTGGCTACTACTATTGCTATGAGTAATAAAGTCCTTTGTTTCTGAACCAGGAGTTTCGTGTCTTCTGCCAACACCCATGAGACAAAAGCGGGCTGATTTACTAGCTTATAAGTAGGGTAAAGTCTTGGACCTTTCACAGATTTTGATGCCTACTTGCCATCTATGAAATTATCATGCTGATCATATAATATCCTTCTTTAAAAACTTTCCCAATAAGAAGAACTACAGTCCTGCAGCCTGTGGAACAAAAACCACATTCACAGAAAGACGGACAAGATGAAAAGGCATAGGGCTATGTACCAGATGAAGGAACAAGATAAAACCCCAGAAAAACAACTAAATGAAGTGGAGATAGGCACCCTTCCAGAAAAACAATTCAGAATAATGATAGTGAAGATGATCCAGGACCTCGGAAAAAGAATGGAGGCAAAGATCAAGAAGATGCAAAAAATGTTTAACAAAGACCTAGAAGAATTAAAGAACAAACAAACAGAGATGAACAATACAATAACTGAAATGAAAACTACACTAGAAGGAATCAATAGCAGAATAACTGACAGAAGAAAGGATAAGTGACCTGGAAGACAGAATGGTGGAATTCACTGCTGCAGAACAGAATAAAGAAAAAAGAATGAAAAGAAATAAAGACAGCCTAAGAGACCTCTGGGACAACATTAAACGCAACAGCATTCACATTATAGGGGTCCCAGAAGGAGAAGAGAGAGAGAAAGGACCAGAGAAAATATTTACAGAGATTATAGTTGAAAACTTCCCTAACAGGAGAAAGGAAATAGCCACCCAAGTCCAGGAAGCAAAGCGAGTCCCATACAAGATAAACCCAAGGAGAAACACACTGAGACACATAGTAATCAAATTGGCAAAAATTAAAGACAAAGAAAACTTACTGAAAGCAGCAAGGGAAAAATGACAAATAACATACAAGAGAACTCCCATAAGGTTAACAGCTGATTTCTCAGCAGAAACTCTACAAGCCAGAAGGGAGTGGCATGATATACTTAAAGTGATGAAAGGGAAGAACCTAAAACCAAGATTACTCTATCCGGCAAGGATCTCATTCACATTCGACGGAGAAATCAAAAGCTTTACAGACAAGCAAAAGTGAAGAGAATTCAGCACCACCAAACCAGCTCCACAACAAATGCTTTAGTTCCTTTAGGAACTTCTCTAAGTGGGAAACACAAGAGAAGGAAAGGACATACACAGAAAGTGGGCTCAAGAATGCAGGATAGAAGGGAGATTCGGAAGATGGCCTAAGAGTAAGACACGATCACCTTCCTCCCCACAGATACATCAGAAATACATCTACACGTGGAACAACCCTACAGAACACCTACTGAATGCTGGCAGAAGACCTCAGACCTCCCAAAACGCAAGAAACTCCCCATGTACCTGGGAAGGGCAAGAGAAAACAGAAAAAACAGAGACAAAAGAATAGGGACGGGACCTGCAGCAGTGGGAGGGAGCCGTGAAGGAGGAAAGGTTTCCACACACTAGGAAGCCCCTTCGCGGGAGGAGACTGCGGGTGGCGGAGGGGGTAAGCTTCGGAGCCGTGGAGGAGAACACAGCAACAGGGGTGCAGAGCGCAAAGCGGAGAGATTCCCGCATAGAGGATCAGTGCCGACCGGCACTCACCAGCCCAAGGGGCTTGTCTGCTCACCCGCCGGGGCGGGCGGGGCTGGGAGCTGAGGCTCGGGCTTCAGTCGGAGCGCGGGGAGATGACTGGGGTTGGCAGCATGAACACAGCCTGCAGGGGGTTAGTGCACCACGGCTAGCCGGGAGGGAGTCCGGAGAAAAGTCTAGACCTGCTGAAGAGGCAACAGACTTTTTCTTCCCTCTTTGTTTCCTGGTGCACAAGGACAAGGGATTAAGGGCACTGCTTAAAGGAGCTCCAGAGATGGGCGCGAGCCGCGGCTAAAAGCGTGGACCCCAGAGACGGGCATGAGATGCTAAACAACCAAGATTACTCTACCCAGCAAGGATCTCATTCAGATTTGATGGAGAAAATAAGACCTTTACAGACAAGCAAACGCTGAGAGAGTTTAGCACTACCAAATCAGTTTTACAACAAATGCTAAAGTCTCTTCTTTAGGCAAGGAACACAAGAGAAGGAAAAGACTTACAATAACAAACCTAAAACAATTAAGTAAATGGGAATAGGAACATACATATCAATAATTACCTTAAATGTAAAAGGATTAAATGCTCCCACGAAAAGACACACACTGGCTGAATGGATACAAAAACAAGACCCATATATATGCTGTCTACAAAATGCAAGAGGGAAGAGATATGGGAACATACGTATATGTATAACTGATTCACTTTGTTATAAAGCAGAAACTAACACACCATTGTAAAGCAATTATACTCCAAAAAAGATGTTTAAAGAAAAGATAAGGACCTACAAAAACAAATGCAAAATAATTAAGAAAATGGTCACAGGAACATACATATAAATAATTACCTTAAACGTGAATAGATTAAATGCTCTAACCAAAAGACACAGGCTCGCTGAATGGATACATAAACAAGACCCATATATATGCTGTCTACAAGAGACCCAATTCAGACCTAGGGACACATACAGACTGAAAGTGAGGGGATGGAAAAAGATATTCCATGCAAATCGAAATCAAAAGAAAGCTGGAGTAGCAATACTCATAGCAGATAAAATAGACTTTAAAATAAAGAATGTTACAAGAGACAAAGAAGGACACTACATAATGATCAAGGGATCAATCCAAGAAGAAGATATAACAATTGTGAATATATATGCACCCAACATAGGAGCACCTCAATACATAAGGCAACTGCTAACAGCTATAAAAGAGGAAATCGACGGTAACACAATAATAGTGGGGGACTTTAACACCTCACTTATACCAATGGACAGATCATCCAAAATGAAACTAAATAAGGAAACAGAAGATTTAAATGACACTGTAGACCAGATAGATTTAATTGATATTTGTAGGATATTCCATCCAAAAACTGCAGATTATACTTTCTTCTCATATGCACATGGAACATTCTCCAGGATAGGTCACATCTTGGGTCACAAATCAAGCCTCAGTAAATTTAAGAAAATTAATATCCTATCAAGCAACTTTTATGCCCACAACGCTATGAGATTAGAAATGAATTAAAGGGGAAAAAAGCGTAAAAAACACAAACACATGGAGGTTAAACACTACATGACTAAATAACCAAGAGATCACTGAAGAAATCAAACAGGAAATCAAAAAATACCTAGAGACAATGAAAACATGACAATCCAAAACCTGTGTGATGCAGCAAAAGCAGTTCTAAGAGGGTAGTTTATAGCTATATAAGCCTACCTCAAGAAACAAGAAAAATCCCAAATAAACAATCTAACCTTATACCTAAAGAAACTAGAGAAAGAACAAACAAAACCCAAAGTAGCAGAAGGAAAGAAATCACAAAGATCAGAGCAGAAGTAAATGAAATAGAAACAAAGAAAACAATAGGAAAGATCAATAAAACTAAAAGCTGGTTCTTTGAGAAGATAAACAAAATTGATAAACTATTAGCAAGACATCAAGAAAAAGAGGGAGGGCTTCCCTGGTGGCGCAGTGGTTGAGAGTCATAAAATTAGAAATGAAAAAAGAGGAGTTATAACAGACACCACAGAAATACAAAGTATTCTAAGAGACTACTACCAGCAACCCTATGCCAATAAAATGGACAACCTGGAAGAAATGGACAAATTCTTAGAAACGTATAACCTTCCAAGACTGAACCAGAAAGAAATAAAATCAATCAATGTGATACACCATACTAACAAATTAAAGAAGAAAAACCATATGATCACCTTAATAGATGCAGAAAAATTTTGACGAATTTCAACACCCATTTATGATAAAAACTCTCCATATAGCGGGCATAGAGGGAACCCTACCTCAACATAATAAACCCACAGCAAACATCATTCTCAATGCTGAAAAACTGAAAGCATTTCCTCTAAGATCAGGAACAAGACAAGGATGTCCACTCTCACCACTATTA
>NW_020175080.1:217186-399840 GCF_003031525.2 Neophocaena asiaeorientalis asiaeorientalis
CCTATCAAATTTCCAATGGCATTTTTTTACAGAACTAGAACCAGAAATCTTAAAATTTGTATGGAGACACAAAAGACCCTGAAGAGCCAAAGCAGTCTTGAGGGAAAAAAACAGAGCTGGAGGAATCAGACTCCCTGACTTCAGACTATATGACAAAGCTACAGTAATCGAGACTGTATGGTACTGGCATAAAAACAGAAACATACATCAATGGAACAAGATAGAACATCCAGAGGTAAACCCACGCACCTTTGGTCAACTAATCTATGACAAAGGAGTCAAAGATATACAATGGAGAAAAGACAGTCTCTTCAATAAGTGGTGCTGGGAAAACTGGACAGCTACATGTAAAAGAATGAAATAACTCTTTGACGTAAATCACAGCAAGATCTTTTTTTTTTTTTTATCAAGATCTTTTTTGATCCACCTCCTAGAGCAATGGAAATAAATTTTAAAAAAAGGGACCTAATGAAATTTTAAAGCTTTTGCACAGCAAAGGAAACCATAAACAAGATGAAAAGACAATCCTCAGAATAGGAGAAAATATTTGCAAATGAATCAATGGACAAAGGATTAATCTTCAAAATATATAAACAGCTCATGAAGCTCAATATTAAAAAAACAAAAAACCCAATCCAAAAATGGGCAGAAGACCTAAATAGACATTTCTCCAAAGAAGACATACAGATAGCCAAGAAGCACATGAAAAGCTGCTCAACGTCACTAAGTATTAAAGAAATGCAAATCAAAACTACAGTGAGGTGTCACCTCACACCAGTTAGAATGGGCTTCATCAGAAAATCTACAAACAACAAATGCTGGAGAGGGTATGGAGAAAAGGGAACCCTCTTGCACTATTGGTGGGAATGTAAACTGATACAGCCACTATGGAGAACAGTATGGAGGTTCCTTAAAACACTAAAAATAGAATTACCATATGATCCAGCAATCCCACTACTGGGCATATATCCAGAGAAAACCACAATTCAAAAAGACACATGCAACCCAATGTTCATTGCAGGACTATTTACAATAGCCAGGTCATGGAAGCAATCCTAATGCCCAACGACAGATGAATGGATAAAGAAGATGTGGTACATATATAAAATGGAATATTACTCAGCCATAAAAAGGAATGAAATTGGGTCATTTGTTGAGATGTGGATGGATCCAGAGACTGTCATACAGAGTGAAGTAAGTCAGAAAGAGAAAAACAAATATCGTATATTAACGCATAGATATGGAACCTAGAAAAATGGTACAGATGAACTAGTCTGCAGGGCAGAAATTGAGACACAGATGTAGAGAACAAATGTATGGACACCAAGGGGGGGAAAGCGGCGGGGGTTGGGGGTGGTGGTGTGATGAATTGGGCGATTGGGATTGACATGTATACACTGATGTGTATATAATTGATGACTAATAAGACCCTGCTGTATAAAAAAAATATAAAATAAAATTAAAAAAAAAAACTTTCCCAATGCCATTCTGTTCCTTATCTTTACTTAGGTATACTTCAGGTAAGATTTATACTTTGCTTTAAAAAAACTCAAGACTATTTAATGTTTTAAAATTTGGTACAAGAAAACACATTGTAGGCAACTGTCGTTCTCTGTAGCAGGAAAAAAGGGAAAGTTTTTGCCTTTTTCCATTTCTTAGAGACAGAGAAATGGCAAGCAGAAAAACCCAGATTCGTGAAGGCTCTCAAAAAAGTTCCACAGCAGGTTTTGCAGGCAGGGCCTTGGCCTTGGGTTGAGTTCCTAAGAGATTCTGTCTCACTGACCAAATGGCATTAAGTAGCAGCAGTCAGGTGAGTTATGGGGAGCTGGGGCGGCCCTGAGTCATAGAACCACAAGGAATCTAGTTTCCTGCCAATTCATGAAATACTAGACTGGAGGTGTCCAAAAGCTTTATGCAAGGGGACCAGCATGCATTAGGCTGATGATTGACAATATTCCATTGCTACTGTGCCCTTCGGAGATAGGATGCTAGACGTTTCTGATTTCTGCCATGTGGACTGGGTAACCTAGGAGAGTGACTCTATACCTGAAGGAAACTGAAAACATGTTACACAATGAAGGTGACAAAGATGCTCAGTCAATGACTGGTAACAATGACAACAGCCGTGATGATAAATGAAAATGATGAAAAATGATTATTCATTTAAATAAACTGATAACTATATGTCTGTATTTTATTTCCAGGTGTGAAGATCAGGAAGCTAGAGGAACTATCATATTTTCCAGTACTTTAAACGTTTGGATCTGTGAGAGAAAATATTAGTATACCATGTCCATAATTTCTGTAAGTGCCTCCAGCTGAGTGCTGGTGAATAGGCCATGGCCATATAAGCCATATTTTATATCTTCAGGGCCAAACAATGAGATATTTGGAAATATCTAGGAATTGATTACAGGTAGAAGAAACATCACTGTTGAATATATTTATCCTTGACATAAAATTAATAGAGTATGGTAAAAATTTTAAATGCATCCCTAACATTATTTCTGTGTGCAAAATAGAGAGTACTGAGCTAAAAATAAGGAAAGTAATCTAGCCGTTATGTATGCTTTCATGGCTATATCAATGAGTGAAAGCACCTCGTAAACTCTTGGCAGCAGCTTCCTTCTACTGGGAAATGGTCATTTCTCTCCATTTAGCCTCAAGAGGGACTCAGGTATGCAAGCCAGGGAACCTGGAAAGAACACAGTTCTAGCTTCCACAGAAGGCAGTTCAACCTTGGGACACCCTGCAGGGACCATCTTCAACCTGGTTTTGAGATGACTGGTTTTCTCCACTCTGTTTCCACAATATAAGTGACCTAGATCTGACTGACACCCACTGGCCTGATAGGTTACCTTGCTGTATTGACATCACTGTGGGTCCAGAGATTATCATTATCTTTAATCCTCAGAATAACCTCCTCAAGAGTCACATCGAAGAACTCTAGCCCAATGAGAACACGGTGCCTTTTTCTCTAACTAGTGAGAATAACTTGTTTCCAGAGCCGTCTATAAGTTTCTTAAAATAATAGGAAGTAAACTTATTATAGAAATTCTGATGGATACCACCAGGCTCAGTGAAAATAAGGAAAGGGTAATTAAAGCAATGGATGAAGAGTGAGGCCCTTCCATGTTTACCTAAAATGGGGGCTAACTGTCTCGGTTAATTAGAGCACACTGAAAATGAGAAGACATGTATATGTTTGTTCATCACTTGGGCCTGATAGTTTCACACAAAGGAAAAATATTCAGACCATCACCACCAAGCTTAGGCACCACTGGGACAAACGCCTGCTGGAGTGAACCACGAGGACCAGGTGAAAAATAATTCAAGCACACGCTGACTTGATGGTGGGAGCAGTGGCTTAATTTACACAAAAGTTACAGCTGGGAAGGTTTGGGGCTGAAAGATCTCACTAGATGGCACATAATGCTACAGGTATTTGACCATTAGCCCTCCCCTCTTTGTAAATATATTTTGTAAGAGAAAAGGTAAAGAAAGCTTTAATGTTTCCATATCTTCTGCTATCAAAAGTTCTCCAGAATCCAAGTAAGCACTCACCAAGTGACCTTTAACCCTGAGGTATATATAATTCTGGAACAAATACCTGCTTTCCCTTTTTTTTTTTAACAGATGTAATTCTGAAATGTAGATCACAATTTTTACAGATACTGGGGAGAGGGTCAGCAAGGGGATGGCGTGGCATTCAGGGGAGCACCACCACGAATGTCACGGCACCATGATGCCCTGATAAACGGCTTGGTTGGAAGTCAAGGCAGTGGTTTTACTCTCAGCGTGGCATCAACAAGATCTGAAGCACATCTTCCATCTATTTGAGCCTCAGTAAAACAAGGGTAATAGCATTTCCCCTACTTACTGAGATGCACCACAAGGTATTAAATAGCAGCATTTGGAAGGAAGGCACTGAGCACTACAAAAATGTGAGATGAATTATTAGCATATGACTCCACAAGGATAAAGAGCGAAAAAGCGAGTCAACCCCCGGCACGTTTGGACCACGTGCCAGGTGTTTGGTGCAGGACAAACATCTGGATGTGTGATTATATTTTGTATTCTTCCTTCAGCTGTTAGAATATTCTAAATATTAGGGATCAGCAAAAAATTACTTTGAGCTTTGAAAATGGGACCTGGTGAAAAGTTTAGACTATTAATTGGGAGCTGGCAGAATGCTTTCAAGAATGATAACAAACCAGGCTGAGAAAAACCTTTCTGTCATATATACAGAAAGGCTTCTGTCGTAAGGCAAAGGCTCCAAATCAGGAGGAAGCTTCAGCAGTTCTCTTTGACAGCATCCTCTTATAGCATTTCTTCTTCTACCCTTAGAATTTCCAGTTGTATAATTCAGCTATGTATTTGGACAAGGTGTTAGAATACTTTGCGGGTTCCAACTGATTTGGATGATAATGAGTTAACGTACGATGGGCAGCACTTCTAGATTCTACAAGAGCCACTGCTTCCCCCCTCCCCCCAAGGAAAAAGCAAACGCCAATGCTATTTTATTAATTTTTAATTATGTCTAAATTGAAGCCCAGTATTCCTTTTCCTGATGCAGATACCACTATGGTGTGATTTCAGTCAAAACATTTTCTTAGTCTCTATTAATCCCTTCTCTGTAAAGGAAAATGACATTTGCTATTTATCTCTCTGAAAGCATACTGAAATAACTTTATTTTCCCCAAATGCATATTATGTATACACAAAATGAGTATTTTCTATGTTCTTACTGAAGTTTAAAATATTGTCTTTTTAATGGGATAGGATGGCCTCAAGTTTGACTATAACTGTACAAAATGCTTGAGGAACTGTCTTTTTGCCACAAACATGAAGCAGATTAAAAATCTTGAGGACAAACAATATTTACAGATACTGACAATTCCTTCTCAGCTTGGGGCCATTCTGTACTTCACAGTTTGGACAAAACCATTCTGTAAAGTGTTGCAGATACAACTCTTAGAGTTAAAAGTCCCAAGATTAAGTCCTGAGCCACAGCTTTGCAGGGGAATGTTTTTTATATTGCCTCTGGAAATACCACAACTTAGATAGAGCAGTGATATCAGACAAAGTTGAAAAGCACACTGCTGTTACAGAGCAGTCTGTTTTCCTGATTCTCAGAGCCTTAATATTTTAAGACTGACATTACTCACTATGACTGAGCCATCTGCCCACGACAATCTTCCATGGCTCAGGGACCAGGAGTGACTGGATGTGATGGGAAGCTGGGGTGCGACCAGCCTGCTCAAGCAGATTGAGCCCTGAGGCTCAGCGAGCCAGCAAAGAATTGGACAGACAAGATTATTCCATTACATCCAGTTCTGCTGAGGTCATGGAGTCCTGCCTTGTTTAAATTAGACTTTACACCATATTTAGTCAACCCTCATAGAGTTAAAAGTTTAGTGTCTCTGTTGTCTTCAGTTGGCTAAGTCTACATCAGGCTGCAAGCCATAACACTCAATTAAACCAAACAGTTCTGGCTGCAGAGCTAGTCAACACGCAGTGTTAGGTGCCTGTAGCCGAGAGCCATCCTCCTTGATAATGTGAAAGAAAACGGACCCACAATTCGCAGAGCCATCAGGAAAACTGCCGATGCTCCAAGGCTGCAGTGTACAGTATCATTGTTTTTCTCCAGATAAGCTAAGACAAGAGGGACTTTCTCCAAGGAGAGCCTGTCTGACTGCACACAGGCATCTACACCCGCCCCACACCATGTGCCAATCATCTTTACTATAGTCTATTTTTTTCTTCCTCAATATTTAACTTCTATTTTCACGAGGTCCACGTTTCTTTGCTCACTTTGATTAATTTTATCCTCCACCAGTTTAACTTAAACCAGACCAATAATTCTTACGGGAGAAACATTTAAGAGGGGTCATTTTATCGGGCAGATCCAATAGATAGATAACATGCAAATTACAGAGTAATAAATTAATCCTAACTTACTACCCTGTGAATTAGGATTGAATGTCAAAGTAAGTCTTATTTTTGGCATTCTCCCTTTTCAATGATCACACACTGCAATCTTTACAATAAATAATTTTGCTTTAGTAAGTGGCTCTGCAGACCCCTAGTTATTAGGGACAGCTCAGGTCACAGTCACCCCCGAAGCCTCCCATGAGTTGCCTCTCAGTATGAGTTTGCATGTAGGAATGGTTACTGCTGCCCAGAAGAAGCCTGTCTGATGTTAATTAACTCATCAGTTCCCCTCTGCTCTCCCTGCACTCACCTTGGGGATGCTGAGCTGTTCCTGGGGAGGAAGATGATACCGTGAGAGCCTCTTGAGAGTCTAGAGATGAAGGGCAACGGCTCAGGGGGGCGGGTGAGGCAGGGGCTGCCGGTGAGGTCAGGTCCAAGGAGAGGTCAGCTCTGCCCCGGCTCACACTTCGGCTTCTCAGTTCCTTCTCATGCGCCTCAGCTGCCAACTGCTCCAAGTATTTGTATCTGAAAGTTAAATTCCAAAGGGTTTCCGTAAAAAGAAAGAGGAGCCCGTGGCTGATGCTTGTTTATGGATGAAACACCTGCAGAGTGAGCTGGTTTCCTGATGCACAGAGCACAGCGCAGGGCTGGCTGGAGGGCCCGTCTGCCAAAAACACCCAGCAAAGCCAAGATGCTAATGATTAAAAATCCTGCATCATTCATAACCAAACAAACAGGGGGAAGTGGCAACATCACAGTCCCCAGATACTAGATCCCTGCTGCAGAATCCTATTTTGCTCTTTTAGGAAACATTTGTACCAGCAAGCAAAACAGCAATAATGACCATCAAAAAGCCCCAGCAGTGACAGCTGAAAACCACACTCCCTCAGAGCTCGCAGCTGTGAAATGCGAGGGTGCCTTGGTGCGGCAGAGAGGAACAATGCCCCAAAATACCAAAAGGTTGTTGGACGAAGCCCTCTCTGGATTTCTGAACCTGCTTCAATGCTAACAGCAATGTGGCTGGAATTCACTTTGTTCTCTCGGTGTCGACCATGGAAAGTTTTTTATATTCTAAAATATTTCTGAGTAGGACTCAGACATCCAATAGCTTGGACCTGACGTCACATATAGTTTATTCATCAAAGTCAGTTTAAAAGAACAAAGATACATCTGTTTTGCATTTCAGGCAGGCAGAACCCAGTAACTGTTTATTAAGACCAGCTACCAATCATCTTCCTCATAGTGTGCTTTATAGATCAGACCAAAATAGCTTTGAAATATGTGCCTCTTCCAGATGTCTGCTAATTTTACCCACCATTATTTGTTCAGGAATAAATTTATGAACTCAGCTGTAGCAGGTTTCTGACTATCGTATCCACCATGAAACTTTGAGACAGCTTATTCCAGACCCTCCCTCACATCCATCCAGGTTCACTGCTTCAGTTTCTTCCAATGGGCAGGCCCCCATCCCCAGACACTGCACAGCGCACTTTTACTTCAGCCTGATAAGAAAGGCAGAGCGCACAAGTAAAACCTTTCAGGAGGATGCATTTAAAAAGCACGCGTTTCTTCATCCATCCTTTGGGGGGCGTGGCCCCCACATCTGTAGTCATCACCCCTTCTCTCTGCCAGTCCCAAGGCAGTCAGTCTGCCCTTCAGGACAGGCTCGCACACGCGTCTCCCTCCGGGAGGCCTGCCTTGACCACCACAGCTGGAAGTGATCCTGGCCTTGCCTCCGAACTCATGTCGGATATGTAGTCCATTCAACTCAGATGGCATTTTACATTTACTGCCCGGCATATGTAGTCATCTTTTCACGTGTGTAGGTCTGTGTTCAACAAACAGATAATAGGATTTTTGAGACCAGGAAGGTTACCATCCTTTGCTCTTTCCTTCGGCACTGTGCCTTCGTTGGCCGACGGGAAGCAGGCGACGTGTGCAGTGAGGGACCTGTCAAGCAGTAGCCTACCTGTACGTCTCCCTGCAGCCCAGGGCACCAGGGGGCAGAGCCAGCTGACTGCACTTTCCTGGGGAGTGAGTGTACTTTCATGGTGAATCTCTGACAAAAGATGTGGGACGGATCTGCATTTACAAACGTCTGCGTCACCCTTACCGGGCGAAGCTAGACCCAGAAAGAAAGCTTTAGAGACTCTGGACTTTCCTTGCCAACAATGTCACCTCTCGAACAGCGCGAGAGGGACCAAAAGGAAGATATTTCTGAACTTGAATCAGACCAGCAAGGAAAAACCACCTGGTCGTGGAAGTGACAGGAAATGTGGAAGAAAGTGTTCTTGAGGGCAAGAGTCAGAGCCCATATTTTAAAAAGTCTGGGGGCAAACGGAAGGCCAGGAATGCTACGAGCCCAGGAGGAGTTCCTGAGCACAGGTGTCCCCACATGTAGTCCAAGCCGTCTGCGACAGGATGGGGGACAGGAAGGAACAAAGTGCAAACCAAGGGGCCTGCACATGTCCAGGAGATCGGAATCCTGCAGGAGGGAAACAGTGCCCTAACAAAATCAGAGGGGTCCAGGGAGAGAGGTAAGAAAGCCTCGCACAAAACACTTCAGGCCAGGAGGACATCCGATCACTAACCTCCATTCAGCTGGCCTGGCCCTGGACCTGGCCTCTCCATTCCCCTCCCTGTGGGCAGCCAAGCTAGCAGGTATGTACTGGCAGCCAAAGGGTTCACCCCATTTTCCAGGGGACCCCAGGGGTGGCTCATCCAGGTTCTGGGTAGATATGACTCGAAGACTACTCCTGTGCACCCCTCGGCTCACAGATGTCATCCTTGAGGATCCTTTAGACAGGGGGAGAGTCAGGGGTTTAATCTGAATCATTCCGAGGATGTTTACATGGTAAACAAAAATGGCAGGGGAAGGGGCACGGGGCCTTACTAAATGGGTAGAAATTTTCAGTTCTACAGATAAAGAGTTCTGGAGGCTGGTTGCACAAATACGTGAATGTATTTAACACTACTGAATTATACACTTAAAAATGGTTAAAATAACAAATTTTATGTTATGTGTATTTTTCCACAATTAAAAACTTTAAAAAATGGAAGGGGTGGGGAGGCCCAGGTGTCAAGAACCACTAAATCTTTCAGTGTTCCCCCGAGATGGGCCAGAGTGGGGAGGGTAAACGGGCGTGCACGGGGAAAGCCAGGCTACCCGGCATGGAGAACTATCTCCCACAGAACCTGGGGAGGAAGCTGACCTATATCCCGACCTTCCCTTAGACAGTGACTCTAAGTGGTACTTGATTTAGGAGCCCGCCAGCCCATCTGATGACTGTCACATCTCTGGCTGCCTAGCAACACCACCCCCAACCCACAGACTCTGATGTAGCCTCCCAGGTACAAAGCACTGGGTTTTCTATCCACAGACCACAGCCCCCCAAAAAAGACTTTTTCACCTTTGCTACCCTTGTTGAAACAGTCTTGTTGTCCTGCCTCTGTCCATGTCTTTGTCTTTTCGTTATTTATTAAATATTCTGTTGCGTGCCTGTCATGTGCTAAAAACTGCAGTAGGCACTAGAGATTTAATAATACATAAGAAAAACCCCACCTTCTTGGCACTCATAGTCCAGGCGGAGGTACAGAAACAAACTTTGGAATGAGCTCAATACCCAACAGGGTTGCAGGTGGCAGGGCTGGTACTGCCATCAAGGGAACATATGATCATCTCTTTCCGCAGGGTCCAATAGAAACCCTGCTTGACTTTCAACTATACCGACTTACTAATGACTCTTCCTGCCACCCAACTACTAGGAAATTCTACCTTACATTAAATCAAAACCTGGCTCCCTCTAAGTTCTACTCTGTCCACAGACTGTGCTCAGAACCCTCTCTTACTGCTTCATGATCACTTTCAGGCATAATTTCCCAAATCCTTGCCCAGTCCCAACTTCCCCCCTTGCACTCTGTCCTCAGAACCTGTTTCCCATAAGGTACCTCCTCTCCATGTCCCGCTGTCTCCCTCAGACTACTCTCCACCCTGACCCCCACCCCACTCCAATAGTTCCCAGCCTGCATCTCCTTCCTTACCACACCTAAAAAAGGATTATTCATGAATGTCAAGTCAATCAATATCAGAGAGATCCTCTCTTATAATACTTTAAAAAATTAGAAATAAACCTAACAGAAACTTACTCTGGGTCTGCACCATTATCAATAAAACACTGCCTGAAATTATGGAATGAGATGACATGAATTGAAATTTTAAAATTAAAAAATTCATTACCCCTCAAAATAGCAAAATGACATTTATCTTGTTACACTCGATGATATGAACCTCAAAAACCCTCTGCTGTGCCTCTTGCTGTCTTTTTGAGTCTTTGCATTAGGGGAAAGAGTCATGGGACCAAACAAACATGAAGAGCTAGAGTCCTCTTCCATGTCTCTTTCCACCTCTGATCTCCATTAGTTTCCCCATCCATTTCCAAATTCCATTATACTTGGAAATCTTATCTTTTCCTGGCTTAACAGGAATTCCCAACTGCTTTCCAACAAGGGATGAAAGTATATCTCCCTCACTTCCATCTTTACCAGGTAATTCAAGCATCCAACTAACCAGGAAAAGTGGCTGGTCCAAATCAAAGGAAAATGCTTGGCTGCTTCCCCAGACCTCTGGGGAAACAGGGGTGGGCTGTAAGGAAGGAGTCCCCCGTGGAGCCATGGAGAGCCCACTCCTGCACCAGCTAAGAACGCCCAGGCAGATGGGTGGTGTGGGGCTGAGGTCGGAGAGCAGAACAACAAGGGAGAGAAGAGGAGTGGAAAACTCCTCTGCATGAATTTTCCAGGTACAAGTGATGCTCCACTTTGGGGGAAAGAGCAGTAAATAATACTCGGAAAGAGGTAGTAGTGATTCGGGAAAAATTTGAGGTCAGTCTGAACTCAGCTCAGACCTTGACACAGCACCTGGTCATCTCTCCAGGAGCTTTGAGGACTTGCCTGTGCAGACATAACATGACAGTCAAGTTGTCCAAAAGTTCAAAAAAGTGCAGAATCTGGTGGGGAATCTAAAAAATAAAATTTGATTTCTTAAACCTGGGTATATACGTCATGTCCCCCAATGTCAAAAACAGGTACTAATTAGACACCAAAAAGTCTCTTTGTTTCTCTGCCAGCAACTTTCACTCTAAACTTGCTGGCCACAACTGATTACCAGGATGGCAATAATCTAACAGAATGCCGGAATTAAAGCAATGCCATGGTTTTGTTTATGAGGCTGACATAAGCATCTAATTTTTAAATTGAAAACAGGCAGTATCCACTCTTCCCTGCCTCAGACTGTCCTGATCTATTTAGCTGATGGTGTCTAAAAAAAATTAGCACAATTCCACTTTTTATTGGCATAATTCAGAGACTGTTAGGTTCCTGACTGGCTCTGGCATGAACTCAGCCTTTCAGCTCTCCATGCAGTAACCCCATCTGGTGGTGGAGGGAATAACTGCAGGCCGTACAGTGGTAGGGGGTAAACTTGCCTTTTGCTGGTCTGCTTCCAAAAACAATTTCCTGGGCTTATCTAAGTTTACCAGACACTGAATACATTAACTTGGCATGGCTTAATGGGATTCAAAGTATGTTGCTACTGAAATGGTTTACAGCTTAAATATTTTAAAGCTGTCGGTTCCTTTGCTCATTTATTCGATACATCCTTCTTAAGTGCCTGCTATGTGCAAGCCCTGTGGCGGGCACTGGGACACCAAGGAAAATCAGGTGTGGTTCCTGCCATCCAGGAACTGAGTGCGGTTCAGTAGGAAGACAGGCAAATGACCGGGCATCTCCATGGAGAGTCTCAGGAGGGTGTGGCACCCCAGCCAGTGCGTGGCATAGTGTGTGTGCTCAAATATTTGTTGAAGAAATGCTGAGCCAGTGACTTGGAAACACACAGGAGGGACACCTAACCCAGGGTCGGTCAGCAGTGGTGGTGTAAAGCATTTAAAATATATACCACATGCCAACATGCCAAACGAATATGCTTATTTGGTGAACAGTTTTGGAGGAACAGACACATATCTCACACCATGAGGGCACTAAATAATAAATCTGTACTTACTTGGAAAATTGAGATAACCAGGACACTCTATTCTACAAAATGCCAGGTACCCAAGGTCTTAGGTGTCTTAGGTGAAGCTATTATATTTTAATGAACACAGTCTCCTCTGCATGCTTGGTTGAGTGCAAAGTCACGTGCCATTTGGTTACAATGGGAAAGAAACAAATACAAACCTTTCTTCTCTTGCTTGTCTTTGCTCTTCTCTTTTGTCTAAATATTCTCGGCTAATGGAAATATGCAGAAGAAATGAAATGGGAAAGGAAAAGAACAAAATCAGATGCTCATAAAATTGCCAAGAAATCATTAACAGAGTATATAATGAAAGCCCATTATCATATCAGAAATGGAAAGTGGTTGTCATTGAATTTTTAAAAAATAAATATAAAGGCTATACTTTAAAAGCACTAAATATAATGAGCTTTCTATAAAATCACAGGGATGAAAACATGGGATTACTGGATTCACTCAGAGACTTTGCTAATTACTCTTCAGAAAGAAGACTAAGTATATAAGGGGAGGGGAGATAAAAACATTTTTAAAAGTTAAAACAATTCATAAATAAAATATGGCAATGACAAGCAAGCAATAGCTTTCAGAAGTGATTAACATACAATCAAGCTCTGGTAACTCCCCAGCATTCATCTCAAGAATTAAATCTGAGTGGGCCCAAGTGTCTTGGCCATTTTGTGTTGCACTCTACAGTTTGCACGTTCCTTCCAGGGCCCAGGATTCTTTCTCCGCATCCCTCACATTCTCGGTTTCTAAGCAGGAATCACTGGAAGCTCTTGCTTTGTGCATTCTCTCTTGTCTTTATCCACAAGATGTCCAAATTTGTCTAATTTTGATGTTTGTTTTTCTGTTCCTACTGGAGAGGTTCCAACTTGAATCTAAGTTTAAGACTGTGTGGTCAGTCACTTCTCAGTTAACCATTTGTTTTCCTGGAGAATTCTGACATCACAGTTTTCTACGTCACAAGGTAGCTTAAGTACTCCACCCCTCTGTGCACTGATAACTGGATATAAAGGGGTACTAAGTCAGAGCAACCAAAGCAGGTTAGGAGAGGGAGAAAAAGCAACAGAGACAAATTTGTTATCATTTATAAACATCCATTCTCATCACTTACCACACTAGAAATAATATTTCCCATAACCCAGGAAACTTAAGATCATATTCGACAAAAATAACAACAGATAAGAATGCTTTGCAAAGAAAAAAGCACAAGGATCATGACTAACTTAAATCAATGAAGTGGCTGATAAAGGATCAGCCATTTGGGTAATCCCAGGGACTACTCTATAAAGCTTTTCTTATTTCCTTCTTTGAATTTCTTTTCATTCACATCCTCAGATTTTCAGAATGGAACTGAAGTCATCATAATTAATAGTTCTTTGCAGTCTTTACTGACGATCAGCATTCCTTTCTGGACAAGGATTATTTTGCCAGGGTCTCTCTATGCTCTTAAATGACGAGTGAGATCCTTTTATGACCAAGAGGAAATAGTGAATAGCTATGAACGTGATCCCTGAAGACAGGTTGCCCAGGTCTAATTCTCACTCTGCCAACACGTGTGCTGAATATATATTACAATGCACTCTTGTCCTATTCTTCTGGGACTTCAAAGATATAAATACTAGATGTATTGTTTCACAGGTCCATGAGGCACTGTTCATTTTTTTCAATATTTTGTTTTGTCTTTCAGATTGGAGAATTTCTGTTGTTTTAACATCAAATTCACTGACTCTTTCTTCTCTCATTTCTATTCTGCTGTTGAAACCATTCAATGAATTTTTTATTTTGGTTATTGTATTTTTCAGTTCTACAAGTATTTCCATTTGGTTCTTCTTTATATCTACTATTTCTCTGCAGAGACTTTTCATTTGTTTCCAGAGTATTTGTCTTTATATCTTAGAACATGTTTATAATAACTGCTTTAAAGTCTTTGTCTGATAACGACAACATCTATGTCCATTTTGGTTATGCATATTTTGATTCTCTTTTCCTTTAAGAGTTTTCCTGTTTTTCTATGACAAGTTGTTTTGGATTGCATTCTGTACATTTTAGGTGTTTTGTAATGAGACTCTGGACTCATTACAAAATTCTATGAAGAATCTTGATTGTTTTCTTTTAGCAGGCAATCAACTAAGTCAAGCTCAGCCGGCAAGTTCTGACTGCCTTCCGATATCAGTTCCAATGTTAGCTCAGTGTTCAAATATTTTTAGTGCTATTTACATCAGGCCCTTATATGCACCACCCAGTGGCCAGTCTGGGACCTGAGTGTGTTCCACTCAGTACTTAGTTCTTAAAGCCTGTGGTATGCTGTTTAGGTCCTGAGCCACATGTGCACAAAACTAGAGAGGATCTCAGGATTGGTCTCTTGATCTCTCTCCTCTTTGTGGCTTTCCCATCATTTTCTGGATTCCCTGGGTCTCCCTTCCTGGTCCTCTAGCCAGAAAGCTTGGGCTTTATTTTCCCTGCTCTGCTGCAGACTTTCAGTAATTCTATCTGCATATAGGGCAAGGCAGCAGGAGGACACAGAGAGGAAAAGAAGTGCTCTTGCAATCATGCTCTTCTGATCACAGGAAGGGTTCCCTCCCTCAGAGTTTTAGGCGCCTGCCTGGACACTGCTGCCATCACTGTGCTTCTGTAACAATATTGCTTGGAGGCTGGGGTAGGAGAGAAGAAAAAAATAAGAAAAAACAGGAGACGTCTCAACTCTCTGACCCTCAGGAATTCATTTTGCAGCTCCCCAGTCCAGAAAAAGAGGGCTTCTTTTACAGCTCTTTCAGTTCCCACTTGGTATGTGATTCTGAGTTTTGGAGTGCTGTTGAGTACATGCCATGTGATATTGGAAGGAAAAAATGGTAAACTCTCACTGGTTTGGTGGAGCTTTGAATGCTAGTCTCCATCCCCAGTTCACCTGCTCCCTTTTACAGTTCAGAGTTCTCAGAGCTCCATGCTTTAAATCTGTCCATGATTTATGGTTGCACTGAATGATGTGGTAGAAGAGACAGGAGGGAGTGTGCTGATTCCATCTTTCCCAGAACTGGTACCCTGTTTTAAGAGGTTTTCAATCAAAATCTTTAGATGCGTAAGCTAATCTCTGAATTTTCCATGTGTTTCAGTCAGATTCTCTGCTGCTATTTGGTGGTGAAATATGTGAATCTCTCAGAAGGCACTGAATCAGGAAGCATTTAACCTGTTCCAGTGGTTTGACAAATAGGTCTTTCCAAAAGTGACAACTTCCAGAGCTACCTCATGAGAAATGGTGCATACAGGTCTGGTCTTTCCATATATCATTTGGTAGAAATCTGACAGCTCAAGGTATATACCACACAATTATGGTATGAGAAGGATGTTGGTTTACTTCATGCAGCCCATTAGCCCCATCTTACAAAAGTCAGGATTAGTGTTTCACCCACAGACTTGGGATACTTCTTTTCATATAGTAGTGAGTTACGGTCAAGGCAAGTTCACAACTCTGCTCATGTTTTGGTCATTTCTACAATTCTACGTACTCTTCCTGGCTGCTGGTAAAAAAACATTATTGAACTTGTAAATCCTCATTGACAATGCTTTACATTCTTTGTAGATTTCACTGGGAGTAATCGATTGGAATACTTTTCCCAAAAAAGTGAACTGAGGAAAAAGGAAGTAGAGATGGGAGAGAAATAAAAAAAAGAAAGAGTGTGGAAGCTATGGGAGAGGTGAATGGGAAGATGAAGGAGGGGGAAGGAAGGAGATGGGGAAGACAAGAGGGAAGTAGGGGAAAGATAAAGGGGACAAAAGAATAGTAGAAGGTATGAAATGTGTAAGGAAAGTGTCTGGCGTTTTATAAAGCACTGCCCAGCTTGAACCCAGGCGAAGGGAGTGTTAGGAGGTTGACCGGGAGGATGGGGGCAACGGGGACAGCTGATCTGGCTGAAGGAGAAAAGGAGTGACGCTGGACTCAGCGGGGCAGACAGGCCAAGACATGGAAGCTGGAGTGGGCCACACCAAAGAACACATCCTTGGAGCTGGACAGAGACCAAAGCAATCAGAGGGACAATGGGCTGGGAGTAATCAGCACAATGCCTCTTTCTCCCCCATAGAAGGAAAAATTATTGCTTAAAAAATATGAAATATTGCTACAGGGAGTAAGAAACAAACCAGAAAGTGGGAAAAGCATCTTCTTTTAGGTGTCCAATAAAATAAATATTAACCATATGCAATGGTGAAGGCATGTGATTTAATTTTCAGCTCATTCTTTAAAAAATCTTAAAATCTGTCTTACCTGAATTTGTTTCTTTCCTCCCGTTCTATTCTCTGCAACCTTTCTTCTCTCTCCTGTCTCCGCCTCTCTCTCTCTGCCGCCAAGGACTCTTGGTGCTGCCTAAAGGATGACGTGAGAAGACCACTCAGTGATGACCTAAAGATACAATGAGTTAATGTTTGATTGGCTTGTTCAGTGATTAAAAGTACTAATGCAGGAATCAGTAAGTCCTTGGTCAGAACTGAGGGTCTGCTAGTACCTAGGTAATACATGGGGAAAATTACTGAGTGTCTCAGGTCTTCTGTTTCAAGATCTTCATATGTAAATGGAGGTAAATAACCTGCTTCATGTGCTCAGAGGACAGAAAAGTGATAATGCATATAAAATACTAAGCAACATGCTTGGCATACAAGCAGTCATCAATAATCAGTGCTATTATTATCAATAAGTATTCTAGGAATATACTTAATATATATATACATTATTCTCTCCACACACACACACACACACACACACACATTTTAACACTGGTCTATGATAAGACTTTGATGAGCTGGAATCAACATTCAATCTAAAACTTTTCTATTTTACATGTACTACAAATATTTTGCTATACACCAGTTTCTCAATATACCTCCAAAAATAGTTATGTCATCTTAAAACAAGATGTTGGGATGACAGATAAGGAGAAAAAGACAGCAGTGGTCTGAAATCTGAATGCAATTAAGGAAATTTCATTCCATGTCAAGAAGCATGAACATGCAGCTTATTCAGAGGATGGCACTTGACTCTGGTAATACCACACAAACAGTCTGGACTGTTCACTGAAGATGCTGTGTCGGGGAAGGTCAGCTGTGTGATGGCCTCAGTGAAGAATCACAGGAAATGTTAAGTCAGGAGAATGGGTAGGAGAAGGCATAATTAGATAACTACATGGAAAATAAAGAAGAGGGTTAGCTGGTAAGAAGAGTCTGTTGGACCCCTGGGGAATAATAAACATAATCTGTTACAGACAATTGGCCCTTCATTTATTGAGGGGAAAAAAAAAAACTTCTAAACTAAGACACAAATATTTCTAATATATAGCTTGGGTAATAGCCTACTTGAATTTGATGAAAATATACCTGTCTGGTGGGGAACACAAGGTCCTCCCAGGAGAAAGATGTGACTCTTGCATCACACACATTCTGCCGTAAGTCACACAGCTGCTCTCCCTAGAAAAGGTGAGTCACCTCTGGATATCAATCAGAGGTGGGAGGAGAAGTAGAGGGAAGAAACCACCATCCCCAGTAGCTACAGGGAGGGAGTAACCAAATCCTATGTAAGCAGCTTTTGGCAGGAAAGAGCTCTCTGCAGGAGAGAGCTCCTTTTGTCTTGTCACTTTAGCAAAGCTATATTGTAACTAACTTTAAACCAGGAGCCCCCATGCCCTACTCATCTCCGGCCCAAGCATACGTTTTAAACCTTTTGATCACACAATACCTTGCTTAACCTGTTGGTTCTTTCCTTAGATCAAAGAAGTAAAAATGAAGAATAAGTAATTAACAGATGACTAAATCTTTTCCCCAGCTTCCCTGTCAGTAATCCTATGAACAAACTGTTAAAACAATATAGCATCTAAAGAAAGATTACAAGGAGTTGACAAGCCTGCATGCAATGGGAGATGGCAATGAAGCTGACCCGTTATCTCAGTGATTGAGATTACTCCCCCTTTTTCCCTTTAAAAATGTTCATGGCTGAGCAAAATCTTCAGAGTTGGTTTTGAGACATGAGTCCACCTTCTCCCCAGGATGCCGGTTTTCTGATTAAAGCAACCTTTCTGTTTCTACCAGCACTTGAATCTTTTCCTTTTAATTTTCATTTAATTTTACTTTTTAAAATTAAGTTTTATTGGAGTATAGCTGCTTTACAATGCTGTGTTAGTTTCGCTGTACAGCAAAGTGAATCAGCTATACCTATACATATATCTCCTCTTTTTTGGATTTCCTTCTCAGTTAGGTCACCACAGAGCAATGAGTAGAGTTCCCTGTGCTACACAGCAGGTTCTCATTAATTATCTATTTTATACATAGTAATGTACATATATCAATCCCAATCTCCCAATTCATCCCACTTCCCCCTTCCCCCTCCCCCCACCCAGGGGGGACATCTGTTCTCTACATTTGTGTCTCTGTTTCTGCTTTGCAAGTAAGTTCATCTGTATCATTTTTCTAGATTCTACATATAAGTGGTATTGTAAGATATTTATTTTTCTCTTTCTGACTTACTTCACTCTATATGTCAGGCTCTAGGTCCATCCACATTTCTGCAAATTGCACAATTTCGTTCCTTTTTATGGCTGAGTACTATTGCATTGTATATATGTACCACATCTTCTTTATCCACTCTTCTATTGATGGACATTTAGGTTGTTTCCATGTCCTGGCTATCGTAAATAGTGCTGCAATGAACATTGGGGTACATGTATCTTTTTGAATTATGGTTTTCTCCAGGAGTGGGATTGTTGGGTCACATGGTAGTTCTATTTTTAGGTTTTTAAGGAACCTCCATACTGTTCTCCATAGTGGCTGTATCAATTTACATTCCCACCAACAGTGGAAGAGGGTTCCCTTTTCTCCACACCCTCTCCAGCATTTATTGTTTCTAGATTTTTTGATGATGGCCATTCTGACTGGTGTGAGGTGATACCTCATTGTAGTTGTGATCTGCATTTCTCTAATGATTAGTGATGTTGAGCATCTTTTCATGTGTTTGTTGGCCATCTCTATCTCTTCTTTGGAGAAATGTCTATTTAGGTCTTCCACCCATTTTTTTGATTGGGTTGTTTGTTTTTTGATATTGAGCTGTATGAGCTGTTTGTATATTTTGGAAATTAATTGCTTCATTTGCAAATATTTTCTCCCATTCTGAGGGTTGTCTTTTCATCTTGTTTATGGTTTCCTTTGCTAAAGCACTTGAATCTTGAGTATTGACTTTTGAGCAGAGAGCAGCCAGACCTAAGTTCAGTAACACCTATAGTCTGGGCTCACTAGGCAGCTACTATAGCACCTTGGACCTGTAGGCATAGATAGAATTTTATTTATCTTTCATATAAACAAAGTCCAGACTAGCTTGTGTAACTTCTATCTTATTTAAGATACTGTTACCTGTTTATTTTTCTGTTATATACAGCCAAATCTAATCCACGATCAGAGTGGAGAGGTTTCCTATGTCACTCACACAGTGATTGAGAGAAACTGTTATGAATGTAACAGACTTGTTTAACTTGATTAATAGGTTTAACCTAGCAGATGACCATATATAACCTGGTGCCCCAAATTAAAGAAAATGCAATCTTCTCAAATACACAGGAACTATTCAAAAACTGATGGTCAATCCTGTGACAAAGTTCAAGCTCGTGAATGAATACCAAGAATTGGTTTTCATGTGGGCTACCTTCCTAACCACACTGCAGTTGAGTTAAAAATAAATAAGAAGAAGATACATCTGAAAAGTCCATATAATTGGAAAAATTTAAAACCTTTCTAATTAACTCAGGTCAAAGAAGAAAATTAGAAAGCATTCAAAGAGTATTATAATGAAAAGACTATATATCAAAACTTTTAGGATGCTTCTAAAGCATAATGAGTGAGCAACTCAACAATTTGAAAAGCAAGAATGTAATAAATTCATTATTCTTAGGAATAGAAGAGAGCTTTCTAAACCTGACAGTGGGTATTCAGTAAAAAAAAAATTTTTAACTATGGTAAGCGTCATTCTTAATGCTGAAACATTAAGAGCAGTTCAACGTTAGAAGTGATACAAGGATACCCCCAGAATTGCCTGTATTTGAAGTTATTCTTAGCCAGTACACTAAGTAAAACAAATAAAAGCATAAGGAAGGGAAAGAAATACGTCATTATTTGCAGATAATATCAGCTTTTTAGAGAATCAAAAAAAAAACCCTACAAGTTATTAGAATTAATAAGAGTCTAGCAAGGTTTCCCAACATAAAACGTACAAATAGCAATTGTATTTTCATATATCAGCAACAATTTACCAAGTTAGCCACAAGGTAACTATGAATTACTTAATTATATGAAAGACATTTATAAAACTTTATTAAAAGACCCAAATGAATGATAATTATATCACATTCACATATAGAAAGATTCAATACAGTCGAGATGCCAATGCCAATTCTTTTTCAATTTATACAATTCTAATACAATTCCAAATCAATTTTATTCAACATTCCAAAAGGATTTTCCATGGAACGTTACAAGGTGGCTCCAAAATTTTTATGGAGGAACTGAGATCCAGGAATAACCGAGACAATTTTGAATAAGAACAAAGTGGATCACTGGTCCCACTGTATATCAAGCCCATTCTAAAACCACAATGATTAAATGTGAATGTGGTCTTGGTGCAAGAACAGAAACATGGAATGACACAGGCTCATACACATACGGAATCTTGATTCATGATAGATGTGTCATTACTTATCAGCAGGAAGGAAATGAACTATTTAACAAATGGTGCTGAGACAACTATTAGCTATATAAGACAAAATACAGTTAGCCCTTCCTCATACCAGACACAAAAATAAATTCTAGGAAGTTTAAGTGAAAACGTAAAAAGCAAAACTTTACAACTTCTAGATATTAGGATAAGAATTATTTTAGACAAGAAACCCAAAAGGGAAATCGAAAAGGGAAAATTTAATACATATGCATATGTTAAAATTTAAAATTTGTATACATTGAAAGACTAAGGATAAAGAAAAGCCACAGCCTGGGAGAAGCTAACTATAACACATATAAACCACAAAGTATTAGTAAACTCAATACAAAGAGAACCCCTCTAAATCAGTATGAAAAAGACAAACTACCCAGGGGAAAAATGGGCAATGGAAAAATGAGCAAAGGATAATATGGGCATTTCACTGAAGAAGAAAATTAAATCGCCAATGAATATATGAATGCTACTCATCTTCACCAGAAATCAGGGAAAGGAAATGTAAGCTAAACCCATAGTGAGATATTGTCTCACACCTCTCAGGTGGAAGGTCGACAAAAATTAGTGCCTGATGACACTAAGCACAGAACAAGACAACAAGAACTCCTATGTATTGCTTCTGGGAGTCTAAGTCGATAAAATCGTTTTGGAGAAACTTAATACAGTTGAAGATGTGCATATCCTCTGTTAATAGCTAATAATTAGAAACAGCATAAATATCTACAAATGGAATACTCTATACTTGAGCAAATGAATGAAATACAGTGATACGGACTAACTTGGATGACTCTCAAAAGCACAATATATTGATAGTGACAAGTAGTTTGAAGAACATGAACAGCATGCTATCATTTTTATGAAGTTTAAATACATGCAGAGCAAAACCACACACTATTTAGGGATACATGATATTTAGAAAAATATAAAAACATATATGGAAATGGTAAACACCAAATTCAGGGTAGTGGTCATCTCCAGAGAAGAAGAAAAGAGATGAAGTCTTCAATTTTATATATAATGTTCTTTATTGCTCTATAATTTCTGTAATTATCTACAATTTTCTGTAAGCCTGGAATACATTTTTAAAATTCATTCCACTTCTCTTTAATAATCAAAAGTCCTTGGGTAGACAAATAGCTCACAGTTAATATAAAATATCTTTGAAGCCCCAAGCTAGCTGAACATTAAAAGTTATGTCCAATTACAAAATTTAAAAACAAAACAAAAAATAAGGTACCCTACATAGGACAATTATTTTAGGCCAATCTGATTCTAGCTCAGCTCCCAGCCTGCCCTGTGTGGTGGTCTTCGTAAGGATCAGCAGCTTCATCTCTTGAGTTCTCTTTTCAGAGCGAGGAGAGAGAAGCTCTTGGGTGAGGAGCAAAATAAGGACCTTGCCATTTCCCCTTATGCTTCTGACTTTAAATTTGTTCTTCTAAATATATCAGCTTGTTTCAAGAAAACTTCATGCATGGTAACTTAATAATGGGTCATTAGTGGCTATACTAATGAGGTCACGGTGAAGCTTCTCTATATCATTCATTAACATCATTTCCTTGTTTCAAATGAGAATATTGGAGCTTGTTTAAAATCAGAATAGTATTAGAACTTGAGAAAGTAAAAAGTGTTCAATCTTATCTAGTGGATGCTGTCATTCCTTCCTGGGTGCCTCTAAGGAAAGGGAATGCAGATGATCCCCTGTCCACTGAGATGCTGCAAAGGCAGACCTCGTGTTGGCTCTGAGGCCAGTGTATATCAGCGAACACACAGGCAGGCAGTGTTGACAACACGTGGAGGCTCTTTCCTTTCAGAACTGAGATGTGAGCTGCTAATGCAAAGCAATGAAGACTGGTTCCTCTTTTCCTAAAATGCAGCAAATGCCTTCTACAATTCAAGATCCATTCTTTTGGGTGCCCTAACACAGATTCCTGTAGCAGGAAAGGGCAATTAAAGGGCCTCATGAACATATAATCTACTTTGGTCATACTGGGAACAAAGAGTTATACATATAATATTAATAAATTAAATTCCTCTCGATCTCCCTCTACCTAGATAAGCCAAACATGTAAGAGTTTAAACCCTGGCCTTATAAATCCTATTTCTGGAAATAAGCTTACCTATAATACCAATGCTGGAATGCATTCAAACCATACAAAGGGAATATCCCAAATCATTGCTAGAAAAAATTAAAAGAAAATACCCAAACACCAAAATTCAAGGTAGTATGGTGAATTTTTCTCTTTATAAAGGCATCTTCAACAGATTTCTATCTTTCATATTCAATCTTTCAGGAAAATGCCTGTAGTGATTGGAAGTTGCTGCATTGTTTAATCTTGGCCAGTCTGGGGACCAGTTAGGGTGTAAAGGAATAAGCACAAGGCTTTGGATTGAGAAAACCTGAGTTTGGCCAGTCATTTTACCTCTCTGAGCCTCACTTTACCTGTCTGTAAAATGGCGATAACAATACTCCCAACTCATGAAGTACTATTAGGTTTGCATGAGAGTGTACCCATGAGTTTGCTTAGGACAGCATCTGGGCCACAGTAGACACTGAACACACATCACTTTATGTTGGGAGTCTAAACTCTACAGATGCAGGGGAGTTCCAGCCTGAGGTTCCCAGCCTCAGGGGCCAGAGTGGGATGTGGGTTTGATCTGAACCTTCCCATCATGGCTACAAGCTGGGTCCATCATCAGGACTGCGTGCCACCCGGAAGGCACCTGGAAAGTTGAAGTCATCTAAGTTACACCCAAGGCAGCTGCAACCAAATGAAGCCACATAAGAATGCAGGTGGCCAGAGGCCAGAGAGATTTTGCAAGGGAGTGGATGATATACTCTGAGTGAGAGGAATTGCAGTATTTAATCTTGGCCGTAAAAGTCTCCAGGAACTGCCCCAGAAATCCCATCTGGTTCAAGCCTCCCTTGCTGGGACGTCTGGAACAGGAACTCGATTGCACTGAAATATGGTTGATAATAATAGTTAACATTTATGGAGACAATACAATGTGCCAATTATTTTACACAAAATGGCTCTTTTAATCCCTACAACTTCTTGTACTAAGTTCTATTATTATCTCCTTTATAGATGAGGAAATTGAGGCACAGCAAAGTTAAATTTAGGATGTAGCAGAGCTGAGCTTTTAAACAGGCCTATCAGGCCAGAGCACCCATATTGACCTATATTCCTTCTGTCCCCACACCATGGGTACTTAGTAAAGTACCATGCCTGTAGTACTTGCCACAGTACACGTCTCAGCTTAAATATTTATTTTTTTTTTCATTTCTTTCCTAAAAATGACCACTACCCTAAATTTGGCCTTCATCATTTACATATATGTTATTATATTTCCTCTTGCAGTCTAAGTTTCTGGGTCAGATCCTATTTTCTCATTCATCTCTGCACCCTGGCACTTAGAAGAGCTGCATGACTAGTCACCTAATGAATCAATTAGATACTGAATAATGAGGATGTATTAAGTCAGAGTAATCTGTATATGTTAGTCTATATGTGTCTACATCCCCAGCCCATTCTCTAAGGGAAGATACATGATGAAGACCTGCTGAGATAATGATTTTTGCATAGGACCCTGTGCCCCTGGCAACAGCTAAGTGAATACAGAGTGGGTTCCTGCCCCAAAGGTAGCTCATCCAAAGGCAAGCTGTCTAGCGGTGTGTGAGGCTTCTGGTGTAGAAGGACGAGCTAATCATAGTCGTGCATCCAGGACTTTGAACTGGAAAGCGGGGAGAGAATATGTAGCTGGGAGAAGCAGAAGCCAAAGGGCCAGGGGGCATCAGTTAAAGTTGTAAGAAGTAAACTATTAGACTTTATAAACATAGCTCTGGTCCTGCCTAAAGCTAAAAACATGAGGCCTGCAAGGATCAAACTTTTCTTTTCTTTTCTTTTGGCCACATTGTATGGCATGTGGGATCCTAGTTCCCCAACCAGGGATCGAACCCTCACCCCCTGCATTGGAAGCATGGATTCTTAACCACTGGACCACCAGGGAAGTCCAAGAATCAAACTTTCTGAATGAATCACATTGTAGAACAAAGCTCAAGAATATTTATAGGAATCCAAAAAAAGAAGATAATTTACAAGGTGTGGCATCCATTAAGAAATGACCAGGCAGGCAAACAAGGAAGAAAATACAACCCATAAAGAAGAAATAAAATCGATCAATTGAAAACAATCCAGAAACGACATAGATGATAGAACTAGGTGACCAGAACATTAAAAGTTATTATGACTATAGTGCATAGATTCAAGAAGTTAAAGAAAATATGAACATGTTAAGACATGAAAGGTATAAAAAAGAGCCCAGTTCAGATGATCTGAATAGACATTTTTCCAAAGAAGGCATAAAGATGGCCAAGAGGCACATGAAAAGATGCTCAATGTCACTAATTATCAGTGGGATATCACCTCACACCTGTCAGAATGGCTATCATCAAAAGGACAAGAAATAACAAGTGTTGACAAGGATGTGGAGAAAAGGGAACCCTTGTTCACTGTTGGTAGGACTATAAATTGGTGCAGCCATTATGGAAAACAGTATGGAGGTTCCTCAAAAAATTAAAAACAGAACTACCATATGACCCAAAAATTCCACTTCTGGGTATTTGTCCAAAGAAAACAAAAACACTAATTTGAAAAGATATATGAATCCCTATATTCATTGCATCATTATTTACAATAGTCAAGATGTGGAAACCTAAATGTCCACTGATGGATGAACGGATAAAGAAGATGTGGTATATATACACAATGGAATATTATTCAGGCATAAAAAAGAATAAAATCTTGACATTTGTTATAACACAGAAGGACCTTGTGAAATAAGTCAGACAGAGGAAGACAAATATCACATAATTTCATTCATATGTGGAATCTTAAAAAAAAACAAAACAAATGAACAAACAAAACAAACTCACAGATACAGAAAACATATTGTTGGTTGCCAGAGAAGGGGGTATTAGGAGTTAGACAAAATAGGTGAAAGGTATTAAGAGGTACAAACTTCCAGATATAAAATAAATAAGTCATAGGAATGTAACTATAGTCAATAATGCTGTACTTCATATTTGAAAGTTGTTAAGAGAGTAAATCTTAAAAGTTCTCATCACAAGAGAAAACAATTGTAACTTTGTATGTTGACAGATCATAACTAGACTTATGGTGTGATCCTTTTGCAATGTACACAAATGTTGAATCATTATGTTGTACACCTGAAACTAATATAATGTTGTATGTCAATTATACTTCAATTTAAAAAAAGAATTCAGTGGTAAAGGTGATTGACGCTTGAGAAAAAAAATCGTGAACTTGAAGGCATAGAAATGGAAACTATTCAAAATGAAACACATTGCAAAAGAAGACTGGAGAAAATCAATAGAGCACCCATAAACTTTGGTAAAACTTCAAATTGCTCAATATATATGCAATTGAAGTCATCAAAAGAAAGGAGAGGTGAAAAGTACCCCCAAAATTTGAAGAAATAAACACTGAAAATTTTCCCATTTTGATAAAAACTATAACCCATAGACCCAAGAATCTGAACAAGCCTCAAGCACAAGAAACATGAAGAAAACTATATGGAGGCATATCAAAATCAAAATTTTAAAACCAATGATAAAGAGAGAATCTCTTTATCCACCAGAGGAAAAAAGACACATTGCATGCAGAGGTACAAAAAAAATTACAGAATGTTTATTGTCAGAAACAATGTAAGATAGAAGAAAGTAGAGCAACATCTTTAAATCACTAAAAGAAAAAACCCCTGTCAATCTATAATTCTCTACCCAGCAAAAATATCTTTCAAAAATGAAGGTGAGGGACTTCCCTGGTGGTGCAGTGGATAAGACTCTGTGCTCCCAATGCAGGGGACCCAGGTTTGATCCCTGGTCAGGGAACTAGATCCCACATGCATGCCGCAACTAAGAGTTTGCATGCCACAACTAAGGAGCCCACCTGCCGCAACTAAGACCCAGTGCAACCAAATAAATAAATAAACATTTTTTTAAATGAAGGTGAAATAAAGACCTTTTCAGACATATAAAAATGGAAAGAATTCACCATCAGTATACCTGCACTACAAGAAATGTTAAAGAAAATCCTTCAAGCAGAAGATAAATGACACCACATAGCCATCTGGATCTACACAAAGAAATAAAAAGCAATAGAAAAGATAAGATAGGTAAATACAAAGCATATTTATTATTATTTAAATACCTTTAAAAGATAATAGATTGATTAAAGTAAGCATAACAACAATATATCAATCACAAATTGATAATCGCATTACATATAAATGCTCAAACACCCCAATTAAAAGGCAGAGATTGTCAGATTCAATAAAAAAGCAAGACTCAACAATACGCTGTCTACAAAAACAAAACAAAACCCACTTTGAATATACAACTAATTCCACCCAATTTAAATATAAAACATACAAAATGTTCTACCCAATAATATCAGGATACATATTCTTTTCAAATGCACACGGAACATTTGCCACAATAGACCATATTCTGGGCTATAAAATAAAGCTCCATAAATTTAAAAGGATTCAAGCCATACAAAATACGTTCTTTGTCCCCAGTTTTATTAAATTAGAAATCCATAACAGAAAGATCTGGAAGATCCACAAATATTTATAAGCTAAATAAATACTTTGAAATAACCCATGCATAAAGGAGAAATCAAAAGGGAAATTAAAAAGCATTTCGAACTAAGTGAAAATAAGAACACAACATGTTAAAAACATGTGGGATGCAGCTAAAGCAATACATAGAGGAAAATTTACAACACTAAACGCCTATATTAGAAAAGGCAATAAGTCTCAAATCAATGGCATCATCTTCCAACTTAGAAAAATAAGAGCAAATTTAACCCAAAGTAAGTAGAAAAAAAGGATGTATAGAGAGTAGAAATCAATGAAACATAAAACAAAAATATTAGACAATTAAGTGAAACCAAAAACTGATTCTTTAAAATCAATAAAATTGATAAACCTCTAGCCAGACTGATCAGGAAAATAGAGAGAAGACAAAAATTATGAACTTTAGGATTGCAAGAGATATTAAAAGAATAATAAGGGAATATTTTGAACAATTTTATGCCAATAAATTTGACAACTTAGATGAAATGGAAAAATTCCTTGAAAGACAAAAACTCCTAACAGTCACTCAAGAAGAAATACATGACCTGATGTGGATTGATATCAGATAAACGTCTATTAAAGATATTGAATTTGTAGTTTAAGACTTTCCTATGAAGAAAACTCTACTCCCAGAGAGTTTCCCTGGTGAATTCTAAGAAATATTTAAGGAATAAATAACACTAATGCTATGCAAACTCTTCTAGAAAGTTGAAGAGGAAGGAAAGATATTTCATCTCATTTTATGAGGCCTACATTATTCTGGTATGCAGCCATTTTGGAAGATAGCTTAACACTTACTTACAAAGCTAAACATGCACCTACCATATGACTGAGCCATTTCATTTCTAGGTAGTTATCCAAAAGAAATGAAAGCAAATTTCCATACAAAGACTTGTACACAACTATTCATAGCCAAAACTGGAAGCAACCCAAATGTCCATCAACAGGTAAACAGATAAATTGTAGCATCCATACAACTGAGTACTACTCAGTAATAAAAAGGCATTTACTATTGAAACATGCAACAAAATAGAGGAGTCGCAAAACAATTACACGAATTGAAAGAAGTCAACCCCTCTCTAAGAGTACTCACTGCACGATTACATTTACATGAAATTCTTTTTTCTTTTTTTTTTTTTTTTTGCAGTACGCGGACCTCTCAGTGCTGTGGCCTCTCCCGTTGCGGAGCACAGGCTCCGGACGCGCAGGCTCAGCGGCCATGGCTCCCGGGCCCAGCCGCTCCGCGGCATGTGGGATCCTCCCGGACCGGGTCACAAACCCGCGTCCCCCGCATTAGCAGGCGGACTCCCAACCACTGCGCCACCAGGGAAGCCCACATGAAATTCTTATAAATGCAAACCAATCGATAATGACAGAAGGCAGACCCATGGTTGCTTGGGGATAGGGAGGGGCAGCCATAATCACAAAAGGGCATGAAAAAAATGCTTAAGAGTAATGAACTTGTGCATTATCTCAATTGTGGTAATAGTTTCACTGGCAAAACATGTGTCAAAACTTATATGCAGGGCTTCCCTGGTGGTGCAGTGGTTGAGAGTCCACCTACCGATGCGGGGGACGCGGGTTCGTGCCCCGGTACGGGAAGATCCCACATGCCACGGAGCGGCTGGGCCCGTGAGCCATGGCCGCTGAGCCTGCGCGTCCGGAGCCTGTGCTCCGCAAGGGAGAGGCCCCAGCTGTGAGAGGCCCGCGTACCGCAAAACAAACAAACAAACAAAAAACTTACGTGCAGTTTTTTGTATGTCAAGTATACTGCAAAAGCTGTTTAAAAATAAATGCTCCTTTGGTAAGTTTGAGTTAAGTAAAATCTTATTTGTGAAAGAAGCAAATCTTCAACATTTCTTATTTAAAAAAATTATAATCTCTGGTTAAATATTAACAAAACCCAAACTAAGTTCACAAATCGATATTTGAAAGTATCACTTAATTCACAAGTAGGTAATTTAATATGAAGACTTAGAGGTCAATAATAATAATAAAATGGTAATTCAATGATGCAGAATGGCTGTCTTTACAACCTGGCTACGAAACTGGGGTGACCCAATCTAATGATCACAGGACAAGAGTTAACTCTGGGTTGTGCCCGGTTATAAAAGGCACTTTGCTTGCTTTGAAACAAGAAAATGGCAGAACCTTTCTCACACCTTCAGGGTCACATCCCAGCTTTCAGGATGAAATGAGCAAGTCCCAGAGGCAGCCTCAAGAAACAGGCAACTTTCCTTCATCATCACTGCTACAATCCTGGAGACAGCTGTCATCAAAGATGGGGATGTGGATTTAAAGGTTCCCTCTGCTCTCCTTCTCCAGCCTGTCACACACCATTTTGGTGCAGGTCTGAGCTTCCCGGCCACAGGAGGAAACAGCAGGGCTCCCAGAGCTGCAGTAGAGACTGGTCCCACGGGCTATCGCATGGACCGTGCTGGTTCATGCATAAAGCATGAAGCCATCCTCCATGCCTGGCTGGCATCATGCTTCAGCCTGTCCACCTGCCCCTTCTGCAGGCCCTGAGCCCAAGCATACAGCAGTTCTTGCCAGTTCCCTCTTACTTCCCACCCTACTGTCCAAGACCAAGTGAGTCCTCCAGCCAGAAGGAGGTCAGTCCTCTCCTGTCACAGGTCCACCTCGATTAGGCTTCATAATTAACCCATTCTCCTGACAGCTTCCAAAACCACTGATTGCCACCAGCCCCTCCTATGTCCTGCAGTTTCTGGGCCTTGCTGGCTCGAACTGAAGCCCATCTTTCCAGTCGTCCCCCTTCCTCTCCACTCCAGGCCAACTTACCCCTCCCCTGCATGCCCGCCTCTCCTCTGAACACCAAATGTCTTCCAAACACAATCTCCCAACTCTTCCAGATCTTCAGGATCATGACTTGAAGAAAGATGTGGAATCACTCTATTTTCTTATCTCCCCCTTTACCTCCCTTCCCCACCCTCGCCCTCCCACCAGGCAAACCTAGGGACAGAGTGCAATTTGCCTTATACTGGTGACTCAGTTTCCCAGACCTCTTACTGGAGGTGTCAGTCATGAGGATGGAGGACCGGTGCTAGGCTCCCCACACTGACGGCATCTCTTTCTTCAGTTCTTCTATGACGGTTCATTTTCTTCACAATACTGTTTGCTGATGCTTTGCTTACCTTCTGTTTCTGCCACTAGAGTGTAAGCTCGATGAAGTCAGGGACAGGGTCTGATTCAATCAACGTTGGATTCCCAGGCCAGCACTCATGGCACACTGTGAGCACCTGATAAACACTCACTGAATGAAATGGATGAGTATGTAATGTGTGCGTGCGTGTGTACCTGAGCACACGCACGTTCACAGCACCTGACAGTCAGGTTTCCAGTTGCCACTGGCTACCGTGGTTTTGCACTAGCATTGTACAAAGACTAGAGAGTGAAAACGGGTAGGAAGGGGTGTGTGTTTCTATCTCTATCTATCTAGATATCTATCTAGATTTCTATCTATATATGTGTGTTTACATACACACTTTCCAAAATCAACCCAGAAACCCGGTCTCTTCCACTATAATAGTAAAGCTTACTCACTCGTGGCCTGGCTTTGTGGGAAGGAGCAAGGAAATGGGACCAGGGACCCAGAAACATTTTCTGAAGGAGAAAGCTCCCCCATCCTTCCTACCCCTTTTCTCTCTGTGATCTTCTTACAATGCCAGTGCAAAACCACTGTAGCCAACGACAACTGGAAACCTGGCCGTCGGGGGCTGTCCCACTGGGAGAGGTGCCCAAGCAGGGATGATGGCGCAGGGCTAGGGCTCAGTTTATAGCACAGAACAACTGTAAGTGTCTCCAGGTCTGCTGTGTAGCTGTTCCATCTGCACTACTTTGATGAGTGATATTTGCACTTCCTTGTTACAGAGCTCACCTGCCTCTCTTACACACACACAATGTTCTCACTTCCAAACAAAATTACAGTATATACCTCTTAAGGTTGCTATAGATACCCTTTAAGTAAACAAGGGTGAGAGAACTGTCTAATTTAAAATAATCTATTCCTGGGAATTCCCTGGCAGTCCAGTGGTTAGGGCCTGGAGCTTTCACTGCCAGGGGCCCAGGTTTGATCCCTGATCGGGAAACTAAGATCTTGCAAGCTGCACAGCGTGGCCAAAAACATAAAATTAAAAAATCTATTCTAACCCCACTTTCCAAAGGAAGGAAACAGGATTAGAAGAGATTAAAACTGCTCATACATTTGTTCGCCTGGTTATTTGACAAAGAGGTAGGGGGCAGGGCAGCGAGGAATAGGGAATCTCATGCTGGAGAGATGTAGAGAGGAGACGACCAATAGCGAAACAGCCAAAAGGCTGACAAAAAGGAACATAGGACGAGCAGAAAGTGCTTCCCTGCAAAAGCAAACACTTTTATCTTTACAATTTACATGTATGTGGATTCTCCAGTCCTGCTTGTCTTAAGGATTCCTGAATCTTTACAAAAAAATGGCCAGTCCAGAAATGTGAACCATCTTTATCCCATGGCTTTGTGGAACCCAGGTTCACTACCCTCAGACCACTGTACGTTTGTGACCCTTATTTTAGAAACAGAAGGATAAACACATAATGATTCAAAGGGCTGAGAGCTTAAATTGAGGTATATGAGCCCGTAAGAATGTCACAATTCATTCTGCCTGAGGAAGTCAGAGGAGTTTTACAGACAGATGCCACCTACTTGGATCCTGGAGGATGAGAAGGAATTGACTGAATGAAGAGAGGAGGAGGCTGGTCAGAGGACAGAGCAAACATGAAGGAAGGGGCCTCAGGAGAGCCTGGTAGCACTTGTGTGCGGTTGCAGTACAGTGAGGATGGGGACGCTGATGGCTGATGAAGCTGCAAGGTGCAAGCAGGACCCAAACGCGAGAGATCCTAGAGATGAGGGTTAATCAGGTTAGGTTCACAGATAGGTAGCGGGAGGCAAGGTTTCTAAGCAGGAAACGTCAGATCCATATTTCAGAAAGGATGGGAGACATACATCACTGCACTACATAGTCCAGGCATGACACAGATCTCGGACTAAATCTACGGTATTAGGAACGGTGAGAAGAAGTCAGATCTAAAACCCACGTGGGCTACCGCAGAGCCCAGGTCCCCTAATGCCCACAGTCACTGTATGAAGCTGCCATCAGGGAGCCAGACCCTACCGTAAACTCACTCCATCAGTGGACCAGTGCGTCTCCTCTTGTGCACTCTGGATGTAGCACAATGGATTAATCAGGACCACATTGGGCCTTCCAGGAACTCATTGCTTGTAACAAGATTGCTATCAGGAACTAGCAGCAGGCGAGTAGGAAATTCACTTGGTGCACAGCACCAGGAGCACACAGCTACACAGCCCTTGGTTTGAATCGTAGGGAACCTGTCCCTGTTGGTATCTTTTTCCTTCTATTGGCCATTGTGGGCTCTATGCCATTAACTGTGATCACAAAGAAAGGCAGTGCCTTTTATCCCACTTTACATGCTAATCAGGATCGTCTCTGATATTTTTTAAAATCTACTTTGAGCAATTTAAATTAAAAATAAATTAGTTATCCATTTTATACATATTAGTGTATATATGTCAATCCCAATCTAAGAAGAACCTGCTGTATAAAAAAATAAATAAAATTCAAAAATTCAAAAAAATAAATTAACAATAAAACTTTAACTAGAGCCCATTGGACAATGGAGCTCTCAACTCTACTGACACAATGTTTGAAAAAGTACTGCGTGGACCAAGAGATGGAACACAGCCAGCAAGTGCTTGGGATCCAGAAAAATACATGGATCATATATTTGGAAAAAGCAGTGATTTGAAAACCAGACAAGTAGAACCTCAAGGCATACGTAGATACTAGCAAAGGCCAGAAATAATAAAAGCCAAAGCAGATGAGAACAGAAAGACACAAGCACCCAGACAGCCATACAGAGCAGTCCACGTGGAGGAGGAAATCAGGATGAGGGAGACACAGGTAGCAGCAAATTATACTCGGGGCAATGGTCACTGGGCCTGCAAGCAGCTAAGAACTACAAGAGTGAAAGTAACCGAAGATAGGCAGGAAATGCACGGAAACGGAGACCTTCGTTCAGAGGGAGGAGTTATGATATCAGCGGTAGGGACAGGTGTCCTAGGGGGTCACAGGAAGTGAGGGGGCTTGAGCTCAGTACAGCAGGCCCCCACTCTCCTCGTCCTAGCTGCTCGGTCCCAGCTTCCCCAGACGTTCCCATTCTCTTTATTGCAGCACAGAAGCCCACAACAGCATATGACAAAAACAACGGGCTATTTCAAGGTAGCACACGATACAGTCATATTCCAAAAACTGGGAGGAAGGGGGGCTCCTGACGGCCTCAAACAGTTGATCCATCCGAGAAGGTGGGCACCAGAGGAGATGGGAAATGCTCCTATGGGAACAGCTTGCACAGACACATAAACGAGCCCATATTCCTGTTGGTATATGACACATCGATAGGGAAATGATGGATTGTTCACTAAATGGTACTCAAACAAGTGAAAAAATGTGACTTGGATCTCTGCCTCATACCATATGCCAAAATAACTTCCAGATAGATAAAATATTTCCATGTGAAAACTGTAGCTATAGAAATAATAGAAGAAACCATGGGAGAAAAGGCTGCCCTCATAAGGAACACTAAACCCAGAAGATAGAAAAGATTAATAAACTTGACTCCAAAATTTAAACCGTTCTGCGTGGTAAAAACACCATAAAGGTTGTAAAAAGACCAACGACTGAGGAAAATAATTGGTTCACCTATTGCAGTTTATAAAGAACCTGTATACCTCAATAAGGAAAAGAACAGTGATCACGAACCAAAAATTCACAGAAAAGGAAAGGTACCTGGACATATGAAATCATGCTCAATCACATTCATGATAAGAAATGCAAATTTAAATGTTAATGACACACAACTCTTCACTACTGGGGGAAAATGGTTGACTAGTTGAACAACACCTCTTTGGCAGAGGTGTGGGAAAAAAAGCTCTCTCACACACCTGTGGTTGAGAACCAAAACTGGTACAATCCTCACGAAGAGCAACTTGGCAAAATTCAATCAAAATTTTAGAAATACAAAAACTTGACTTACTAAATCTATTTCTGGGCTTTTATCCTAGAGATAATCACACATGTGCAAAATGACACATGGACAAAAAGACACATGGATAAAGATTACACTGCAGTCTTGTTTGTAATAGCAGAAGATTAGGGCCCATCATTACAGGACTAGGTATATGAAGAAGCACCCAGAGAACAAAGTATTAAAAAGAATGCAAAAGCTACAAGTATTGCTGTGGAAAAAGAACCTAGATATATTTTTAAGTGAAAAAGCCAGAGGCAGAGTAGTTTGTGTAGTGTGTTACTATTTGTGTAAAGCTATATTAAACACATATATGCTGATATTAACGTAATGTATCTCTGGAAGTACACATAAGGAATTGCTAGGAGTGGTTGCTTCTGGGTAGGAGGAAGCTTCACTTGCACTGTGCACCCCTTCACACCTTTCAAATGTTATACTGTGTATACAATACATGCTAAGCCCATATAAACAGTAATACAACAGAATTTAAAGTTGCATCCTTTATTCATCCCTTATTATCCATTTATTCCCAAAGGAAGTGTCACGACTAATATCTGGGCTTATAGTCTTCCAGGAAGTCAGAAAAACTCTGCTGGGACGACTATACAAGGCAGACAATCCCCAAACTTCTAAGGACTCCTGACATTAGTCTGTAAAACAGGCAGCTGATTGCCATTTACAGTAGACAACAGCGCTATTTTAAGGGAGAAAGAGAGCTTATGGCACATACTGCCAGGTCCACAGGGAAGTCCTCCCTGGCCTCCTAAAATCTCCAAGGTGTACCCACTGAGCTCTCAGCATCTTCACCTGCTCATCCCCCCCACTCCAGGGGGGCCTCATTCCCAGAGCACTTACTCCCTAGCCCCAGCCCAAAGACTGCCCCGCCTCAGAGCCCCTTCAACCCCCCCCCCCCGCCCCCACACTAGACTTACCATTCCCCCAAACTCCCTCCGTAACTGCTGTCACATCACCAGACAAGCCTCCAGCTGCCACTTCTGAAAAGGCCACCAGATGGGGATGGCGCCGCAGGGATGGAGAGAGGATGAGCTCTGACCAGAGCCGCAGTGACTGTGCTGTGATTATTGTTTGCTCGTTTGTTTCATTTGAATGTTTGAACGTGAATGGTTCAAATAGTCTTGTAATTTTGTTTTCTTTTAAAAAGAAAATATTTAGAACATTTCCACTCAAAAATCACGTTTTCAAAATTGAAGCATTTTAAAAGTCTGCTTTCATTAGACAGTTGCATCTTGCATCCCTGAGGGCTTTTGCAAATAGTTCCGGTTTTCTTATTCTGTTTTGTTTGGGCACAACTCAAGTTGCAATTTCACGAAAATCAATGCTACACTCTCTGTTTCGAAAAGAGCCCTATAAATGAAGCTGTACTAGGAGATGTGGAGATGGATTCGTTTTAATACCCCTGCCTTGATTTAATTTATATATTGCTTCTTCAGTTTTTCCTTTCTAGGCTGATTTATCATTCCCAGTTTTATTAACATCCAACACACTAATATGCTTGGGAAAAAGATGGAAAACTCCAAACTCACAGTGATGCCCAGCTGTAGTCCCAAATCGGGCTGACTTGCCTGAAGGAGTGTTTTAGTTGGCCTGATTTTCCTAGGACTTCAGAGAAGTAAGACTTGCTTCCAAATCAAGGGAAAGGATTTCTAGAACTGCCCGGTACTGCATGGGGCCCTGTCATGCTGTTTATTAGTCAGGAGTGTTCTGACAGAACATGTGGGTTCTCGTCGCAAATTTGCAATTGTTCATAATAGCTCAATGTTTTTCCTAAGAGTTTTCTTTTCAGTTTCAATAATTATGGGTATTATAAAACACCTCAATGATAAATCTTACAAACTCTACTGAAGTATATACCTCGGTAAAAACAATCATGTACCTTAATAAGGCAGAAAATATTTGTAAATGTAAAAATGGATTATGGATGACTTCCAAAGAATCCAGTTATTAAATAGGAAAAAGAAAAAAATAAACTGTATGAAAATATACATTAGCATAAATACAACTGACATAATATGCTTGGGTGGTAGTATACAAATATGATTTGGAGTTGGGGCCCCTTTGATTTTTCTTTTTTTTTTTTTTTTAACAGTCACAAAACATAAGCTAGCAAGGTGAGAGTAAGAAGTGATGATGCAGCCGGGCCTGGTGGCTTCCTGGGCCTTAATGAAATGGCACATCTGATGTTTCAAATGATCTATCACATGGTTTTTCAAAGTTGCAGATGGTGATAGTTGAAAAAATCATGCAAATGGAAAGGAAGTAGGGAACTCTTTGAAGCTTTCCTTGCTAGTGGATACAGTGGATGTAATGAATTTCCTATGGCGGAAGTGCACAGTAAGAGAGAACAGGACGGGCCCCTGCTGTCCGCAGTGACTGGGTCTCAGCGTGCAGGCTGCCTCTAAGGAATCTTAACCCAGTGCCGCCTTCAAGCCGAGGACCACTGAGTTCTCACCTCCCCAGCTCCTGGTGCATCTCCCTGGGTGTCAGACAGACCCCTCAGGCCTTGCGTGCCCCAAGATGAACACCTCCATCCTCAATTTGCTTCTCTTCCAGTATCTTCTACCTCAGTTCCTTGTTTCTAACACCCACAGGCTCCCGCAAGCCTGAACCCTCACTTTGCTTCCCCTGCTCCCACCCTCCCGGCAGCAGCCAACCCGCTGATCCTCTCAAGCCCCAAGGCCTCTGCGCTTCTTGGTCATGGTCACCTCTCTCAGACTCAGAGGCAGTTTCTGGCGGTCCCTGTCTCTGCAGCCTCACCCCGCTGGCCCCTTCTGCACTGTTGACAGATTAGAGAGCATCACCAGCTGCTTCAAAACCCTAAAGCCCCGGGGCCTTAGGATGAAGACCAGCCTCCCCCCAGGGCACTCTATCCTCTCTGCAAACCAGCCCCTTCCTCCCTCATTTAATCCCCCAGCAACCCCAGGGGACACTCAGCCAGCCCCAGCAGGGAAAGAGACACAGACAGGAGTCCTTCAGGGGCCTGCACTCCTGGAACAGCCCAAACTGGACCTGGGTTTCCAGTAGGCTGAGTCTGGGGCTTCCGTTAGGACCTGGGAACAATGTCCCCCAAAGGCCAGGGCTTGGGGAAACCTGCAGACCTTCTATCCTTGTAACTTCTCAACTTCAGGGACCTCCAAACTGTTTTCCAACCAATGAGTGGATAATTCACCTGGATACTTCAACTCTGCCACAGCCCAGCCCCAGGTACCATGGGGGGCACAGCAATGAATGGAGCCTGGTTCCCTGCTCCCGAGGAGCTGGCAGCCAAGCATGTGCGAGGTATGTTTTGTGATATCAGTCAGACTCTCATATTCCTCACTTCAGCCCCAAATCTCACATCTAATAGGACAAGGGTTCTCTTTACTGGTGACCTCTCTGGGAGCACAGGCGACCTCAGCTGATCCCCAGAAGAGGTGCCCTAGGGTAAAGGGCAGAGAGTGTCTTCAGGGTAATCAACTTGTTACCTTATTACCAAGACCAAACTGAGCCCAAATATGCCCAGCCCAGCACCACACTGGACTGTGGAACCTGGGATTTTGACACCATGGGATTTATGCACCATCTTAGAAATTACAGGTGATGCGTGGCCAGGTAAACCCCATTGGACAGCCCTTCCTCCTGGGGCTCTGTATCCCAACCAAACCCCCAACCACCAGCAGCGCTCAGCAAAACACACTTCAGAATGCACAGGAGACGACTTGAATTTGGAATACAGATAGAATTTGTTCTAAACTCGGGATTTGAGGCAAATGACTTCTGTGAATCGCTCATGTCTCAATATCTGATCAATCACGAGCTGCTGGAAGTTATATCTCATCATCATACATTGTCACTTCCAACTGGACCCACACGGTGGGGTTCACACAAGGCTTTCATGTGTACTTTTTCATCTGCTCATCAAAACCAGCCTCTAAGGTAAGGGTTGGCATAAGGGGCATCTACCCTCAGGGATTAAATAACTTCCCACTGAGTGAGCTGGAACCCTAGCCTGTGTTCTCTAACTCAGCACTCTTGCCATATAAGGGTACCTGTTTTTAATTGTTCTAAGATTACAGGTCTTACCTTTCCCTTGTAAACACATTCTGTGCAATCATTCACTTCTAGGAGTTATAATCAGTTCATTTCTGGTGGTCTAATTAGTACTCTTGCCAAGTTACATTCCTTCCATGGACCCACAATTTGTTTCTCTTCTGGTAGGTCCTGGATTAATAACACAACACCTTAACAGGCCCACTACCTCCTGATTTACATAAAATGAATCATTCAAAGGTGAAAACTGGTGTGTATAAGACAAATTGCACGGTTTACACAAAATCTAGAACAGTTTTTAAGAGGTGAATAGAAACATTCACATTTAAATACTTTAGAACAAACTGGTATACCTATCTATAGTATGCAGGGAGAGAAGACAGTATTACCAATAAAATATCACCTCTAATAAAATATTTACTTAGTACACAGTGCGAAAGAGACAGAAAAGATTCTTACCTTTGGGCTATATTCTGTAAAGGGAAATATTTCAGATTATTCTTTTCATTTACACTTTTCCTTTGGGCCCTCTTAATCAAACTGATTCCCTTCACTTGAGGACAGGGAAGTCATCACCATGCTTCTTCTAAAACCCACCTTTCCAGCCCGGCCTCCTGTTGAGGTGAAAGAGGTGACGTGAGGGTGATGGGCACATTGGATCCAGATGAAGGCCTCGAGGAGTGATGAGAGTTGTTGCCAAAGTTGCTGTATCTGGAGAGCGCAGAGATTTAAGTTGTGGGGCAGGAAGGGACAGAAAAATGAGTACCAGTCAATAAATGAATAACACGTGGCAAACTATGCTAATTTTTGCAAGAAAAACAGGTCTGGAAATGCTAGCACTGTTAGTGATTACCCTAACTTGAAGAAACGAGTAACTTCTTTGTTTTATTTCTCATCAGAAAAATTTCCCAAAGTCGAAAACTATTAGGCAGCAGGTATGACAAAGGGTTTAAATAAAACCCTCATATTTCCTTTCTTTTTAAGTGTACATTAAAACTAGTTGCTAACATAAATCAAGAATCCAAATTACTTTCAATTGAATCTGAAGATTTTCTTGCCTCTCGTGGTGACACAATTAGCATTAATTGCATCAAAGCCTGCAGAAAATACCGGATGATGAGCTAAAGAAACATCGGATTAAAAATTCTCCTTTAGGTGTTTCTGAATCATTTTCATCCATTAAATGCTATAATCTCATCACATGCCCAAGGATCAAGGAGAAACTGTCCCCAGACCTTCTAGGCTGGCCTGCTGCTTGCAGGTGCACGTATTCGATGTTTTCAGCCAATATTTCCCTAGAACCAAAACTACAGCCACTAGGTTCAAATGAGCTTTTATCATTTCCCAGTCATCTCTAACAAGTTTCAGGATTTGTAAAATTCTAGAGTTTTCTTTGTTTTTCAGAATAGCTGTTCTTTAGCTATCTATTTGTATTTAGCTATCACGATCAGAGCTTTGCCTCACAACCTCCTCAGCTACAAGGTAGGGCCGACTCCTTCTTCTAAACTGGTGAGGACACAGTACTGGAGTGTGTGGGACCCCAAGGGTCACTATGATATAAGTGCACAAAGACCTTCCCCCATGCAGTGAATCCAATATAAACTCCCACCAACTAACCTAGGATTGCTAATTCTAGGAAGCAATTTGACCTCAAAATGTGGATACCCCCTGACCAAGTAGGTCTACTTTTGAGGCGTTAACATAACTTTACGGTTATTTATATACTAAAATATCACACAGGAAGATACTCACTGGAGCCTCATTGAGATCATGGCAAAAAACCAGAAACTACCCAACCAGGTAACAATGTGAGAATGGCTAAGAAAGTATGATGTAACATTCGTCAATGGAAGATTACACAACCGTTAAGTGATTGACAATTTATAAGTGATAACATGGCAAATGTTTATAATGTACGTGTACGTGAGTGTGTGTGTGTATAAATATACACACACACATACTGCATGTAACATCAAGATATAATATTACACATTGAGTTTGATCACAATTGTAAAAAATATTCTTAGAGGTTAAAAACCACGTGTAGAAAAATGTAAAAAAACAGGCCATCTTTTTTTTTTTTTTTTTTGCGGTATGCGGGCCTCTCATTGTTGTGGCCTCTCCCGTTGCGGAGCACATGCTCCGGACGTGCAGGCTCAGCGGCCATGGCTCACGGGTCCAGCCGCTCCACGGCATGTGGGATCTTCCCATACCGGGGCACGAACCCGTGTCCCCTGCATCGGCAGGCGGACTCTCAACCACTGCGCCACCAGGGAAGCCCAGGCCATCTATTTTTAAAACTGGAATACGGAGGTGAAATTTCAGTTTTCCTTAATAAATTACATTATTATAATGGGAAATAAAATACTTATATTATCCCAAATCTATCCTGTGTTGCTAAGTCTGGTGTGTTGGCTGTTGCTCTTCTAATCTGCTTATTTGGTATCATGTGTCAGCCTGTGCTAAGTACCAGGCACTCTGGCAGGCAGACCATACTACCCCACCATCCTCCCCTGTTAACATACCACCTTCATGGGACTTGGTTTCTGGACACTCATCTTCTCATCTCTTAAAGTCGCAACAGTCTACCTGTCCGACAGGTTGTTTACTGCTTCTCCAAGTGAGTATTGGTTTGATTTTTTCAAGAGGGCCCCCAATTATACAAATATTGAATCACTATGCTGTACACCTGAAGCCAATATAACGTTATGTCAATTATACCTAAATAAAAAAATTAAAAGAGAGGGCCCCCAAAACCACAGGCCACAGAGAAGACAGAAAAGCAAAGGATGAGAATATACAAAAGAAAGGAAGCAGCAGAGAGGGGAGCACAAGCTCAGCAGGGAAGAGAGCGAGAGAAGCAGGAGGCAGTGGGCCCCACTTGGGAGGGAAGGACGCTGCCCAGGACCTCCAAGTCCTCAGAGACAGGCCCTGGGCTCCAGCGTCAGCCCTGCATCACCCAACTGCCTGGACACTAAGCTTGTTATTCTACGCAAACATCTAAAACCATCCCCTTCCCAACCAAAAGTGGGCATCCCAGAGAATGTTTTAACAGGATTACTTTACTAAAATTATGTTTCGATGACGTTATGGAAATAAATCAAGCATAGTGTCGTTCTCCCTCTTTTGGTTTTTCTACTGGTCGAGCAATTAATTCAACGACTTCATGGTCTAATTTTGCTTCTGAATTTCAGCCAAACTAACTGGATCATACAATTCACTCGATTCACTACACGGCGTTTTTTGGTTTCGTTTGTTTGTTTAACATCTTTGCTGGAGTATAATTGCTTTACAGTGGTGTGTTAGTGTTTGTATTTTTAAAAAATTCTTTTTAATGACTAACTGGTTGGTCTCTATTATAACCCATTCAATTTCAGTCAACCACTGAGCAGTCAAATCTGTGGCCATACAGACCTCTGAAAACCACAGTGAGTGAACATCAGAAAATTAATTGGTATGAACGATATTTATACAATAGTCAAACTCCTGTCAAATAATTAAAAAATTGTAAACTTTTCTCAGTGAAATCCAAGCCAATCTTCATTCACAAGCATGCAGATGCTTTTCTCAATTTATGTGTATATTCGTTTTGTCCATTTCCATGTTTCTATTGCTCTCATCCCCCAGGACTGTCAGTGGTACTGAAGCCTGGAGACCAAGTGGGAGGGACCTGGGTCCCAGGAGAGCCCCGTCAGAAGCTGTGAGACCATCACCATCCTGGACTAACACCACCCTGCTGGGAAAGATGAGGTTGCCATGATATTTTTTCTTCCGGTCAAATGTGCAGCTCCTAACTTGTACACAGATACTGTTCTTGGGGAACATGAGAGCTATATGTTGGATGCATTTCATGAAAACTGCGTGAAAGATCACAATAACTGAGAATTTTAGACCTAAAAGAGACTGGTAGAGGACTTGTAGTTTGGAGGTGTTCAAACTGGAGGCCACATACTCCTGATGGTATACAAAGCCATTCTGGTAGACACCACTCCCCACTTACCCAACCTCTCTGTGCCTCAGTTTCCTCACTGTATATAAGGGCTAGAAATAGAACCTACCTCTTCAGGGTTAAGTGATACTTTAAAGTACAGGGCTTGGCTCTCAATAAATGCTCAATAAATGTTAGCAATTATTATTATTACTCTTTATATGGGAGTGACCATCAGTCAATACTGACTTTTATTATTGACTTTAGACAACTGATTGTTTAAAATATGCAAACCCTCTGTTCCCCATTCCCCGCTCTGCAGAGAGGTCCTGATCCAGGCATCAGTGAAGGGCAGGCACACAGGCAAGCTGACAAGCACCTGCTGAAAATTCCCTGTGCCCTTTTGATCGGCACACCTCCCTCCCTCTGCCTCATCTCCGGTTTGCGTAAGAATCATTGAGGTGTCCGTACTTAATGTAATTATACTAATGCCTGTGAAGTGATTCAAACTGCAATTGTTTGCCATCTCACGGGAAGCTATGAGCAATGTCTGAAAGAAACTTACACACATTAGAATAAAAACAGAAAGCTATAGAAAGGGAGAGGAGATAATGAAAAGACACCCACCTATTGGAAGAGAAAGACCGGAAGTTGTAAGGCTCGGAGGCAGAATACGTGCTCGGATGGAGAGAATCAGAGGAACTGTTAAACGAAGGAAAACCCCACTCAAAACGCTGCCGGGAAAGCTGACAAAGCACCTGGCTGCCTTCCGCAGATTGAAAGAGAGCCCGTGCTAGAGAGATGGGCTTGAGATGTGTAGAATTTGACAGACTGTGCAAATTTTTATAAACCTTAAATTCAAAAATCCATCTTTAGTAATTACATTATAACACAAGAGCTCCTCAATTCAAGCAGCTGGAATTTTCTCTTCTGCCTTTTGCCTACATACTGGTAATTAGTGAGCGCCCAGGGAGCTCACACCACAACTGCTCTCTGCTCTGACTGGAATCTCCGCAAACGCAGCGAACGAAAGACAAGCCAGAGGATGCAGCTAAAGGATGCAGCTAAGACGCTGCGTCACCGTCCCCGGGTTAGCCTCGCACAGGCCATCACGTGGGCCGGATCTACCTGCTTTCCTGCTGGGATTCGGCTTCCTTTTCCTTGGTGGACAAGGGCGAGTCCTCAAAGTCATAGGAGAAGAGGTGGAAGGGGCTGTGAAGCACATAGGGCAGCTTTTCTATGGTTGGTGACGCCTGCGGGGGGCCGGGTGCGGCGCGGAAGGGCTGAGAAGCCGGGGAGGGCGTGGAGGGCGCCCGCAGGGCAGGCCCTGAGGACCCTCTGCGCAAGGGGGTCCCCGCCGCACTGCCGGTCGGGAGCTGCTTTCCTGGGGAGGAGGCACTGGAGGCCGCGGGGAGGGCTGGACTCTCGCGAGCAGCATCCTTTCCGGCGGGGACCTGCTCTGAGGCAGGGCTGGCCTCAACCCTGAGTCAGCACGGAGGAGAGGAGGAGAGGAGGAGGGGGAAGGAAGGGGAGGAAAAGAGATTTGGGAGAGAGGGAGCAAAAGTTAGGAAAGAGAAAAAGACACGTCAAAGCTCACTACTGTTAGGGACGCTCACTTAAGAGTCCAGCTGTGTTTCTTGACCTGCAGCATAAAAGCCAGAAGCCCTGGTTTTCCCAATAATCCTGGCGCCCTGGGCTTGCCTATCTGGGGGGTAAGAGCCACCTGGCCTCTGAGCATACAAGGGCCTTGATGAGGGGATTTAGTGGAACCTCAAAGGCTCTTCTGCACCTGCCCCTCAATCCCCAAGTTTCTCCCCACTGGTTGTGTCGGCACCGGAATTTCCACAATTTGAACTTCATTTCTTTGTCTTGATCAAACAGGGGATCTGCCCTCCTCCTGAAACACCCAAACTTGAGGACAAGGTATCCCACAAGCCCCATACTTAGAGTCACTGCTTTCAGATCCTTTCTGGAAAGCAAGTGTGGAGAAGGAGAAAAGATGCCAGCAAGAAATGCAACGAGCTGGAAATGAGGGGCCGGCAGAGTGAAGACACATTTTGCCCGGTTCACACTTTCCTCAGGGCCTCCTCTACCACTAAGCCCTAGATGTCTAGACTCCTGCAGGCAGGCCTCATTCTGCCACAGATACAGTTATGAAGACTTTCCACCTTCAGGGGACTGGATTTAGACCACTTAGACATTTTGAAGCCTACCTTTGTAACAGGAGAATCTACATTAAACTCTGCAGTTTTCAAAACCATAGTCCTTTCCCCAGAGAACTTGACTCCCAGCCATGCCCACTCGGGAAAGGGATGTGAGCTGTTTTTTTTCCTACCTCAGATCCAGAGCTCCATCTGTATATAAGGGCAGGGACATACAGGTTTCCCTGGCTCAAGGGGAGGATGGGATGAGACCACACTGCAGTGCCCAGGGCAGGCCTGGCAAAGGTGGTACACACACACAGGGGGCACACGTGGTGGGCACACATGGCGGGCAAACACAAGGAAGCAGCCAGCAGGAAGGGGAAGCAGTGGAAGACACCAAGCCCACAGAAGTAAGCAGAATCTTTCCCACCACTTTTAAGTCTAGTAGGTTGACATCAGGGAAGAAATAACATCCAGATCAATGTTAATGATCACCGTGTTTAAGGTCAAACCCTGGTGTTTAATATGCGCACCTTTGCTTCCTAAAACTGAAAAGTCTAACTGTATCGTCTCTGATGAAGACACCCTCCAGAATCAGTCATATAGTCAAAGACACTGCAGAGGACAGGATAAACCACCATCTACCGCTGTAAGACAGCACGAGTCAGTAGGGACGCCTTTGGAGGCTGCTCTTTCCAGCCAGATTCCTCCATCTGGTCTGTAGGTACTGCCGAACTGTTTGAGTCCCTGAGGGTGAAAAGTTTGTGGGTGGGACATACCATGCACATTGAAGCACATGTGGAGCCACACCGATGTATTTATTGAGGGTCCACAAAATTTTCTGTGACTCAGTTTTGACCTAAGGTGGGACTGTCAACTGAACCTCTCCCCTTCCCAGAGCATCCCTAACTAAAGTCACTACCCCCAAGCATGGTACTCGGCATGGGCGGGGGCCCTTGGTTAATGCCAACCTTTCTCCCCATCTCATTCTGGAATATGTACCTCACTCTCTGTCACTAGGTCATTCCTTTCCTCTCTCTACATCCAGCTGGCTTCTTCCCAGACATTTCCAATGGGGGGAAGCAATCAGTTCAGAGAGGATTCCATGACCCCGGGAGGGGTGGGCATCTCAGCACGTCAAATGAGCCTGTCTGAGAACTTTTATGTGCGCCGGTGGCCCCAAGAATGAGGCCACAGCAGCAAAGAATCACATTAACTTTGAACTTGGTAAGAGAAAGATTTTACCCTAATTCATCCAAGATCCTTTTGACTTTGCTTATTTGTGGAAAAACTAACAGCAACAATATCAGTTGCCAGTGTAATCAATCAAGTGAAGGAACCCTTCAGTTCTAGAATTATTTTTGAATATCAGCAAATGAACTTAGCCATGATCAATTTTTATTTTTCATACAGACATCATTTGGGGAAAATACCACAAAATGTACGCATATCTGCAAGGTGCCTGTGTCTGTTAACACTGCCCGAAGACAGAAAGGATGCACCTTGGAGAGGTGAGTGGAGGACAGAAAACTCCCCCAAAGGGCTGTAGAGCTATGGTAGTTATTCTAGGCGTGCAAATAAATGCTGGGAATTTTTTCTGTGCTACATGGGGTGAAAAGTGTTCCTGTCCATTTGGATAAAAATCAAAATGCATTATCCCTACAGCAGTCATCCACACATTATAGATAACATTGTACTGGTAAAATTAGTAGGAAGAAGGGGACACGTGGAATTCTTCTTCCTACAGTGTAGAGAGGGTTAAAGTTTTCTGAGCAGAGAGGAACATCCCGTTAGTTACTGTCAATCCGACTGAGCCCGAAGCACTCAATGAGGGAGGGGACAGTGCGGGAGAAAAGCTCCTGGGTGTGTCTCCCATAAAGCAAGGTTAGGCAAAGCAGCATCTGAGTAAAAAATACGGTTCTCTAGGGAAAACGTGCTCAGTTATTTCTATAAAACTAGTCACTCTGTGGCTCCGTGTAAACGTTTGCCGGTGGGAGCTAGTGAGGAAGGGAGGAGGCTACTGCAGGGTGGCTGCAAACTATCCGTTAGGAAGGAGACTCCAGGCTTGTGGTGGGAGCCGGGGAGTGTCCAGCCCTCGGTACCTGTCCGTGCCCGGACAGGGGGCACCGTCATCTTTCTCTTCCTCTGAATTGGGCTCCGTGACTGGCTGCTCCTCTTCCTCCTCCTCCTCGACCCTGAGGCAAGGCCAGGAAAAGAGAAATGCACACAGAGACAAGATGGAAAAGCAAGATAAGCGTTACAGACAAACAGGAAGATGAAGCAGAAAAACTCCAGCTGGCTGAAATGAAAAGAGCACACTTAGAGGAGACAGTTGTGAGATGGGGAAACCTAAGTGTGGGCTGGAGATGCAATAACCCAGCACAAGCCAAATTTCTTTGTCAAGTTGGCTGGATGCTACTGCCTGCAACCCCCGACCCCACTCCTCCCATCCCCCTACCACACATGATTCACAACAGCTTCTGGCCTTGGGCAGGCCTCCCAGGTGGTTCTCCTTCTGAATACAGAGTCATGCAGTGGCTGTTCTCAGGGCTGCCCAGCGCCTGCAGTGAGAAGTTCTCATGTCTTCACTGCATTCCTTCCTGCACCACCCTCTACGGTGGACGGATGGTTTTTGCATGTCACTCCCTCATTCTCAATGTGTTTGGGGGTGGGGGGCTGATCCCCCCCCAACTTCAAGGGTTAACACATGGTCCAGGTGGAGTCAATCTGGGCCACCCCTGGGATTTCTCCTGGTGCCTTCAGGGATGAACACTTGCATCTAATACTTCTGAAGCTTCACCCTGGCCTTTCACTAACAGAAGATAATAACTTTTCATTTTTGCTTAAGGTAGTTTAACTTGGGTTTTGCCCTTTCAGCTAAACAAATATAGACTTTGATAACTGAATCATTACCCTCCTTTGGCCTCTAAATCCTATCAACACATGACTTATGTGATGCAAGTGTTCCATGTGGAACACTTACCCAAGCTTCTCAATCCCTTGCCAAAGGGATTAAAACTCCTGAACTCCAGTGACCTTCATCTTTGTTCACTTCAGGCCCTCACAGGCTGGACCTCACCATCACACCTAAGTAGCCCACCTTGGAAACCTGACATCCGAACTTCTACTCCCCGACCACAAGCCCCCATTCCCCCAAATCTCTCATTCCTCTCCTCCCACCGTAACTCTTCTGCAATCTCAGTGTCCTCCTCTACTTCCTAAATGTCCACCAGCTCCTTCTTGCCTTCAATCCTTATGAATCGACCGTTTCCCACTGTAGGCATCATTCTGCCAAAATCTGTAACTCTTTTGCCCCACTCTCATTCAGTTGCAGTTTTTCTTTTTACTGAAATATAAAACACATACAGAAAAGTACATGAATCCCTGAGGTTTCACAGAACAGATGCATCTACATGGTCAGCATTCCTTTAATGCTCCCTTTGAACTGCCTCCCTCCCCTACTGGAAACAGCACCGGTCAGCTTTGCCTGATTTTCTTCTCCATCTAAAAGGAATCATACTGTATCCAGCTCCTTTTGTTCAATATTACACTTGTGAGATTCATCTATATTGTTATATATACTTGAAGATCATTCTTTCTCATTGCTGTACAGTATTCTCTTACATGAATATACTATAATTTAGTTATCCATTCTACTGTTGATGATAATCAGGTACCTTTCAGTTTGGGGTCATTTTGAATAGGGCTGTTATAGATATTGGAGTACATGTGTTTTAGTGTTTTGGGTCATGAGATATGCTTAAATTCATCTTTATTAGAAACTGTCAAACAATTTTTTTAAATGAATGAATGAATTTACATTCCCATAGACAGTATATGAGCATTCTGGTTCTTCCACATCCTTGCCAAGATTTTATATTTTTGTCTATTTCATTTGCTATCTAATCTGTGTGTGATGATGTCTCATTGTGGTTTTACTTTGCTCTCCCCGATGACTAATGAAGATGGGCACATTATCATACTTTTAATGTCTATTTAGATATCCTCTTTTTGAAGTGTGTAAGTACTGTGCCTTTAAAAAAGAAAGAAAAGGCTCGGACTTCCCTGGTGGCGCAGTGGTTAAGAATCCGCCTGCCAACGCAGGGGACACAGATTCAGTCCCTGGTCCAGGAAGATCCCACGTGCCGTGGACCAACTAAACCTATGCACCACAACTACTGAGCCTGTGCTCTAGAGCCCGCGAGCCACAACTACTGAAGCCCGAGTGCCTAGAGCCTGTGCTCCGCAACAAGAGAAGCTACCACAATGAGAAGCCTGAGCATCACACAAGGAGTAGTGCCCACTCGCCACAACTAGAGAAAGCCCACGCGCAACAACGAAGACTCAATGCAGCCATAAATAAATAAACTGAAAAAAAAAAAGGCTTTTTATTTGTAGAAATTCTTTACATAATTTGGACACAAGTAGTTTGTCATATTCTAGTGTTGCAAATATGTTTTCCCTGTGGGTTGCCTTTGCATTCACTTCATGGTATCTTTTAATAAACATACGTTCTTAAGCTTAATGGGGCCCTATTTATCTTTTTTTCTTTGATGGTTAGTGTCTTTTTTGTCCTGTTTTTTTTTTTTTTTTTTTGATTACACCAAGGTCTTAAAGGCATTCTCTTATGTGACCCTCTAAAAGCTTTATTATATAACCTTTCACATTTAAATTTGCAGTCCATCCATAAATTTATTTTGTGTATCATATGAGATAGGGGTAAAATACATTTTTTTCCCCACGTGGACGTACAATCGGCCCAGAACCATTTAGTAAGAAGGCCATATTTGCCCCATGTTAGTACCATCTTTATCACAAATCAAGTATATATCTGTGGGTTTCTGGACTTTTTCTCATCATTAGTCAATTTTTCTATCCTTGCATGAATACTCTGCATGAATCTTTGCATGAATACTATCTTAATTATTACAGTTTTATGATAGACCTTGACATTGCAAAGTAAGTCCTTTGCCCTTTATACTTTCATAGAATTTTTGGATCAGCTTGTCAATTTTCACCAAAATCTAGATGGACTACTAGTTGGGATTTTATTGAATTTATACACAAATTAGAACTGACAATTTTACATATTGAGTCTTCCAACCCATGGCTGTGGTATACCCTTTATTTAGATTTAACCTTATTCCAATATTCTTTCATTTCTTTTAAAGCTTTAACTTTTCAGTAGAGGTCTTATATATTTTCTGTTAAATTTATTTCTAAATATAAATTTTAATGCTATTGTACATGTTATCAATTTCCAATTTAATTTTCTATTTATTTGATGATATATAGAAATAAAATTGATTTTGGGGGTAAATTTACCTTGTATCCAACAACTTTTCCAAATTTATTAATTGTAATACTTTTTATATAGACTCCTTTAGATTTCCTATATAGACAGTCATATCGTCTGTAAGTAACGATGGTTGTATTTATTTTGCTCCAATTCTTATGCCTATCTTTTTCTTGCCTTATTACACTGGCTGGGAACTGCAATATTACATTGAACTGAAGTGATGACAGTAAGCATCTTTTCATTGTCCCAAATATCAAGAGGAAATATGAGCTTTGCCACAGATTTTTTACTCTTTATCAGATCAAAGAAGTTTCCTTGTTTGCTAAGAGTTTTAACCATATATGAGTACTGAAGTCTATCAAGTGCTTTCTTTCCATTTATCAAGATAATCATATGATTTTCTCCTTTATTTTTTATTTATTTATTTATTTTTGTGGTACGTGGGCCTCTCACTGTTGTGGCCTCTCCCGTTGCGGAGCACAGGCTCCGGACGCACAGGCTCAGTGGCCATGGCTCACGGGCCCAGCCGCTCCGCGGCATGTGGGATCTTCCCGGACCGGGGCACGAACCCTGTGTCCCCTGCATCGGCAGGCGGATTCTCAACCACTGCGCCACCAGGGAAGCCCCTCCCCTTTACTTTTGTAAATGCAATGAATTACAAAACTGCTTTTAAAAGGTTAAACGAACCTCGCATACCAGCAATAAACCCCACCTTGTTATACCATGTTACCCTTTTTATAAACACCTGGGTTCTATTTGTTAATATTAAGAATTTTTTAAATTGAAGTATAGTTGATTATAATATTATTAACAATTTTTTACATATACTGGAAAGAGATTGATCTATAATTCCTATTTCTTAAAATGTGCTGATCAGTTTATGGAATAAACGTTATGCAAGCCTCATAAAGAGGTAGGGCAGAGAGGGTGACAGCTGTGGAGCTAAAGAAAGAGAGGTGGATCTGAAAAAAATTAAAACAGATTTAGCTGAATTTGGTGACTGGTTAGATGCGGCAGGAAAGGAAGAAAGAAGTATTGGTACAACCCCATGGTTATATACCCCATACCTGGATTGAGGGGTGCTTCTGTCAGAAACAAGGAAGCCAGTGGAACAGTGAAGACAGCATTCCTCCTGTAATGCCACAAGCCACAAACGAGCACACCTCATCTGTCCTTCCGAGCCTGGTACAGCTCACCCTCACACAGCACAGTCCTTTTTGTTGGCAGTCCTTTTCTGCTCTAACAGCAGTCAAGTTAAAAACTGTACCCTCAACCTTCAGCCTGAGGCTACCTTCCCTCATCTTGATCAGGAATGTGCAAATGTTATTACTTCTGGTCTGCCCAGAACCCACAGATCTCTACCCTGCCAACCAATGGGTCTCTCCTCTTTAACTCAAAACAGGGAGCCCCATCCTCCAAAATGACTTGACTTCATTTGTTCTCCCAGGTGGTAAAGTCATTTAGAAGCAAAGTCTGCTGGAGTTGGAGAGGCTCGGAGCCAACTGCCTGGGTTGTACTCCAGCTCCATAATTTACCAGCTGTGTGACCTTGGGCCCCACTTTCCTCATCCCAATTTAGGATATCAACAGTACCTACCTTCTAGGAGGACTGGGTTAATATGTAAAGCACTTTGAAAAGGAGCAGTATACAGTGAGCAAATCAATTTGTTTTAGCCATTAGCTCTCATCATCATCATCACCATCATCGTCACTGGCTTTGGAGCCCTCTTAGGAAATCTCTACCATCCCCCACTTAATGGATACTCAAGAACTCTGCTTCATTCACTAAGGAAGAGGACATAGTACTCGGCAAAGCATTCCCAATCACTGGCAGATAGTAACACTTTCCCCTTTATAACTTCCACCTGTGTAAGCTGTGTATTTCTGATCCTCCTCTCTTGCATGTAGCTGTCCTACAGATGTGTGGAGACAGTGATTCTGATCAACATCCCAACCTGTTTCCTCTTTGGGCTCAACATCTCTGACGCTGCAATAAATCTTCTGATGACTTGTGTATATCATAGCTTTGCTATCATGAGTGGCAGAGCAGGACCAAGGGCAGGCAGCACAATGACTCACTCAGGGAATCCACTTCCAGGAAGTCCCATGGTCAAAGCACTGGCCTTGCCCTACAACTCAAATGCATGAAGAAGGAAATACCCTCTCGTAGGGCACGGGACTTTCTATGCTTGATTTTATTTGGTTTCATCCTAGTAGAATTAGTCAAATGGAATGATATTTTACGCTGCCAATATTTAAGACTGAAGAATTAGTTCAGACAATTCTGCTTTTTCCCTAGCTGAACTGTCTCTTAAAGTATAACTTAATTTTGTTTATACTTGTTCTAAGGCATTCTGGGTCTTTGGTCTCTGGCTTTCAAATACCTCTGGGGGTATTCTGCTTGTTTGTAACTGATAAGGAGTTACTCTAGGGCACAGGCCTGTTCTGAACCCATCAGGTAGTCTCCTTTTAACCACAAACAGTCCCAGACTGGAGGCCACCCTCTTCACGTTGGAAAAGCAACAGGCCCACCGCCTGACCAATTCTGCAGGGCACAGTTTCCTTCAAAGTCAAATTAACTTTCTCAAATTCGGGTCTCAGGCTGACGTCACGTATCTTAGGCTTCAAAAAACAAGAAGGAAAATGGATGTTGCTGAGATGTTTTAAAAGTACAATAGAAACATTTAAAACGGTATTAAAGTATATTCTAGGACCAAAGCAATCAGGATGAGGAAGAGTTAAGCAACACATTTGGAGCAGACATTTCAAGACATCTAATAGACATAAACTCAAATCAGGAATATGAAAAAAATATATTTTAAAAATCAGTAGAAACACAACTATAAAAGTGAGCAAAATATACAACCATGGCCAATACATTTATATGAAATGATATTTTAAAACCGAAGTTTAAATATAAATCAGTCAGAGTTTAATAGAACTCAATTGGAACGACAATGAGATACCATTTTTTATCTGCTTGGCAAAATTAAGACGTCCGAAGATAATACTAAGCACTGAAGAGCATTTAGACCAACTGGCTCTCATATACTGCTGATAGGCGTGTGCATTAGCATAATGACGCTGGCAAAATAATTGGCACTATCTCATAAAGTTAAGCATTCATAACTCGAATATGACTGGCATCACCTAGAAGTGTCATTGCTGTAGCCTGGGGCAGTGGTTCTGAACCAGGTGATTCTTCCCCCTAAGGGACATCTGTCAATGTCGGGAGACATCTAGTCTTAGATGCTGCATCCTACAGTGCACGAGGCAGCCCTCCACAACAACATTTGCACCGAATACTTTTGGTCCAAAATGTCAACAGTGCCGAGGTTGAGAAACCCTCTCTAGGGATGCCGAAGCATGTGCACCAGGATATGAGTCTGAGAATATTCTCAGCAGCACTGTCTGTAATTACCAAAAAATGGAAACAACCTGAATGCTCACCAATGGGTAAAAGGATAAATAGACTGTGGTATATTCCAAGCAGAGAAAATGGAAGACCTTCAGCATCACATGACAATATGGATGAACACTGGAAGCATGATGTGGAGTGAAGACAAGTGCAAAGAGAAACTACAATATTCTAATATTTTTATAAAGTTCAAAGAGGCAAAATTGTATAATATACTATTGTTTATATATATATATATATATCTGATAATACTAACAACAAACCCATAAGACAACACTAAACGATATTTAAGAGTGCTGGTTACCCAGGTTCAGAGATGTGAAAGTTGGAAGCTCACAGTAAGTTAAGGGTAATTCTCTGGGTTTCTAGCTAGACCGTAGTCTCATGGATGTTCTTTATATTAATATTTATATAACATTAATAATTAATATTAATAATATTAATCACGTTTATAATATTTATATAAAATATAATAAACTAAATAAAATAAATAAACTAGGAGAGGGCCACACATGGACCAATGATGTCAGTGTATCATGAACTAAGGATTATGATTAATTCAATTCTAGAAAATTAGAATTTTTTAAATAGATTTTATTTTTTAGAGCAGTTTTAGTTTCACGGCAAAATTGAGCACAAGGTACAGAGATTTCCCATAATAAGTAACAATACAAACACTTTTTAAAAGTGAAGAAGTGTAACCATGGGGCAAGGGCTCTCCATTTACCCAACAATTATTTATTGAGCATTTATTATGTGCAAGATGCAGAGGTACAGTGGTTAGTAGAGGTTCTCACCCTTAATGTTTACAGGTCTGTAGGGGAGAAAGACATTAATCTAATTGTACCAGGAAGTACTCAAGTGAGAAAAATTTCCACAGTGCTCTTGGGGCAAAACTCAGAAGGCCAAGCAGGAATTGACCAGAGGACAAGATGGGACTTTACACATGACACTCTCCTGCTCCAACACGTACACGCTAACCTTAGGATTAAGTCCAACTTGCTCAGCTAACACCCCCATCATCTCGCCAACTTCATCTCCCTCTCTCCCTTCAGCAACTCCCCCACCCTAGTCTTAATCCGTCTATTGAGCTGTCCACCCAACACCAAGGGCATTTCAGCTTGGGGTCCTCAAAGGAGCCATTCTCCCTGCCTGGAGTTACTCCTTCTGCTCTGTTTCTCTAGTGGACCCAGCCGCCACGGACATCCAGTAAATACTCGTTGCCTGTTGCAGACCTGTGGCCCAGTGGACCTCGCATGGTGCTCAGCATGGAGATACTCGCTATGGATGGTCAACAGACAGAGTGGCAAGAACTGGAAAAATGACCTTGGAGATCTCCCCACGTTGCAGATAAGAAAGACGAGGTCCAGAGAAGGCAAGATCACACAACCTGCCAGTAAGAACTGGCGACGTCATGAACCTGAAGCAGAATCTAAACTGGTTTCATTGCTCTACCGTCACTGCACATTTCCTTCTAAGCAACAGCACCCTGGATGGCGCTTCTCAGTCCTCCCTACACAGGGCATAGACAAGAACATCTGCACAGGCCACCAGAGTAACGGACAGGAGACCCGCCCAGTGCCCCAGTCACCCCAGACCTGCCTGGTTGCCCTGAGGCGGGGGGGTGGGGTGAGGTGGGGAAAAATCAGTGTCTTGACACAGGTGTGACCCATTTGTGGCAACTAGTTAGTAAGTTCTGTATTAAGGTTTAGATAAGATGCAGGCATTTTAAATGCCCCATTTAGTTCTGTAAAATGCATATGGCATACTATAATTAGATGAAAAAAATATGTCATAGAAATAGTGTGTTACTGTGAATGTAATTATGCCACTAAATTGTACAAGTAAAAATGGTTAAAACGGTAAACTTTGTTATGTATATTTTACAATTAAAAATTTACAATTTAAACAAACAAAAACAAATAAACAAGAAATAGTGTGTTAAATTTCTGTCAGACAAAATGCCCCCTTGGGCTCCATCTGTATCCCTCAGATGGAGCAAACACTGCATCCCTCTGTGAGAGAGTACACTTAAACTGGAGTTTGAACTTAGCCTCCTGGTGACTCATACTTTCTGCTCACTTCAAGGCTGTTTCTAGGTTACCAAGGCCCCAAGAAGAGATTTGAAATTTTCCAATTAGTTATCTTAATCAGTTAAGACGTATATCTGACCAACTGAAGCAGTGATTTCATTCAAAAATAGTTTTGTTATCCACCAAAAAAAAAAAAAGAAGCTTCCCTCAAAAGATTTTTGCCAGCTACTAAGAGAATGAAAAGACGTTTAAGAGAGCCCAGCTGTTGCTCTGATGTTTCCATGGTGAGAACCCAAAGTTAGACAGGAAAGTATTTATTGTCCCTGTAACACTCAGAGTTTAGAAGGAGCATATTTACAGGCCATGGATACTAAATATGCCCAGGAACTGGACAACTGGCCAGAACCTTAATGCACGAGCCATTATTTTGCTATTTTGTTTTAGAATAAAATACTAATGGATCCAGCACATTATTTCTGCGGAAAACATGGAGCAGTTTAATATAATGGAATTCCAGTCTGCATAGCCTAAAACCAATAGGAAGAAAAACACAATTAGTAGCCTGGTTGCAGGTTTATTTAGGAGTAAAACAAATCAATCCAGGGATAACTGCGGACTATGAGGTGTCTCACTACTTTCTTTTGTGGGTACTTTGATTTTATGTTTAAAAAAGACTTTATTCCAAGCCAGAGATACTACCGAATTGCCTTAAGTGTCTCTTAGAGGCCTGAGAGAGCAGAAGAGAAACTAAGATGAAGGTAGACTGGAATTCTCTGTGACATTTTGGAAACAGCAGGGACGCCAAGCACAGACCCAGGCTGAGGTTTCAAGATGGCGGCCTCCAGAGGTGAAAGCAGCACTGCCTGCGTCTGGCTTGGCTCCATCCTGAGACCCGGAGGCTCTCTTATGTCACCCATAAAATACAGTGGAACAGCAGAACAGGAGCCTTCATCTCTGGTAGTCTATGATAGCTGACGAAATGAAATTGTGTGGACATCAGACAAGTTCTCTCACCTCCAGAAGTTGTACAACTATTAGTCAAATAGTGTGCTATCTAGCCAAGCTCACTTTTAAACGTTTCGAATAACAGAATTCCTTACACACATTCTGTTTCATGTTTTCACAAACAGGAAGGCAATGATACTAAAGAATGAAAGACTCCAAGTTAGAAAGAGACATGATATGTGTGTCTTTAAGAGGCAGATATCAAATGTAACCACCAAGAGGAAGCCAACCCCATTTCAGAGTTTTGTGTGTACGTCCATCTTTCAAACTCATGACTCAGTTTGATTCCAGAACTCGAATTGCCTTTTCACATGCTTTGGACTTCGACACACCACCATCAATCATCCTTCAGGACTCAGCCCAAATGCCTGAGGAGGCTTTTTGGACAGCGCCCCCCCCCCAACCCCTGCCCCATCCCACTCTCATCTTTTCTAAAAAAATCTTTTAAAGTAATATTTAATTATAAGAATTCATACTCCCTTTGAAAAAGTATAATATTACTGATAAAAATTAAGTCCCCTTTGGCCAGAGGTAACCACGGTTATAAATTCGGTGGGTAAATTTCCGGATTAAAAAAGAACGTTTTAACATATATTATTCTACAGTCCTTTTAATACAGCAATTGATGTGGCAAGTATGTTGGTACTTCTGGTGTGGCGCATTTCTTATAATTGCTAGTTGCGTCCCATCATGCGGCCATGCCATGTTTTCCTTATCTAGCCACTCCCCAAGTTGCTGTTACAAGTGACGCTGTAATGACAATCCCTGCACATGTCCTTGTGAGCTGCACGTTATTGTCAAGTGCATATCCTTACATCCCTGCTACCTGCACACAGCCCTGTTTGCAGCCTTCAAAAGCCCTCTTCCAAAGCTACACACATTTACTTGCTACAATATTTATGTGCACACTGTCTTATGAGGCTGGAAGAGTCATAAGGGTCATGCTTACCACTCTATCCTCAGAACCGAAAATCTGGCATGTACAGGAAAATACAAGCTGGTGAATAATGAAGGAATGAACGAATATCATTTTGTTCTCCTTTGGCTCATAAGCTACTGTTCCTGGCTCAACAAGATCAGGGCAGTAATCATAACATCAAAGTTCAGAGAATGTCAGGACTGACTAAGAAGTCTATCCCTGTATACTTACTGTGAGATAATATACTCAGTGCTGGGGTTTCTCTTATAGAGAATTGGTGGCTTGCTCGTTTACTTGTGGGCGTGAACTATCATGGATGTGGACCCAAGTCCCAGCCACGTTTTAACAACCGCAAAGTCACTTCTTCTTTTGCTTTTTTTAAAATAAATTTATTTTATTTTATTTATTTTTGGCTGTGTTGCTCTTCATTGTTGCGCATGGGCTTTCTCTAGTTGTGGCGAGCTGGGGGCTGCTCTTCGTTGCGGTGCACGGGCTTCTCATTGGGTGGCTCCTCTTGTTGCGAAGCACGGGTTCTAGGTGCGTGGGCTTCAGTAGTGGTGGCGCGTGGGCTCAGTAGTTGTGACTCGCGGGCTCTAAGAGCGCAGGCTCAGAAGTTGTGGTGCACGGGCTTAGCTGCTCTGCGGCATGTGGGATCTCCCCAGGGCTCGAACCCGTGTCCCCTGCATTGGCAGGTGGATTCTTAACCGCTGCACCACCAAGGAAGTCCCAAAGCACTTCTTCTCTGCTTCATGATTTTTTCCCCTTTTCACAATCAAAATCATTTACTCTTCTAACTCAATTTTGCAAAGCTTGTTATAAGTGAAAAAAATATAGATAAAGAAAGAAAAATATCTTCCTAAGTCCAGTAAGTATTTGTTTCACTTCGGAAGGCCTGCCACTGGCACGAAGCCCTGATACCCTCCACCCGCTCGCCCTGTTCTGTCCCAAGACCTCTGGGAGACCAAGGCCTGCACTCAGCAGGTCCCGACTGGCCGCTTCTTCATGGGGGCTCATCTCCAGTCAATGTTTAAACTCATGTTTATAAAACCAGAACTGCATGACTGGGAAAAAGAAAAAAAAGCAAACCTCAGGAATTAAAATAATTTCTCTGGAGGCAAACGTGATTACTGTAATGGAGTATTCCTGAAGTGTGATATAATTGTCTCGGATTCCTCACTGAGTTGTTGTGTCTTTGGGAAGCACGCTTTATCAGGACGTTCAAATGGCACTTAGGCCGCAGATACCCGTCCCAAATGTGCCCAGGCTTCCCTGCTCTGCAGGCCACTCTCCCAGGGCAAGGGGCAGGCTTCCCTCTACCTGGCTTGGCTCTGCCTCCTGTTTCTCTCCAGGGAAATCAGACTCTCACTGGGCTGGGGGGGTGGGGGTGAGGCCGCAGTCACTCATTTATTCTAGTTATTTAACCAACTCTCTGACGGGTGCTCTCACGCAAAGCACTTTACAGGGTTCACCCCTTAACTCCTCGCAGGAACTGCTGAGGTGGTACTATTACTACGGCTGAGGAGCTGAGGCACAGAGAGGTTAAGGAGCTTGCCCAGAGTCACAGAGCTAGAAGCCGGGATCTGAACCCAGGTAGTCCAACCTTAGCATCTAAGCTCCTGACCATGAAGCTCTGCTACCTCCACTATGATCATTTCTTTGTGGCTGGAAATAAATGCCTCTTCTCTTTAAGGACTGGAAGAAGCTGTGAATCTTTCTTTCTTTCAGATTCTTTTCATGTATTCAAGCGTATAGGGAGTCTACCAGTTCTCACCGCTTGCCCATCTCACCGAGGCCCCATTCCGCCATGAGGAGAATCAATGATGCCCTGATATAGACAAACTTGGACCACAACTATAGCCCATGTCAACCCTCATCAGTGTCTGAGACATCAACATTACCTCCCTTAGAAATCAATGTTTTTTTCTACAAGGATAGGATGCTTCTGTGATCACTGTCAGCTCATTGAACACATGTGTGAGACAAGAATGACATTAGGCCAGGTCTCTCTTTCTTTGGGTCTCTCCTCGTCAATTTCCAAAGCCTATTCCAAAGGGGTCCCTTGCAAAATGCTTCACCAGCATCACTTTGGTCCACTATAAACACCTTTTTTGCCATGTCAGATTTGACCTCCTCAGCCGACATTTTCAGGGTTTTATTTCCCTGCTAATTCAACCTTCATCACTGAAGAGTTAACTACCAGGCTCCCTCCACAGACTCTTGTAAAAGAGACAATCTCATTCTTCCTTCCATGATTGGATTTAATCGACTCAGTTTAGTAATCATTAGAAAGCCCCTGCTCCATCTCCAAAGGGATCCTGGAATTGCCAGGGATATAAAGAGAGAGATGCTTGCTCTCCAGAAGGACAACCCACAATCCGTACCTGCATGAACTGCCAACAAAATCAGCTCTACTAGAAAGGGCTGTGAACAGTCAGGACATGGATGGGAAGACATGTATTACAGAAAATGGAGAGTTTGCAAGGGCAAGGGCAAGCAGGCTTGACACTGAAAGAAAATACCCAAAGCAAGTCAAAGATGTAACCAGAAACAAAAACCTTTCCTTCTCTTTGAAGCGTGTTCACCACTCCCACAGTAAAGGGCTGTCTCTTCCTGCAACATCACACCAAGGAAGGCCACTCTAGCTTGAGAAGCATTCACTCTTGAAGACAACCAATATCAAGGTTCATTGACTTGGGAAGTGAGTGAACTTCTCAGTTTCAGAATTTCATGACAAACCTACCCTTTATCCATTCACTTCTCTACTCACTTGGTTTGTTTTCCCTGGGTTATGGCATCTAAGCCCAAGCTTAGAGTTCCAGAGGTGCCTATCCAACTGCCTATGGGACGTTCTACCTGTGACCCAGATATCTCAAACTGAAAATGTTGCCATTTTCTTCAGAATCTAGAAAAATCCCCCAAATTCAATTCAGCAAAGTCCAAACCCCCAAAGAAATCTGCAATCTGATCTCAGTGAATCTTTTGAGAAACCAGAAGTCCTACGCCAGAAATCAGGAGCTTTTGCAAAGTGACCTCTTCCTCATACCTTTTGCTCTGTCCTTTCTTGGAGCAGGTGCTCTCAGTTCCAAGTTCACAGCCCTCTGCCCAGCCCCCCACCCCCCAGCCATCTCCCCTCCTATCCTCCGTTTGCTGTTCAATACTCAGGACACCACGAAGGGCTTCGGAACATTAACTGGTAAATCTGGATCACGGGCTGTATTCTAATCATACCTACCTGAGGAGGTCACATCCCTTGCTGGTGAATCCCACTGGTAACGAACCATTACCGTCAGATCAATCTTCCCAAGTAGCTACTTGCCGCTCATGGTACCAGCGGTCGTTAATCTAGCTGCGGGGAATCCTCTAGCACGGTTATGCCAGTGCACAGAATCTTCTCCCCAGTTCACGTTCATATTTATTTAACGATTACCTTCTTTAATAGCACAAAATCCGGGAAAGCTCCAGGGCATGGAGTGACTACAACAACACTGAGCTAACCCCACATTTGCGCTGCCTCTCTCGACTCCCCTGCCACTCTATTAAAGCGGCATCAGCGCCCTGAGTTTACAGCGGAGGAGACCGAGGCCAAGCCTGGGGAGGAAGAGGGAACTGCAGCTGGAAAGGCCATGCCTGTGCCCTCAACAACCTGTGGCTGCTCCTGTTCTGCACTTGGCCAAACCTTCCCCAGGAGCCAGGACTGAGGTCACCTGAGTCGTAAATTCCGTAGGTTAACACCAATGATACAACCCCTACTGTAACAGAGAAGAACAAACCTGACTCCGTATTGGATCTAGTCCTTTAGCTCTAACCTCTGTTGCCTGTGCTTAGTCTTGCTGGTTCTGTGCCTTTATAAAAGAATGTTGTCTATAGCCTGAAATATACATGGTAGCCCGTTCTCAAAGCTCTGCCTCCCAGGCTTGACCTTTAAAGGTATAACACTTGTCACACACATAGACATAAAAAGTTGCAGAACAGAGAATGACGTTTGTCTTGTTGGAGGTTTCCAGCAACATCGTGACCAGACCTAAGTGGACAGCTGCAAAAACAAAAGATTATCACATCCCCTCTGTCTGGCCGGCACCAAGAAGTTTGCAGCAACCAGTCATACTCTGTCCCCTTTTAGTATAAAAGAAGTCTGAATTCTAATTCAGGTAACATGGCTCTTTGCGACACCAGTCCACCATCATCTGGGTCTGCTGGCTTTCCGAATAAAGTCACTGTTCCTTGTCCCAACACTTGGTCTCTCAATTTATTGGGCTGTTGTGGTGAGCTTGGACTCCATAACACTACTATTTATATAATAGGTTTTTTGCTTGCAAATCGATTGTTCACTGCCAACTACTTCCAAGAAAGACAGAACTAGGGCTACTCTGCTATTTCTGCTGCAGATCCTGTAGCTAAAGGAGGAGTGGAATCCGTAGGCCCTGGCAATGAAGCCCTGTGGACAAGGCATGACACAGACCAGAGGGCAAGGCACGGCCCTCTTAGTTCCAGAACTAAGCATCCAAATATGCCTCCTTCCTGACAAAATGCAGGAAAATGGCCTCCCCAACCCTGCAGAGTTTCAGAGTTAGGATCTCCCATCTGCCCGCTGGTTCCTGGGGCTAGTAGAAAGGTGCCAATACCCTTTCCTACTCCCGCAGGAAAATAGAAAGCCACACCCTCTCCAACTGCCTCCCTCCAGCTCCCACCCTGGAGGCTCAGCCCCAAGGCTTGTCTCTCTTCTGCCCACCACCCACTGGGCCACTAACCGGTGCACATCAGGTATGATCCCCCAAAACGTGAGGACAGCTTAGCCTCCGATAATTGATAGTTAACTGTGGCTTCCTCTCAACCGTGAACTTTTCTTCTCTATAGCTTCTTTCCTGCTCCCATCACCAAGATTACGGCTGGTTAGTTATGATTAACTGGGAAGGCTGTTCCAGTGTTGCAGTTATTGCTCTGAACATTCTCAGAACTCCTCGTTAGGAACTGTCTTCAGTGCCAATTGATGAGAAAAACAAGCCAACCAGTACGATTATTTCAGGATCAAAATCTAACAGTGATTATAAACAACACAGCTCTTGGGATGACCAAGTTCCAATAAACATTTGCTCTGAATGATTTTTTGCTTTCTCAACAAATTCTCAACTAATTCATCCTCAAAAGAGAAAAGCTTGTTACTACAGAACACATTCTATAGATTCAGAGACTAGTTCCAGGGATGTTTAGCTCTGAGTGCAGGCTCTGGACTAGGACTGTCTGGTCTGGGTTCAAACCCAGCTGTGCCACTTACCACCTGTGAGATCTGGGGCGAGTTCTTTAACCTCCCTGTGCCTCAGTTTCCTCACCTGTAAAATGGGGAGAATACTACCACCTGCTTCATGGAATTTACAACATATGTCAAATTGTTTAGCACCATAGTCAGCACAAAGTAAGTGCTCCATAAATGTGGTTCCTGCTATCACCACTGCCGCTACTACTCACCTCCTAGAGAGTGAAGGAAAAATAGAGAGCATTCTCCCAGGACAACACAGAGAGGCCGCAGTTAGAAAGAGGACACACTTCCCTGAGTGAGCATGACGCCTAAAAGCCACACAGGAAAAGACTAACAGATTGGACACTATAAAAATATGTTTTATGCATATATCAAGAGACGCCATAAAGTAATTTAAAGATAGTTAAGATATAGGGAGAAAATGTTTGTGACATAGTTGTCCAAAAGTTAATATCTATAATGTATTAAAAATACTACATTCTCTCTACTTTTGTATCTGAAAATCTCCACATTAAAAACAGAATGGCTGTACACCAATTAAAATGCTTAAACCTTTCAGGAGACAAATGAGCCAAGGATATAAACAGACTGTACTCAGAAAAGGAAATGTCCACAGCCAATGAAGCAGTAAAACTTCTGAAAAATTCTTAACATCCAGTGCTGGTGATGGTGTGGGAAAATGGCCAGTCATATGCCTATGGTAGAACAGCCAGTTGATATGGCCTTTTAGAGAGCAATATGGTTGACACCAATATGTAATACAATATTACAAAATGTAAGTGTCCCATGATCTAGGGGATTTCACTTCTAAGAATCTCTCCTGAAAGAATGTTAATGTATGTGCACGTGCGTGTGTGTGTGTGTGTGCATGTGTGTGCGTTCATTACAGAAAGTTTGGTACTAGGAAAAAAACTGGAATCAAGCCGTAGCAAAATGAATGAAGGCGCTACGGTATTATGGTATATCCTTACAATGGAACACCAAGTAATAATTTTTAATGTATTGTAGTAATTTTTTAAATGTACTGACAAAAAACCAGAACTAATAATATAGAAGAATGGCAACACGCATTTGATAATTGCTTACTAATCGCCAAGTACCCAGTATATTTGTTTTATTTCTACAGGATCACAGGGGGGAAAAAAGGGTAGTTGAATAAAATGGCGAAGGGCAGAGACTCCGGATCCAGACCACCTGAACTCTAAAACCAACTCCACATAGATTAGCTGTGGGACTCTGGACAAGTTACTTCAATGTTCTGTGCCTCAGTTTTTCCTCCTGTCACGTAGAGATAATAACAGTACGTATACCTCATAGGGTAACAGTGAAAAGCGTAGTACACTAAAGCTCTTAGCATAATGCCTGGCGGATACTTAAGCGCTCAGTACATTATTTGAAAACATAAAAGAGCTGCTCTTTATTCTGTTCTCACTCTGTGCCAGGCGCCATGTCTAAATGGGTACAGGGCTAGTAGTGGCAGAGCCAAGCACCTCCATTCTACGTCCTGTACAGCAGTGATTCCAAATTCCACGCTGGTGAGAATGTGTGCAGACTGAGTTTCTGCTGCTGGTGTCCACGGTCTGTCCCCACACCACACCCTGCCAGGCTCCTCGCTGCAGCATGGGTGGGCTAGCTACCCTCCGTCAGTACCCGTGGCCTGTAGCCCACATGGGCATGGTCCCTCCTGGTCTCCCCTTCTCCAGGACCAAGGGGGCCAGGCCACAACCTCTCTGTGCTGCTGGAGGGTCAGGCACGTCTGTAGGTCAAGCTACTGCATCCAGTCGTTCCCAACTGCAAGCTCCAGGCCTGGCCACAACCCTTGACTCCTGGTCAGTCTGTCTACTTCCTGATCACCTTCAATGTATTAGAATGAGTAGTTTTGTACAACAAATATTAAGCCTTTTTTCCTTATTTTTACCCCTAATCTAACCTCCATGGACGAAATCGCAATTCTTGAATTTAACTTTTTCACTTCTGGACCCCCAGCTGATGACACCATCAGTCGAGAGGAGGGCATCCACCTCTCCTCCTCAAGCTGAGTTCTCAACTCCACCTAAACACCTGTGAACACTGCGTGGACAGAGGTGGCTCTAGTGAGCTTGTCCCCTGTGTTCCTCTTCCTCCAACCAGGTTCCAGAGCCTGGCTGCAGAAGACCACACCTTCTGTCATATCATCATTTTTCTGTCTTGCCATTTTGTTGCATGCTGGTGTCACGTTCCACTACGTCAGTATTTCTGGAACGTGGCAGGTGTGAAGCTGATTAGAATTGGTTACGCGGGGCATTTCAGCTACTGAGAAAATCATGAGATTTAGTCAAACTTTTGGTTCTCAAAGAGGGCTCAGCATATTCCCTGAGAATGTGAAGTAGAAAACTTTGCTAAATGGAGTTAAAACCCAACCAAAACAAAACAAAAAAGGGACTCTACTGTACTATCTATACAGTAGCCCCCCAGTTTAAGAATTACATTCTCTGGAAAAAAAAGTCAGTTTTGACCCATGCACATGAGCATTTAAGATAGGTCCACAAAGTTCAAGAAAGCTTCCAACAGTCTAAAGACTCCCTGCATCAGCATCGTCCCAAGGAGGTGAAAACCACAACCAGTTACGTGCCTTCCCCTAAGGCAGGGCTGACATTTTAGAACAGATAATTCTTCATTGCGGTAGGCTGTCCTTGCACTGCAGAATGTTTAGCAGCGTCCCTAGACTCACCCACCGATGCCAACAGCACTCCCCACCCCAGCTATGATAACCCAAAAAGTGCCAAGGCATTGCTCAGTGTCCCCTAGGGACAAAATCACTTCCAGTTGAAGACCACTGCCTTTCGGGGCCGTTGAGACTGGTCCCAGCCTGCCTCTACATCCCTGAGCAGCACATCCTTTTCTGGGCTCATTGCCACACGCCCTCCCCTGCACTGGCTCAGTATGTCCCCCTAGTCTGACTCTTCTCCACCCTCTCCAATCCCCCCAGCCTCCCACTGGGAACGCATGAGCAGCCATCAGCAAACAGCCTCCACACCTTCATGGAATATTCCTTGCTCTAACCCTGGACTTAAGGATGCTGTTCCCTAACAGACTTCTCATATGGCGTGACGGGTTCTTCTCTCTTACCCACATACTCCTCTTTGCCAACTCCAAACCACTTCCCCTGCAACTTCCCTCAAGAAACGCAGCCCCTTAGAATATGGGTTGGCAAGCCTGTGGGCCAAATGTGGCCCACCACCTGTTTTGGTACAGTCTGTCAGCTAAGAATGATTTTCACATTTTTTTTAATGGCTGGGGGAAAAAAATCTAAAGAATATTTCACGACATGTAAAACTCAAATCTCAGTGTCCATAAATAAAGTCTCAGTGGAAGGCAGCCACACTCATTCTCTAGCCTGTTTTCTATGGCTGCTTTTATGCTACAAAAAAAGCATAAAAGCAGCCATAGTTGCAACAAAGACTGTCTGGGCTGCAAAGCTTAACATATTTATTACCTGGCCCTCGACAGAGAATATTTCCAACCCTTGACTCTGAGGAATGTGGGAGTCGTCTGTACCATCTACTTCCAAGCTGCTGTCACCATCCACTACCCGCCAGGTCACTCTTCCATGTGTATTAAAATATACACATGACTGAAAGCTGGATGGCACAACTGCTAACATGAACGACTAAATGAAGTTCAAAATTACCTCTATGGGTTAGAATGTTGTGTGGAACTCAACAGGATGAAATTAAACTTTATATATTATAAAGTCCCGTGCCAAGTTCATTGCCAGAGAGATGGATATACAGAGAGGCAAGAAGACCCAGTGTGTGTTGACAGAGGTAAGAACCAGGATGAATAGGGAAACATTATAGGGAAATTCTATCCATATAGTGAAAGGCTAAGCGCCAACAGAGCTACCACATCATAGAGCAAATTTAGACCAGGTGACTTTACTAACAAGCCAAAAAGTCCAAAGATAGAATGGGGTGCCTCAGGGAGGAGAATGTCCGAGGCTGAGTACACGGAAAGGGCTTCTGGTCTGGGCTTGACAACCCTGAAGACTTTTTAGTCCTAACATTATATACTATTACAATTTAAACCAGAGACACTGGCTCTTTTGATGATTAGATGCTAAAAATAACTTTCTTGGTAAAACAATGAAAGCACCGACATTTTTCTTCCAATCAGATCTGTAAATTTAATCGCAAAGGTGAAACTCACCATCGCACACATAGTCACAAGAGGTACTTTTAGGTGGCAGATGACCAATAAACTCATACCTTATTTGGTAAATGCTCACTGTGGACTTCTATTTCTTCAGAAGAGCAATGTGAGTTTTGAGGCTTACTCGTCCTTATTTAAGCACATAGCCTAGCTGGCCTAAGTCTGTAAGAAGACTGGGGGATTTTCTCCTGTTCGACTCTCCTTGATTTTTATATTAACCCGAATAAAAATACACATACATGGTATGTAAACAAATTCCCTGTCTAAAAAGTCAGAAGTACAAATCTCACTCATCTCACTCAATGACTACGTTTAGGAACAGTAGGGTGGCAAGTGGTTCTATACGGTTCGGACATTGAGCGGCAAAGACTCAGGTTTAACCCAGGGCTTAGCTCCCTAGTCCTGAGATTCATCACAAGGCACCAAGCCCCTGACTCTTTTCTCATCTGTAATGTGAGGGTAATGATACTTGCCCTGCCTGGATCCTACAGAGGACCATCATGAGAATCCAATTCAAGTGACAGAGAAGAACCACCTGAGTGCAGAGTGCCATATACAGTTTAGGACAACGTGAATCTCTACCCTGTAACATAGCTCTACCTTCTTTTCAGAAGTATTGGCATTAGTTGGGACACAGAGTAATACAATTCAGCCTAAAATTCTTCATATGTGACATAGGCAGGCATGTTGCTACAAGTTAGCGGTAAGCAGGGCCGGAACGTTCGCACAGATGAAGAGTAATCTAGGTCAGGCATGCGTCTGTGTCTTTCAAGGTCTACGGGGAATAGAGCACAATGAACTTCTTGATTCTAAGGTAACGTTTTGAGGCACAGATGCTGAGCAGGTGACTAAGCTATGCATGCAGGGATTGCTTCCCAATTTGCTTATCGTCACACTTTCCCTCTATCCTACTCCCACTTCTGCCAAAATTGCGGTGTCATTTTGGGGCCACAGGGCAAAATCCCTCCAACAGGCTACATGGATGAAGCCACTTCATAATCATCAATCTGAAAACCTTTACCTTTCTTGGTAAGCAGGAAAGTGTATTTTTCTTAAACAAATGCTATGAAATTTACATTAAAGTAATAATTTCATTAAAATGAAAAATCAGTCCTATTTGAAAACACTGAGGCAGGAACATTCAGAGGACCATCTGTGGCCTCCCGTTCCAGATCCCACCAAGCCCAGAGGCTCAAAACTGTGCCCAGGAAGGTCCACTCCACTGCTGTTACCTTTGCCAACATATCACAAGGTGTGGTCACCTGAACTCACAACACACCGTTGAAAAGTGTAAAACCAAGAAATAGAACAGAAACAAACATGACCCAAGTCAGACAGAGCAAAAGAACACCAAATGCTGCTAACAAGGCCTTCTAACTCCTACCTTCAGCCTCTTTGGTGCTTTTAAACCGATTTTTCAGCCCACTGTGTACACTTTCCTTAACTCTCTCCATGTTAATTTCTCAAGCTATTAGCCAGAGGCAGCACTACAGAGAGCTTCCAGGGCCCTCTGAGCACCGCCTGAGTTTCTTGAAGATCTTGGATGACAAAGTACAATGTTCATAGTAGAGGTTCTCATTCCTCAGTCCGTTCAGAAGTTTTGGTCTTCTTTTCACTAAAATAGAGATTGCTATACACAGTCTCTTAGAGACAGAAAAACCTGTAGATGGAGGGCTAGGTGATGGAGAAGGGTGTCAACATGGACCATGCCTTGCACATCACTCGCAGACCGATGTCCTCCTTCTCCTTCTGTAATAGGGGGCACCCAAAGGCCTGGACCGGTTCATGTTCCAGTGATCCCATGAGTACCAGACTGCTCAAGTCACTTCTTGGTAGTGGTGGGGATGGGGTGGGTGTCCCCTTAGGGATAGAGCGGAAGGGACATATGTGGATGGTGACAGACCTCACTATCTTAAGGTCACACCACTTATATTCTTCTACACCAAGCAGCCTCCTGACCTACATTTGGCTCCCAGGTGGATCTCCATGATGGGGGGGAAACGCTTCAGTCAAGTGATGCGAGCAGGGTTTCCGCCAGCAGCAGGAAGAGGTGCACTGGCAACCAGTGTATCTGTCAGCCTCAGTGGAGTTGGCTGTCATGGACTGGTCCACAGAGTCCCACCATCCTAGTGAACTGAGAGCATCCATTTGGGAAGATATAACTGGACCCAGGCCCCAGAGCAGCATGGCCATCCTTTTGCTGCACCTCTGTTTTATGGAACCACTTCTGAGCTCCTATAGATTTTGTCAAATTTTATATTTTGGACATACATAATTTCTCATGGGACTGTCAATCTATTTCTTTTTATGTCCTTGTCTTCATTCTTACCTTCTCCCTGCCCAGATGGGAGGGTCACAGGAATGGAGATCATACCTTTTCTATGTATATGTCTTCACGGTTTCAAACAGTCCTGGCCTATAACAGACACTTAATAAAAAAGTATGCTGCATGACTGACTGAATGAATGATGGCATCAGTATTTACTGAAGTTATATGAAAGCACATATTTGTTCCATTTAACTCAACCTCAACCATGTATTATCATGAGTACCTCAGACTCTATCGATCTCGCATTCGTGTGGTGGCATACCATTTATTTCTAGGCCAAAGTTTTGTGTTTTGGATTCTTTTCTAGTTGATAAAGCACAGCATTTCTACACAGGTTATTAACTGAGATGCTAAATAATATGAAAACACAAGTGGGTGAAGATGAGTTCACGGCGTTAGTAAGACCAAGTCTACGCATGTCACCAGGGCCACCTCGCCTCTGGGAAGTTCCGGGGCAATTAGGGGTGATGGTTTAATGGTAGAGAAGAGGCAGGGAGCAGGAGAGGCGGGGATGGTCAAGGGCACCAGTGGGGTTGTGGCCTCTCTCCCTCTTTCCGGCATCCTTGCGCCCCTCTCCGCGGCTGGGTTAATACTTACTTTTCAGGAAGATCTCGCACTTGACTGGCCTTGAAGTCGGGAGCCGACGGGGAGCAGGGGCTGGACGGAGGCGACAGAGGACTCTTGATGCTCTGCACCGAGTGCCTGCGGCTCCGCCTGCGGTCCACGCCCTGGTGCTCGCCGCCCGTGCCGGAACACACACTGGCCCTCCTCCGGTCCCGGCACCCGCTGGGGGGTGGTTCAGCCGTCTCGTCGCCATCCTCAAGCCTGAGTGCCACCTGGAAAAGCAGAGAGCGCCCAGCGCGAGCTCAGACCTGACAGCCTTTCACAGTCCCGCCCCAATGAGCACTCTGCGCCGTCTCTTCCCATCCTGTGGCTGCGGCTTCTCCACAAGGTCATCACAACCACACGCATCCTAAAGCGCCACCTGCAAACCAAAAGATGCTCGCCACTGTGTGATTTTCCCAAACGGATACAAAAAGGTCAACTGATGTCACGAGAAGACCTGAGAAATATTTTGTAATTAGATGGGCTCTTCACTCTGCGGCCCAGCACTGCCCTTTCCGAGGTCATCTCTCGTGTGCGCCCCCCGCCCCGCCCCCACCGCCTTTGCTTTTCCCTGGTCCAGGAGGCGGAGTCTCTCCTGACGCCCAGCGGCAGCCAGAAGCCCCGGAGTTCCCGACAGTTTCGGAGCTCGCCTTCCCAGCGAGGCTGTTCAGAAGAGCACAGCAAGGAGAAAGGCGGGAGCCACAAACGAGGTGAGCCGAACGGCCTCACCTGCAGGTCTTTTGAGAGGCCTGACTTTAGATCCCCGCGCACCGCGGCTCTCACGGGACCCTCTGCAGCCTGGTCTCAGGAGCCTGCTGACTTGCGGTCGCAAAAATAGAGACCAGAAATACACTGGACCTCTAGAATTACGTTTTTAACAAAAATTTCCTCTTAAAAGCACTTACACTAGGAGCCCTGCTTCTAGTTGGGTGGTACCCTGTCCAAAGGCCCAGCTCGGCCCTCTCCTAATCTCCTCTATCCTGGACCCTACTCCATGGCTCTCTCAGCTCACATTAACGCCCACCATCTCTATGCATACACTTCTCTTTATTGGAGCTCTCTCTTCTCAACCATGGGTTACACCTATCTGTATCTCCAGCTTCTTTAATTATTTTTATACCTACCTTCTCAAAAACTACACGGTCAGACGAGCACAAGTTATCGTTGACTAGACCTCTGTGTGGCTGCCTGGGCCACTAGTGGACCAAGGGTGACCTGCAGCAAATTGCTTGCCTGAGAGCCTCTCTCTCGGCAAATGAGGCTAAGAGGATTGCATTTTCAGGTTTTTGGTAAGAAAACTTATCTAACATATATAAAGCAGCTAGGGTAGGGCTTTCCCTGTGGCTAGTACTCAATTAATATGACCATTCTTCCCCAACATAGGCCCTCAGATAAAGGGGCCTAGGATGCCCACAAATTCCTCCATCACACAGAACTGGCAGGTCAGGCCACCTCGCACACCAGGTGGGCCAGGCCAAAGCAAGTCCAGCAGTCTCTCTGATGTGGCACCCAAGGACCCACATGGTCCCCGGACCCCAAAGGTGCATATTTTCCAGGCTTGTGTGTGCTCTTGGTCACATTTCACAACGTGGTCCTGACAAGTGAGAAAATGGAGAAGTAATATAAAGACCCAGATGGCTAACCATGCTATTTGGCTTTGACATCACCTGTCTACATAAAACCTGGCTACTGCAAAATCAGTGGTCTCCTCTGTCCAAAGCATTGATGCCAACTGTGTTCACATAGCAAGGTGAGCTTGGCTTAGTCAGGGCTAGATTGGCCACTCTCATCCTGTTCACGAGAATGGACACCTGAGATGCACGGCCTGTTTCTCAGGAGTGCAGCCTCCCTTGATCTGCTCCATCTCCAGTTTCCTCCAGTTCTAGCTTTTGGGTGAGACTGATTTAGTGAAAACTCTTCTATCTACATGCCAGATACATTCTATAACAAACTCCCAGATAGATGAAGACAATTTAATAATATTTTGACTATTCTGTTCCCTTAGAATTTACAAGTCAGACATAATTTGGGGAGGTTTGAGGTAAGAATTGATAAGAGTTCAGAAAAAGCTCTATTGTTACAAAATCTCACTGGAAAGTCTGTTTCCTGGGGGAGGGGGGTGCGGCACAGGGGGGTCTGCGGTATAACTGCAAGAACTAAGAAAGAAGTTATGTATTTGGTTAACCACTTTTATCATCTCAACTTTAGCACTTTAAATGGCATTCTCTGGGGAAAGTTTGAGAATGATTATATACCTAACCAAGGAGAGTATTTTAAAATATTACTAGCCAATTATTTTTTCTTCATTTTGAGATGTACAAATTCTAGACCATTTGAACTTATTCTGACCTGAAGTATTGATTCTGCTTCTAATTAAGCACACATTTGGAATGATAAGATTAGGGGATAAAGTAGAGTTCAGATATTTCTAATTCCTTGCCTAACCTCAGAGATGCAAGGATCAAATAGCATTCCAGGGCTTCCCTGGTGGCGCAGTGGTTGGGGGTCCGCCTGCCGATGCGGGGGACGCGGGTTCGTGCCCCGGTCCGGGGGGATCCCGCGTGCCGTGGAGCGGCTGGGCCCGTGAGCCGTGGCCGCTGGGCCTGCGCGTCCGGAGCCTGTGCTCCGCAGGGGGAGGGGCCGCAGCGGTGAGAGGCCCGCGTACCGAAAAAAAAAAAAAAAAAATAGCATTCCACTCACAGTGCCTTTCAGAGAAGTACACGGAGTGTACACAAAGTGAAATCTACTTTAACTGCCTTTTGTCAAGGAAGATGGAGACAATCAGAAAGTTTACATGAAAAGTCTTGAAAGATTATCAAAATGACACCATAAGAGGGAATTCAGTGAGGGCTGTCTAAAGTTCAGATCCTCAACAAAACATCCATCCCCTTAAACAAAGAAAAGGGTGCATGGGGGCGGAGGGTAAATGGGGCTCAGAATCCCAGGAGATCCAATGGCAGTCTCGAGCTTGGCAGTCAGGAATGCTGTAACATGAAATTTGGGGCTGGTCTTCACTCCTGGTTTTGTCTTTACAAGAAGAATTTTAGAATCACCAGTGTCCACTGATGATAGGAAGAGAGACGCACTTTCACGTACAGGGCCTTGATGGCAGTTCCAAATTCTTCAGATACTAGGGAGCACTATGGATTAGAGTCAAGTCCACTAAGGGCTGGAAAACACCTGGAGAGAACAGCACTTATCAAGAGACTTATTCAGAATCTGTGGTGTCAGATCTAATTAACTACAAGTTCAGTGTCCTCCATGGGACCCAAGGTGAGATCAACCATGTCCTGAACAATCTCTAATCTCACCCAAATGATGGAGTGTTTTGTTTGCTGGACTCCTCGTCAGATACCTTCTGACTCTTTTAATCAAATGTAGAACACAGGCTTCCCTGGTGGCGCAGTGGTTGAGAGTCCGCCTGCTGATGCAGGGGACACGGGTTCGTGCTCCAGTCTGGGAAGATCCCACGTGCCGCGGAGCGGCTGGGCCCGGGAGCCAGGGCCGCTGAGCCTGCGCATCCAGAGCCTGTGCTCCACAACGGGAGAGGCCACAAAAGTGAGAGGCCTGCGTACCGCAAAAAAAAAAAAATGTAGAACACTCTATAAAACCAAGATGAGGAGCAAGCAGGTTCCTCAGCCAGCACTGATTGCTTGCACATCCCACCCCATCTTATCAAGAAAGCTGTGAGGAGTGGACTAAGGTGGCATCTGTGACAACTTCTACCAGTCTTTGAGGCCACTGAATGATCTAAACATTCTTTTTAAATTTTTGTGGAAATTTTCAAACATATACAAAGACTTTTGTGCTCATCACCTATGACAGTTCAACAACTATCGACCCTGGGCAATCTTGCCTCATTTACTACCTGCCACCAACCCCACAGCCAGATTTTTTTTTTTTTTTTTTTTTTTTTTGCGGGACGCGGGCCTCTCACTGTTGTGGCCTCTCCTCTTGCAGAGTACAGGCTCCGGATGCGCAGGTTCAGCGGCCATGGCTCACGGGCCTAGCCGCTCCGCGGCATGTGGGATCTTCCCGGACCGGGGCACGAACCCGTGTCCCCTGCATCGGCAGGCGGACTCTCAACCACTGCGCCACCAGGGAAGCCCAGCCAGATTTTTTTGAGATAAATCCCAGATCATATAATTTCACTCATTAATATTTCAGTATATATCCCTAGAAGATAAGGATTTTTAAAACCCATAACCACATACCACTGTCCCGCTTAAAATAATTTCTTAGTATCATCAAACATTGAACAATCTGACCGTTCTTAATGGAGGTCAAAATCTATTAACATTTCTTTGAGTTTACGTTGTTATACTACTATTAACCTCCATGACAGGCAGCCATCTTTACACAGCAGATGTTATCATTTTCCAAATTGCTATCCCACATTTTCTTTTTAATTCATACCTATACATCTTGATTCAGCTTTTAGGTGAAGTGGATGCCAGTGCTAGTACCATTTCAAGAAGAAACTATGCTGATGACAGGTTGTGGCAGATGATTATAGCACTAGGTTCCCAGGGAATCACGCCTCTCTGTTTCCTTATCCTTGTGTAGCCCTCTCCTACAATGAGTCAACAATTTTCCATGTGACTTGCTTTGGCCAGTGGAACATCAGAAGACATAGATGCCTCAAAAGTGTTTGCACTTTGAGACTTGTCCTTCTGAAATGCTGCTACATGTGAAGAAGTTCGGGCTAGTCCGCTGAAGACATATGGCCCAGCCAACAGCAGCACCAAATGCCAAACCAGGTGAATGAGACCATCTTAGACCATTCAGCCCCAGTCAAGCCATCAGATAACTGTAGCTCCCTGAGAATCTTTCAGGTGAACCAGGCCCAAATCTCTGACCCACAGAATCATGAGCAATAATTGCTGTTTTAAGACCACTCTTTTTGGCATATTTGTTATACAGCAAGAGCTAACTGATACACATTTTTAAAACCCCCTATGATAAAGGAAGAATTTTAAGAGATTGGCTCTATAAGTTATTTATTCCTGACAGTAACAGTCACCCCCTTACCCCCAAAGTCTTCATCCCTAAGATGCCTTTGCCATTACTAGGACCACATTTTCAGAATCAAAAGCTAGAACACAATCTGACAAAAGACTTTTTATTTTGATTCGTGAATTTACGTATTTCAAAAAGCATTCAAAGCTATAAAAATTCAAATGAATTTAATTAAACATGGATTAAATCACCTTTCTAAAATGGAATTAAATTACATGGAATTCAGCATTCCCCAGAAAGTCCAGGACATATGGTCACCAGACATCCTCCACTATTAAGAAGAATTCTAGAAACCCTACCAAGGTCTCTACAATGGCTTGAAAACATTCATAGTCTATTGTGAGGAAAATATTGGCACTGCTTATAGGCCTCCTTGCTGCCCTTGCATATAATGAACTTAGTTGTCCTGTGGCACTAAATATTTTTAAAACTGCATTAATTTTCAGAAAGGAATAAAAATCCTGACTCTACCTGGTACCCCAAGCATTCAGTAATCACCTTGAGTGATTACTCAAAGCATCTCCCCTTTAAGGTAGCTGATTTCTGATTAAATCATGCCCTTCCTTCAACCCAGCATCTGTTAATAAAATGTGTGATATTTAAAAGAGACCTTCATTCAAGTGCTTACTGAACTTCTACTCTGGGCAGGTGTGCTGCTGGGCACAGGGGTTAGAGAGGAATGAGACAGATGACAAAGGCAAACAGATAGACAAGTGCGACCTGAGGACTGTTCAGTCTGAGGTGTGGACACAGACAAGTGCTCCTTCCTGGGTTATAAACAAGGTGCAGGTGACAAGTAGCAGGAACTCCTTTTACCTTGTCAAAGAGGCCTTGCGGACGAGGGGATATCTGAGATGACTCCTACAGGAGGAGGAGGAGTTTGCCAACCTGAGAATGGGAAGGAAGAGCACTCCAGGCAAAGCAAGGAGAATGGATAAAGGGAAGCTCCCTGATGACCTGCCTTTCACGTTCAAGAAACAGAAGAAGTTGAGTGTGGCTGAAACTTCAGAGACATCTTAGGAATGACCCGAGACAGGCCATAGAAGCACGAAGGCCACAGACGGTGTTAGCTCTCGTACCAACTCAAAGAATTTGGGCTTCATCCCACGGGCTGTGAAAAAGATTTTAAGGTTTTTCATTCATTCATTCATTCTTCACTCCTGTTTATTTTCTTAAATAGAGGAATGGCGTAGTCAGATCTGACTTCCAGGAGGATCCCCTGTTTTCAGTTGCAGGGAGTTAGGAAGAGGGAATAAGCAGAGAAGCCTCCAGGGGATGCCACTTTGCAGGTGCCAACCTCTCCAGGCCCTGCCCGTCATCACACCTCCTTTCAACCCTTCACACCTGCCAAACCTACTCTCCTCCACCACTCTCCCCTCTGTCACTGTCCTTCTTTAGGCCACCACCTCAGATGGGCCTTCCTCCCCCTGTCTCAGTGTCCCACCTCTACCTCATCCCGTCTCTTTTCTTCATAGACACGCCAGCAATCTTGGATCCTCAGCTTACTCACGTACTTTGATCACTGTCTGCACCCCATGAGAACGTGCATCCCCTCAGGGCACTGGTCTTGTCTATCTAGTTTGCTGCTGTGTCCTGGGGCCTAGAATAGTGCCTGGCACATAGTACGTGCTCAGTAAAGTTCTGTTGAATGAATGGATTCACAGAGGAACAAAAGAGTGAGAAGATATTGCAATAATCCAGGCAAGCAATGATGAGGGCCTGAGCTAGGGGAATGGAGAAGAAATCACAGTCTTCAGCAATCGGACTGCCGAGCGTGGGGACAGAGGAGAGAGGAGGGAGTCCAGGACAGCTCCGGGTTTGTAACTTGGGAGACTCTGCGCTTTGTGTAGACGGAGAAATGAACAGATTGTGTGGGATTTTTGTTTTTGTCATGGGAGAAAAATAAAAGGTTTCGTTAGGGCTGGATACATGTCACGTGCAGCCTCCAGGTGGCTGTGACTGACATAGTCTGAGCTCCTCTGGCATGTTCCATGTCCCTTCCTGTGCCATCACATTTAGCTGCTGGGGGAACCAGCCACCTGCTTGTCTTAGACCACATCATGAAAGTTGCTTGGGGCAGGGACAGATCTTCTAGCTCTGTATTTTCAGCCCTAGCAGAGCATGTGACATACCCTCAATGAATGAATGAACGTAATACAAAAAGACAAGCAGGCAGAGGGTCAGGCAGCCAGGAGTCTTGGCAGGAAGCTCAGGGTCAAGGTATCAGCCACCAGCCTCAAAAGCTGCTGAATTCACTGGGTGAATCATAGTGCAGGCTGCATGTACTGAGAGAGGAGGAGGTCTGATAAGGAAACCCCAACACTGAAAGGGAAGAGACAGAGAAGAAAGATCCACGGGAGGAACATCGAGGAGGAACAATCAGAGAGGTACCCTAGAGACATCCATAGACATAGTCGCCGGGAGTGCGTTCTACAGGAGCAACTTACAAAAGTGGTTTCATGACCACCAGCATCATCTTTTTATGATGCTAGCATAACAGTGATGCCCAAGCTACTAGGGACGGCATACAGAAAAGGAAGAAAGGAAGAGGGCGGAGGCTGAGAGGGAGGCCAATCTTACTTATGACTACTTGCGTAAAAATCCTAAATAAATTAGTATCGAACAGAATTCCAACAGCACACTTTACAAAAGAACACATCATGACCAAGTGGGTTACAGTCCAGGAATGCGAGGATGGTTAAAGGATAAAAGGAAATAAAGTAAATAAACAACTTAAAAATCTCAAAAAAGAACAACAAAGTAAACTGAAAGAAAATTAAAGAGGGAAATTATAGAGATAAAAACGTTTTGAGTTACAAAACAGAAGAGCACTGAAAATCATACGTAAGTCAAAATTAACAACAACGACAAAACAAACAAACCACTAGTTACCCCAGAGGAAAAAAAGGGAGAAATTGCAAACACAAAAATTAACAAAGGAAAATAACTTCTGAACAAGAGGAAATTAAAAACATTCCTAAGAGACTATTTATATATCTCTTTAGTAATCAGTTTAAAAATCCAGATAAAGTGGATAATTTCCTAGGAAAATATGATTCAGAAAAACTGATCTACATAAAGATAGGAAGTTTAAATAGACCAATACCCATAGAAAAAACATACTTACCAAAGATCTCTTGCCTCCAACACACACACACACAAACACACACACTCCTCCTCTGCCCCATCATCATCATCATCACAGGTCCACCCAATTTCCCAAGGGAATTCTATCAAATAATCAAAGACCAGAGACAAGGGCAGAGAGAAAGAAGAAAAACGTCTAAATATTTTTACAAAGCGAGTATAGCATTGATATGTAAACATAAAGAGTATTGGGCACGCGCGCGCACACACACGCAGAAAAGAACGGTCATGGTAGCACTGTCATGGCAACAAAACTGTAACCAGCCGACATCCATCAAGAGAAGAACAGATAAATAAATTGGGATATATTCATCAGCAGTGAAAGTGAACTAATTAGAACTTCACATAACAACATGGGTAGGTCTCAAAAACAATAAGCAAAAAGAGAAACTGTAGGAGGACACCAAAGGTATGGTTCCATTCATAAAAAGACAAAATTAGTATATTGTTTAGGGATACAGACAGGGAGGAAGGAGTTAAAACAGCTGGGCTGTGATCCCTCCACTCCTTTTGTAGTAGTGACGCTTCTGCGGAAACAAAGAAGACAATGACCCCATCTAATCTTTTGTAAATATGCTAATAACTAGACTATCTAACAAACAGCCTGATGATATTTGCTAAAATGAGAGTTCTTGTTTCTGGAATGCCCTTAATTAGCAGGGTAGGATTGGCTAAGGATCGCCTACACTAAATAAACACAGAATTTATGGATTTATACGCCATGACTCTCTGGACTATGTAGTAGAGAGCCTTCATAGTTATGAAGCAACTTACTCACTGGGCGAGGTGACGCGTGAACCACACTTGGAGACCTCATCTATTGTTCTGGGTCAGAAAGCACATGTCTGATATATGAATAAAAGACCTGGAAGTCACAGGTCTCTGCACCTCTGTATTCTGGAAATGATTAGCCTAGATAGATTAGTATAGCTCTGCTATAGGTAGCAAGATCTCAGATCTGTCAACTCTTATTTGATAATCTGATCCTTTGTGTTAGCTCACAGAATAAGTTATTTTCAGACAAAATTATTTTTAAAAAAAAAGAGGACAGTGCTGGAAATTAGTTGGATGACACCAGGAAGGGCCATCAAGGACACTTCCGAGTTACTGGTAATATTCTACTTCTTAAATACATGAGTGTATTAGAGCTCTCCAAAGAAACAGAACAAATAGGATATATATGGAGATTCAGTGTAAGGAGTTGGCTGACATGATTATGGCAGCTGAGAAGTACCAAGATCTGTGGTCCAAATGCCTGGGAACCAAGGGAGCCAATGGTGTTAGTTCTAGCCAGAGGTCAAAGGTAAGAGGCAAACTATGTCCCAGCTCATTACCATCAGCAGAGAGTGAATTCTCTCCTGCTCAGCCTTTTGTTCTATTCAGGCCTCCAGTAGATTGAATGAGGCCCACCCACATGGAGGAGGGCAATCTTCACTACTCAGTCTACCAATGTGAATGTTAATTTCATCCAGAAATACCTACACAGACACAGAATAATGTCTGATCAAATATCTGGGCACCCCGTGGCCCAGTCAAGCTGACACATAAAGTTAACCATCACAACGGGTGTTTGTTTTCTTGTTCTTTGAGTGAAACATATAATCTACATTTGTGAATGATATGTACTTAATGTTAAAATATTAAGCAAATGGGGCTTCCCTGGTGGCGCAGTGGTTGGGGGTCCACCTGCCGGTGCAGGGGACACGGGTTCGTGCCCTGGTCCGGGAGGATCCCACATGCCGCGGAGCGGCTGTGCCCGTGGGCCATGGCCGCTGGGCCTGAGCGTCCGGAGACATTTGACAAAAGGAAGACGGTGAACACAGGACATCTTTTAAAACGTTTGGCATGAATGGAAAGAGGAAGATGGGGAGGTAGCTTGAGAGTCAGGTAGACTGGAGAGAAAGTATGCCCTGAAACCAGAAGTAGTCTTCTGGGGGAGGTATCCAGGCTACTTTTCAAAATGCTCTCCCAGTTGGTTCACTAGTAGGCAATTCACCTGCATTATGCTATCTTCTGATATACACTGACCACACAGAATCCAAAGCTATGATAATACAAGCCCCTGGTTGAGCAGAGTCTCAGAGATTGGAGCTCTGACCAGGGGGAAGGGGGTAAAGAAAGGGAGGTATATGTACTGGGAAACGTCCTTCTACCTTGATGTGAGCCAACGTCCTTCTACCTTGATGTGAGCCAACTGTCTTTAGTCCCTTCCTTCTCCATCTTTAGTATTCTTACTTAATTCCTACTTTATCCTGTCTCTTAGGAGCCATGAGAACATACTCCTCCACCACCCACTGATAATAAAACATGAAAGTGTGGGCAGATTACTGGGTAAGTGAGGCTTCATTAGAGGAGAAGATGCCCAGAGCAGGGGCAAAAGAGCTGGCCAGCTGTGGGAAGCTTTAGGCTCTGACAGCAGATCTCTCTGGCTCAGTTTCCAGTGATTTTTCCTAAGATCATACAAAGATAATTCTGTTCTGTTCCTCAGCTTGTCACTTATTATGACAGTAACTTTAAGGAAGTAATGAGTTACATGTCAGTTTCTCCACTTCTACCCAGTGAAGATCACAATGGAGCCATTCAGCTGGGAAATATCCCTCCTAGGACTCTAGCTGTGCACACAAATTTATGAATAAAGCTGTTCATTATAACAGCATTTATCATTTTCAAAAACTTGGAAGCAATCTAAATCTGAGAAAACAGGGACTGGTTATATGTATTAAGGTACTTGCATACAGACAGGCTATTATGTTCCTAATAAAATGAAATTCTTGAAGACGATTCAATGACAAAAGTAAATGGTTCCAAAATATTTACTAATAAAGATTCAGTACACAACACTGTATACACACTATTATCTCCGGAGTTAATAGTCTATGCATTTACAAAAAAAGACTAGAAAAACAGACCAAAATGTTAACCATGGTTAGTAATAAAATCATGGGCGGTTTCTTTCTCTTACACTTTTTGGTATTTCCCAAGTAGTCTTCAATGCGTACATACCTTTAGCAAATAAAAAAAACCCACCATGACAAGGTGAGAGAGAAAGCAGAAGAAAGTGAAAAGTTTAGTATCTCTAATAGCACTTTTTCCCCGCATTTTCATTTTGCACTGGACCCTACAAATTATGTAGAACCCTGCCGGAAGTTCCACCCCTATCCGAGGATAAGAAACACGATCTGTGTGCCTCCGTCCCCACCACCCCTCATTCGGAATGAATGTTCTCTAAAATAAAATAGCAATTAATCAATCTGGGCCCACCCTTAGAGTTTCTGACTCAGCGGGTCTGGGGCGGGGCCTGAGAACCTGCATTTTGGCAGTTCCAAGGTGTTGCGGTTGCTGCCACATCACACTCAGAGCCACTGGTCTAGAGTATGTTTCCCTCAGCCTCTGACGTTCGTCCAGGCTGCATGAGGCCCTACAAAAGGCATACACAGATCCTGTTACCTCATAGATGTTCAACTGCTCCACCAAGTCCAGGTCAGTTCCTTTCTTGGTCAAGTGCCGCTGGGACACAGCTGCAATGCCCAGCTCCTCCAGGCAGTCCACCACATCGTAGAAGGTGTCTTGGTCTGGCAATCCTGACAAGGTCTGGATGGAGAAGGAACAGGACACAGACATGTCTTAGGGGACGGTCACAAGCCTCTCAGGGCATGTTTTGCATGGCAGCCAGTGGCCACGAGTATAGCAATGTGGGGCAAAGCAAACAGATGCTAAGTTCATTTGAGAAAAAGCTTCTCCAGTGTGGTAAGCAGAATGAACCCCAAGATTCCGCCCCCTGGGATACAGGTGCTATACAATTCCCTCCCCTTGAGGGTAGGGAGGACACTCCCATGATCAGGTGACATTATATGGCAAAGGTGAAAGCATTCTACAGATGTCATTAAGGTCCCAAATCAGTTGATTCTGGGTTAATCAAAGGGGAGAGTAGCCGGGTGGTCCTGACCTAATCACGTGAGCCATTTAAAAGTGGGTTTAGGCCTTTTCTGAGCACAGAGACTAGAAGAGAGATTATCCTGTTGTCCCAGAAGCAGCAGCAAGCCGCCATGAGTTCCACAGCTGCAAGGAAATGAGCTCTGCTAACACCACAGAAGCTTGGAAGGGGACCCCAAGCTTCAGACGAGACACCAGCCCTGGTTGACACCTTGACTGCCGCCTTGTGAGACTCTTGTGAGCAGAGGACCCAGCGAGGTGGTGCCTGGACCCTGCCCCACAGAAACTGTGAGGTGATAAGCCTGGGATATTTCAAGCTGCTAAATTTGTGGTAACGTGTTCCATGGCAATTGAAAACTAACATACTCAGTGATCAGAAAAACTCCCGTTAAGATTGATCTACCAACAGCTGGAGTGATGACAACTGAATGACTCCCTTATCTTTCAGTTCGGCAGGCCTTCCCCTTGGTCTAAGACATTTAGGAAAACATGAGAAATTTCAAAGTGGCAACCAAGAGACAAAAAGATAACCCAAGAAAGAAAAAGCTGACTTTTCTGTGAGTTCTGCTTCTCTTAAAAGAAGGATGATAGCTCAGATCAGGCCTCTGCTTAGAACCGGAAGGACCCTTGAGGTGATTTACTCAAAGTCCCTTATCTTATAAACGAGGGAGATGAAATCAGGGGAGGGAAGGATTCGCCTGAGGTAACAGGAAGTTACTAAATAATAACTAATAAAACCCTGCCCTCAGACCTGCTATTCCGGTCTCCTTTCCTCACACACCTGTGCCTTCTACACAAACTACTCTGGCCTGAAATTTCAAGGTCTCGACTCCCTATTTATTTCACTATTATTGCATTTCAAAAATGCTCTAAACATGGTGACTTGCCTTGCAAGAAAAAAAGACCAGTAGTTTCTTAAGGATCGTCTCACAGCACCAACTTCTTTTAACACTTCTATTTTGGGGCTACTAATATTGGAAAGAATGTCTCTGCTCATAACCCAAATAATGGCTGTTTTCCTTCTATGCTGAACAAACAGGATACAACTCACTGCTGTTGAGACCAGACACTGAAGAAAAATAACTGGGATGCGACAGCTTAATCCATCAGGGGCCCCAGCAAGGACACAGAACAGGAGGCCGTGAACCAGTCAGCAGCTGTAATAAATAAACAGGTGCTCACACCTCAGTGGCCAAGTGTGGAAGCACACACAGGGGTCTGCAGATGCGGGGCAAGGCAGTCACTGCTGCATTAGCAGATAGCAGTCCACTGAGTTAACTGAAAAAGTACACACCTGTCCAAAGAACCCTCTCATCAGAACAAGTCTATCTTTTGGTTTTAGTGAAAACTCCAGAACTTGTTAAAAGATGGGGAGAGGGAAATGGTGATAGAAATGCCAGGGCAGGGCTAATGATTGGAGGTGCCCTGACTGACTGCTGACCTGCCAATCACAGGTGAGTAGACATTCAGGGCTAGATTCAAAACTTTCTACACCGCAGTGGGGGGTGGGGGGTGGGGGGTAGAATGGGCACAGAGAGGGGCCTCTGGCAGTCTCCTCACCTCCCCGTTCCCCTCCTTTCTTCTTCCCTATTTCCCCTGCTGAGAGTCAACTGAGGTTCCTTCTCTCAGAAGTTTCCAGGAGGTTAAATTCCTGGACCTAGTCCCCATTGCCTTAGCAAGCCCAACCATGATGGGTTGGTAGGGAGATTTCTATTAAATAATTAGGTCTGTAGAACCAAACAGGTCAGAGAGCCCTCGCTTAATAAGAGGCCCAGATCTGAGGGTACTGACTGAGAGGACATCTGTTATTTCCACGGTGAAAATGTGGGCTTGAGCCACACCCACGTCCCACCACCTCTCATGGGTGGCTGCAGGGGAGCTGGCCTTCCACCACGATCAAAGACAGCTTCTCCAGTCCATGGCCATACCACCCTGAATGCACTTGATCTTGTCAAAGACAGCTTCGTTCTCCGCCTGCACGGGGAGGGGACTGTGCAGCCCAGAAACACCCTCACGTCTTTTCAGCTGATTCTCTGACACGTTCAGCAAACGCTGCCACACTCCCACCCCTCCTGGGCCCTGTCCTCCCATTTCTACCCTGACGACCACTGCTAAGGTGCCTATTTCTGGCAAAGGAGGCAGCCACTCCAGAAAAGTCTATGAGCAAATGTCTCTTGACGCCTTCACTCTCAGACGACACTCAGGACCCCCTTCCTGGTTTCTCTCAGACCTTGTCTTGCCAGGGTTTGTGACAAGTAAATCTTTACAGCCTCTCTCAGAGGGAGAAATCTCTGTCCTAAAGGACATTTTATTTTCCAGTCCCTGGGTTTTCACTGATCCCATCAAATCTTTCTTGTGGGGTAAAACCAGTACGGTGAAAGCCTGTACACAAGCGTTCATAGCAGGAGCATCTGTGAAAGCCAAAAGCTGTGAGCACCCAAATCTCCTTCAGTAGATGAAGAGATAACAAATGGCGGCATATTTATATTATACAATGGCACACCATACAGCAGCAGAAAGGAGCAAACTATTAATACGCGTGGTAACATAGATGAATCTCTAAGGCACTGCGCTGAGTGAGAGAAGCCAGCCTCGAAGGGTCACATCCTGTATGATTCCCATTTTTTAAATAATAGAACTAGAGTGATAGAGAATAAATCAGTGGTTGCCAGGGGCATGAACAGGTGATCAGGATGTCATTATAAAAGGATAACATGAGCGAGATTTGAGGGGAGATGGAGCCGTTCTATATGCTAATTGTGAAGGTTATCCATAACTATATATGTGTTAAAACTTACACAGCTAAATACCAAGAGGAAAAAGTCAATTTTACTATATGGTAATTAAAAAAAACAATATAATCGAATCTAAAAACAAATGCTCAGTGTGAATCCCATCAGGTAACTCACCCGCTGGCTCCGCTAGAGCAGCTTCCCTCCCCAGGGCTCCCTGGGGTCACCTTCCCTGACCGCTCCAAGCCAGCCCCATGGTAATGGCTCTTATAACTCATCCCCCGCCCCCCACCTGCTTCATCTGATTCTACAAGGTGGTCAATATCTGAGCCCCCAAAGCGGGGAATCCCACCTAGGAGATTGCAGCTGGATCAGGACAGGGCACCACGCAATTTCAGCTTGCAGGGTGAGAAACGGTGCGTTTCTGACGCTCCCTCAGATCTTCTGAAGACATGGTTTGGGGGTGTGGGGAGAGTTCAGGGGGGTGTTATTCTGGATCCTGGAACCCCTCATTAATCTCCCTGTTTAACAAGGGGAGCAGACTTCAGTTTCAGAACCATGAGCAGGCTAGAATTTCATACCCTTGTTTTGTCATAAAAATGTTAATGTTTTGAATTCCATGTTATTAGGCCAGCTTCCATCTTGCTGAAAGAAAAGTTAGAAAAGCAGTATAATTTCCCACATTTCAGAGTCTGAATTGTTTCCAGACCCATATTAGCATTTCAATGTGTTATGATGTTTGGGATCTCAGAAGATGTTACTCACTGGAACGATAAACATGACTAAAATTCAACAACAGAAAACAAACCCAGTGTGGGTGCCAGCGGCCTGCTGACCTTTTTGAGGAAAGGATGACTCTTAGAATCATGTCCTCAGGACCTTCCTGGCCCAGAACAAAAGATGAGACGGAACTGGCAGAAGAGAAAGAGTAAGTGAGGAATTCCTGGACGTTAGATGCCTTATGGTGTCAAGGAGAGTGTGACACGTGCTGGGTCCTTGCCAGTAATTGGCAGCAGGATGCCCACGCCATGCGGCTGCTGCTGGGATCCTTACACAGCCAAGCATGGCCTCTACCACTAACGTGGAGAGCATTACGATGAAAACACTGTGCAAGAGTGAAAATGCCATTTCTGCTGAATTTAATGTTTTCCGAAACAATGGCAGTGACTGAAAACGACAGGAAATAGGTGACCTTCATCTTCAAAAAAATTGCTTTCAAATTGCATGGTGAAATCAACTCACAAAGAGCTTTGAAAATAAAAACCGAATTCTTAGGATTATCTTCCAGAAAAGTGATGCCCATTCCCCACCAGGACTGTAGGAAATTTCCTGTGACCTCATCAACAGACGGCATTTCATTAAAAAGCAATCCCTGCCCACGTGACCCGGAGAAAATGGCTTGTTGTTTTACTATATATTTCTTTTAATCTTAGTAGGGTTAATGTCATTCATTTTTCAACTGAGTTCTTAATATATTTTTAGGATAGTATGATTTCCTGCCCAGTTTTTTGCAAACAATTTCCCAGTTTGTCACTTGCCTTTAGTTTTTGTTTTGGATTTCATTTTACAAATAAGATGTTTTATAGTTCATAGTTTTATACAGTGAAATATTTAAGTCCTTTGCTTTGGAATCCTTTTGACTATTTTATCATTTGGCAACTAGAGACCAGTTAATCTTCACCTCTAGTTTTTCCTCAGTTTTCTATAGTTTGATATGTTACACTCTTTAATCTACGTGAAATTTATTTTGGTATACAGTCAAAGTATGTTTCTGTTTATTTCCATTTATCAAAACCTCTCCCAGTCATGAATAAAGCTGACCATCCCTATGGATTTCAATCACAGGGTGAGTCGTCCTGTGCATTGAGGTCTGTTTCACAGCCCCTCTGCTTCAGCCATCTGCTGAGGAAAGAGTCAAGACCACATTGTTTTAATCCTTAGAGTTTACACAACATTTTAATATCTAGTAGAATTACTCTTCATAATTATGTTCCTTTCTACTAATTTGTCCCCAGTCATGAGGAGAAATGTTTCTCCAGTTACATTTCAGGAAGAGATTCTGGGTCCTTTCTGAAGAACTAATGATCACTGCAGTTGGTCCTCAGGCTTGCACCCGGCAGCCTGGGGCACAAAAAGGGAGGATCTTGGGGTGGCTGATGTAGCGTCTGGGGTCCAGGGAAGAGAAACAACCCCACCCTCCCTCAATTATTAATGAGGAAGGGGCCCAAGCACCGGGATGAAGGAGCTCCAGTCCTGAGAGTGGGCTGTCCCAGGTCAGCATGGGACCCACGGTCAGAGCACCTCTCAGGACGGACACAAGCTGGTGACCAGGGAGGACGTAATGGGAGGAAAGGGAGCACAAGGGTGAGGTCACCATCACAGGAGGAGGACGGGGCCCGCCCTCAGGAATCCATACCTTGCCCCCAGCAGTCAGAAGTCAGTAGGCCACGGAACAGAGTGCTTGCTTTTCTGTCTGATTGTGAATGATTTCCTTAGAGTAAAACTTGCTAATCTATATTCTTAAGGAAAAATGTTTTCAAGGGGACATCTTGATAGGATGAGTAGCCATAAAATTCTCGCTACCCTCTTTCCGGTTTCACTGGAAAGAACCACAGCACAGAAAGCATGCAGACTCTCAGGCCTTCACAGGTACGAGCACCAGCACACATTGCACACATGCCACACGTGGGTGTAAAGGGTTTTCTCTTGCAAAGAGGCATGCAGAAGGGTGTTCCCGCCATGGGGGTGCACACGATGTGCTGCTTCTTCAGAGGGCAAATTTTAGATTTTCATTTTAGAACTAGAAATTTTAGAACTAGTGTACTAGTTCCCTAGGGCTGCCGTAACAAAGTACCACAAACTGAGAGGCTTAAAACAACAGAAATTAGGTATGGAACTTGGTAAACTGTAAGCTGAAGACCAATCACATTTGCTACACAGGCTGCCTGAACACTGTGACCATCTCTCCAGATGGATCCCTCCATGCTTCTGGAGGCAAGGATGGCCAGGCCAAGTTGTGGAACCTCAACAAAGGCAAGCACCTTCACACGCTAGATGGTGGGAACCTCATCAACGCCCTGTGCTTCAGTCCTAAATGCTACTGGCTCTGTGCTGCCGCTGGCTCAGCATCAAGATCTGGGACTTGGAGGGCAAAATTATTGTAGATGAATTGGAGCAAGAAGTTATCAGGACCAGCAGCAAGGCAGAACCACCCCCCCCAGTGGACCTCTCTGGCCTGGCCTGCTGATGGCCGGACTGTTTGCTGGCTACATGGACCACCTGGTGTGAGTGTGGCAGGTGACCCTCGGCACCCACTAGAAACATGGCAGAGCTTTAAAAATAAAAAACTGGTTTTCTGAAGAAGAAAAAACCCCAGAAATCTATTCTCTCCCAGGTGGAGAGACTAGAAGTCTGACATCAAGGTGTCGGCAGGGCCATGCTCTCTCCGATGGCTCTAGGGTAGGATCCTTCCTTGCTTCATCCGGGATTGTCTGCTGACAACCTTTAGCATCCTTTGGCGGTGCTCAGCTTATAGATGTATCACTCCAATCTCTGCCCCTGCTTTCACTGGCTGTCTTCCTCATGTATGTGTGTCTAACTTGTCTTCCCTCTATGTGTATCTCTTTTCCTCTTCTTATAAGGACACCAGTCCTATTGGATTAGAGCCCACCCTAATGACCTCATCTTAACCTGATTACATCTGCAAAGATCCTATTTCCTGATAAGATCACATTCACAGGTACCAGGGGTTAGGACTTCAGGAACACATCTACAGGAACACATCTTTTGTGGTGGGGGGACACAGTTCAACCAATAACGAACATCAACCGACCTTGTTCACTAAAGTCATTGCATAAACCAGCAACTCCGTGTCGACCCCATCCTTTTCCTCCAGGATTTCCATGATATTTGACCAAGGTTTGACTCCTAGGAATAAAGCAAAACTCATTAGAAACAGCAAGTCAACACTCCTTGTCCAATTCACATCACAGTTTATCCAGAGACATCACCCAATGATGGCAGTGCCTTTCAGTCACCACATTTCAAAGCATGACACAATTCTTAGGATGGACTTGAATATGTTTCCAATTAGGTGACGATATACCATGTCATCCTTGTCTACTTGAAAATGTATACTCTTCAGTGTCAGGATGCCTACCAGTTTGTTTGAAAAGTTCCCTTTATACTAAATAGGTGATTTTTAAAAAATCCATTCGAATGCAGCTTTTTTTAGACCATGCATTTTACTCTCCAAGTGTGGAAATTCTTTGTAAGTACTCTCTGTATGTCCATCTCCTGCAAGGAAAGGGGACACAGGAGAGCTTTACAGTCACTCAAGCAATGGACTTCAAACAATAACTGTGAAACGTCCATCTAGCAAACATTTCAAGAACAGAAGTATATTATATTCAATCAAGGCACAAATAACTATTTAAACATCAACCAGGTACCAAGGAACTGGGTCTCTGGGAGTCTGTCATCAAGAGGTTATAATCAAATGGAACAGTTAGGCCTAAGTACAGGAACACACCTCAGCACAGGGTAAAAGCCCTTAGAAGGCAAAGCGCTTAGCCAAGCCTGTCACTCAGCAAGGGAGGTCTGTCTCTTGCAGTGCGATGGTCGAGGAAGGTTTGGTGCAAGAGGTGACTCCTCAGTGGAGCTCCTGGGGGAGGCTCCTGGAGGCTGTCCCGTGGCTCCAGGGAGGGCAGGGAAACCCTCCACGTTCAGGATCGCCAAGCCAAGGCCAAGGCCACAAAGGGTACACGACATCCTGATGTGATTTCCTACGCTGGAGATAAACATCTGCAGTGAAGTGTTGCCTTGCCCTTGGCGTGGCAGTGTGGAACGTGCAGCTCTTTCCTGCTTTCTCTATAAAGATCTCAAAGGGATATGGCTTATTTTTGCTGAAAAAGTAAAGTCTGAAATAACCTAAAACCAGTGGGTTCCAAATGCTGATTCATGGATGGGTTATGTCAGAGCTGATTTCCTGGCCTTGAGAACAAAAGCTCCCCAAGGGCAGTGATGTGTCCTGTCTTATCTCTGTGCCCTTGGCAGAGTGCCCGGCACATAGTAGGTGCTCAATAAAATGTCTGACTAGTGACTGGAGACCCCTGAGAGGGCATGGGTGGGTTAAACTGGGGCAGTTTTAAAAGAGCCAGAGGGTTAAATGCACACAGTAAGAAAAGAAGAGAAGACAGGAGAATTTTAAAAGGAATAGGCACCTACTATACAATGTGAAAGACACAGATGTAGTCTGATGTACAGGCTGTTGGTGCTCCCAGCCAGGGAACAAAAAGCCTTTTCCTTTGGACTAGCTGCCCAGTTGGTCCAAACTATGAACCTATGGACTAAGCTTCTATGACCCTCTGTTATTGTGAACACAAAAGCATGATCCTTTGCCTGCTAACTGTTGAAAATTCTTGAAATTCTTGAAATTCTTGAAAATTATCTTCTTGCTGATCTTTATCATCAAACTATTTTGAAGTCCACACCTGTTCTCCAAAGCCCAGCGAAGTAACTGCTTCCGCCCTCAAGACAATCAGTGTGGTCAGTAGGTCATGGGTCTCACTGTCCAGGAATCGGTCAAGCATTCCAAGTGCCTTTGCTCATGTTTATAACAAGGACAACTTCCGTCATTCACACTCACACCCGACCTCAGTACAAAACACGAAAACACGAGTTCTACTGGGCTCCCCACATATGCGTAAAGAAAAGCCTGTGCAAGAGGGAGAGCATCAGTGCGAAGGGTTCCTAGTGGGGCTCGGGGGTCCAGAACTGCTTCCTGATTCCTTACTTTGGGGTCACACATGTCAAACAGGGCCTGGGGAAGGAAAAGCCAAGAAGCAACCACAGGCATCCCAGAGAGAGGGATGTACCTGGACTATCTCCTCTCTTCCTCTCTCTCTCATGCAGACACACATATCTGTGCACTAGTTTATCCATTATAATGAAAACACTCAAACACTGGTTTAATTAAAAATCGTGTTCTTCAGCTGTAATATCTGACTCCCTTCTTATCATTTAAGGATTTCAAGACTGGAAATTTGCATGTATTCATACACTGTTGGGATAAGTGTTCACTGTCCTTTGACTGTTTGGGGACCAGGAAATAGAAACTTTTTAGAAGAATGAAGGGGAAGGGGAAGAAACCTTCTAGTTCAACACAAATAGCCCTGGCAGGGCTCCAGCTGGCCTGTATCAAGCACCAGCAGTCGTAACTGTCCCAAGAGCTGCCACCTGTCAGAACTAAATGGTCCAGTTCACCCCTACCACCATCACCTTTGTTGCTCCATTTGGGGTTTACGTGTGTGTATGTGTAGGTAGGGGATGGTCCGGTATTAGAATCATAAACCACACGATCTTCCCCCTTCACATAACAGAGAACGAAACCGAGCCCCAAAGTAGTGGAACGAACAGAGGCTAGAGAGACGCGTCTAACCTGGCGGGATCGGATCCACCCTAGAGGCTCACTGTGAGGTGTCATGGAGGTAGAGCACTTTGTCGATTCTCCTGAGCACTGATGGAGAACGTCAGGAGACAGTAATTTCCTTCATCATCATCCGTCTCCCTCCAACTCCACCTCCCCTTCCTCCACCCCAAACACTGCAGTGAGTGTAGGTTCCATGACAGCCTGGCTTTTCTCTGATGTTTGCAAGCACATGGCTGGCACTTATAAATTCGTCAAACAAATGAGTTTTATACGAAGAACACTTAGAACAGCGTGTGTTGCGTGGCAGGCACTCGAACAGCAGTAGCCACCACTGCAGTGGTGGTGGGTGGAGGACACCCACATGGACCCATAGGCCTTCCACACGGGCTCCCAGGCCGGAGTCCTCCCCCCACCAAACTGCAGCACTCCTCCCTCAACCCAGAATAAACCGCTCAGCACTTCTCCCTCTTGCTCTCCCCCCGAGTCTCTGTATTAAACCCAAAAGAAAAGAGTAAGCTATTTTGCACGATGCCTTGTACACAAGTTGGTCTAACGCTCAAATACAAGGTCCCAGCAGCACGTTCCAAGCCTTTCAGCGTGATCAATGAACACTTAACAGGTATGCTTCTGTTCTAAGCAGCAATGGAAACAGAGCTTGAGTTCTGCCCACTCTAACCTCCACCATGCTCTGTGCATTCTTCACAGAGCAATGTATCCCTGCGCAGAAGTCAGAGACGGGATCGCTTGAAAAGACGGCTGGATTCCTTTTCCCCTGTTAATCATGTGTTAGACACATGTTTAAAAATTATGTCATATCTCATCACCTCACATTCAAATGAAAAATGGAACTTCTTCAAAAGCAGTGCTGAACCAAATTAGCAGGACTCAAGATTTATGACTGAAATTTCAAAATAAGTTACCCAGTCCGTGGGTAACAAAGTAAGTGCCGCCCCCTGTGTCTGAGAGGCAAACTCATACAATCAGAGGGAGGGGCACCCCGCCCAGGGGAGCAGAGGGTTCTCGACCAGTTTCCTGTTGATCACCACAGCGAAGGTCCCCAGGAAAGGAAGTCTCTGATGATAGCAAAATGACAAAGCAAGGCCCCCCCGTGGGCTTCCATGAGTGCTTACTGCCTTTCTCTCTTCCTGCCTGGCCCCATCCACTAGGAAGGGAAACTGACTTGAAGATGCAGGCAAAACAGTTGCCCCTGGGACTTCCCTGGTGGTCCGGTGGTAAAGAATCCGCCTTCCAATGCAGGGGACGCGGGTTAGATCCCTGGGCAGGGAGCTAAGATCCCACATGTCGCAGGGCAACTAAGCCCGCGCGCCACAACTACTGAGCTTGTGCGCCTCAACTAGAGAGACTGCGTGCCGCAAACTACAGAGCCCACATGCTCTGGAACCTGTGCACTACAGCTACAGAGCCCACACGCTCTGGAGCCTGTGCGCCATAACTAGAGAGAGAAAAAAACCCTGCATGCCACCATTAGAGAGAAGCCCGCGTGCCACAACGAAAGTTCCCTCATGCCTCAACGAAGGTCCCGCATGCCACAACCAAGACCCCATGCAGCCAAAAATAAATAAATAAATAATAAATCTGAAAAAAATAAAAGAGTCTGCCCCTGCAGTATGTGCAGACAGGTGTGACACTGAGCCATGCCCTAGAGACTAACTCCAATCCACCATTTCATTCTAGCCCCTGAACCAAAGGGGCAATTGCCGGGATCAAATGGGGCCCGTTTAATTTTCATTAATTCATGCATATTTATTAGTCTCTATGAAACACCTAGATCCCTCAGCTTTTATTGCTGCTCCCTAACCGGCCCACTCTTGGCCTAACAGCAAATTGTCACAAATGAACACTTCTGGTTAACCCACGTGTGGGATGTGTGATGTTTATAAAGCAACCAGAGGAATCTGTTCTCAGACAACTTCATCTGCCGTAGGCGGTAGTAATTTTTGAGGTGTTTTAGCTCATTTGTTGATTTTCTTTGCTGATTCTTTAAACTTAACAGTTTTCATCATCCAAAAGAATTCCTTTCTACTAAAAAAGTCTATAACATGCCCATTCTCCACCCTATCTCCCCCAAAATGAGTCTAAAGCCACCTTGAAGAGTCAAATTTATGGCTTATTTATAAACTTGTGTGGAAATGGACGTACTCGGCTGGCCCTCAGTCACCTCCGGCACGTCTGTCTACCTGCTGGTCCAGCTGAGAGGGCACTGGAGAGCGAGAGCAGCTGCTAAGCTTGCCAGGTGGAAACACACCTGCTAGTCATGCTGCTTCCTGCAGAAGAGCATGACATATTTAAGAATTTTTTTTCTTTTTTCTTTTTTTTTCTTCCGGTACGCGGGCCTCTCACCGCCGCGGCCCCTCCCGCCGCGGAGCACAGGCTCCGGACGCGCAGGCCCAGCGGCCATGGCTCACGGGCCCAGCCGCTCCGCGGCATGTGGGATCTTCCCGGACCAGGACACGAACCCGCGTCCACTGCATCGGCAGGCAGACCCCCAACCACTGCACCACCAGGGAAGCCCGAGCATGACATATTTAGATGTCCAATTCCAGCACAGGGTTCAGGAACAATTTTACTAGCAGTAAAAGAGGATGATGTTATATGTATATGTTAAAATCATGGCCAAGACCACACATGCCATAGAGAAACATGGGAATGAACCACACGCGATAAGCTATTGGCTGAGTTTTTCCGTCAGTGTTGTTCCTTTCTGTTCTCAGCCACTAGTGCTCAGTAGCAGACAGGTGACAGCACTTGCCAGAAGCTTAAGAAATTTTATAGGCAAAAATCGTGACGTTAAAGAAACAATCCCTTGGCTGTTTTGATTTTATATTTTTACAAATTGGGGAAAAATGGCCATTGTTTTGTCTTGGAGGAGAGAGTATAGCTGAGAGCCTCTGACTGGGTCTGCAGGTAGAGTCTTGGGGGTAGGGTGCCCTCGGGATCACTCCTCTACCTCTACAACATGCCCTCCATGAAATGTGCAGTCCGAGGAAGGAAGGTCACAAGAAGGTTGTTCCCTCTAACATGGCGCCCATGACAAGGGCCCATGGGTTACCTGAAATTTAGGACAGGAAAATGAAGAGTCTGCTACTTGTCCTAAAGCAACCCCCAGAGTTGTAGGATGGAGTATGAATCTTCCAAGGACAGATGAAAGGACTGGCCTCTCTCTCTCCACAAATACCCACCTTTGGCCTTAGGCCTCATTGACTGGCCCTGGGAAACCCGGCCTGGCTTCTGAGCCATTGGGAGCCTTCATTAGGATTCTCAGGGAGTCCCACTGATCTGCTCTTGAGGCCACGAGGGTCTTCATACTCGTACTTCAGATGGCAACAGGCTGTGGCAGAAAGAAACCTGCCCCTGTCTGGGATCCACTTTCCAGACTCACAGCCCCCGACCACACACTAGGGACTGCCTCTGTGATACACCTACACACAGGCCTGGAGTCCCCTCCAGCCTGCAATCCACCGAGCTGGGGACTGAGGTCTGCCTGTGTGTTTGTGGGAAAAGTGCGGGAGCCCAGCCCACGGTCCTGGATGGCTTTCATTAACTTGTATTCAAACTTTCAAAGCAACTAGTAAGCTGCTTTCTTTCATCTTTGGATTCAGCCCTGGATGTGGGTCTCTGAGCAATGCTAAGTCAGAGACACAAGTGGTTTGAATCGAAGAGGACTATTTAGGTCTCTCATTCCTTTTTTTTTGTTTTGTTTTTTGTTTTTGTTTTTAGTTTTTTTTTTGGTACGCGGGCCTCTCACTGTTGTGGCCTCTCCCGTTGTGGAGCACAGGCTCCGGACGCACAGCCTCAGCGGCCATGGCTCATGGGCCCAGCCACTCCGCGGCATGTGGGATCTTCCCGTACCGGGGCCCGAACCCATGTCCCCTGCATCGGCAGGCGGACTCCCAACCACTGCGCCACCAGGGAAGCCCTCTCATTCCTTTTTGACAGTTGTCCCTCGGCTGACTTGTTCATAAACATGTGTGCACATGCAGAGACACACAAAACCATACACCAACATGTTAACGACAATTCTCTCTGGTGAGATTAGAGGTGATTTTTTACGGTCTCCTTTACATTGTTTTTCCCAAATTTTCTACAGCGTGTTACTGTTATAAAAAAAAAAAAATTAATGTTATCATGTTTTTGTTCTTGTTAGAGTCTTTGTGGGGATGATAATATTAATAAAAATGTCCTACTGAGGAACAAAACCAAAATATTTTTAAAAGAACAAAACACCCCATTTTAGCTTCAGGCTTCACAGTATTATAGGAGCCACGGCCTGCTTTACAGTAAACTGAATCCAAAGCTCATTCGTCATCAAGTGTGTACAGCAGGCCTGCCTGCTATGGGCCAGCCAGGTACTGGGACACCAAGAAGAGACAGACACCCTGCCCTTGAGCAGGGCACACACTCATGGGAGACGGGCAGTGACAAGAGCACAGCAGAGAAAAGGGACGCGTGAGGGCTTTGAGAGCATACGCCCATCTGATCCAAGATAGGGAGGGTGTGCTGCAAGTCGGGTAGGAGGCGGAGGTGACGGGTGGACAGGGGCTAGATGGTGAAGCGTCAGGTCCTAATCCTGTGGGCACCGGGAAGCCACTGGCGGGCTTTAGATGGAAAACGATGTGGCCGAATTTGTGCTTCAGAAGAATCCTCCAATAGCAGAGGGGAGGGTGGGCATGCCGGGGAAGGGAGAACATTCAAGGAACATCTGGGGTCAGAGCCAACCAAGCAGGTGTGAGGGGAAGAGAGGAGGGAGTTCGAGTGATCCCAACAGGATGGGAAAAGAGGATAAGGAACTGGTGCTGTGTGTTCAGTCGTGGAGGCTGAAGACAGCATAAAGATAAGCTGGGTTAGCTTTATGGGTTAGCCCAGCAGTGCTCTTCTTTCACTGTTCCCTCCCTAACCTAATCTTTGTACACTTAACTATCCTAAAATATATGTTTCCTGCAGTGGGAAGTCCACACAAAGGGAATTCTGTTCATTCTTAATTCTGTTTTGAACACGTAAAAAGTGGAAGCCTTCTTACATTAGGGGCTTCTACTTCGATGACATAGTGGGCAGGGACCACTCACCCCTTTTTGTGTCGACAGCAGAGACGGCCTGAATCAGAAGAGGTGCATTGGACTCCGAGTACTCCACAAACACCAGCAGCAGCTTCAGGGCCGTCTTCACCACCAGGCGGAACTGCAGAGAAAAGATACAACCATCGTGTAGCTGCAGACACGGCGGGGATGCCTGAAAGCTTCGTCCTAACAGCAGCTGGCACCCAGCCCCTCTTCTCAGCAACGACACAGATTCCTTCACTGGACGCCTCAGAAGGCAGGCGTTAGTATAGTCTCCATTGCACAGGTTAGGAAACTTGAGCGCACAGAGTCCCCTGCCCAAGATTGCACAGCTAGAAATAGAATCCGAATTTGAACACAAGGCCTTTGGCCCCAGAGCTCACACCAGTGGTCTCTCAGCAAACGAGGTAACAGCTGCTGGGTTGGTTACTTCATTTTATCCAGACTAGATCATTCTGAAGTAGAACCATCGATTCTCATTTTTCTGGCGAGGAAGCAGGCACAGCAGGTTAAATGACTTGTCCAGGGTCACAATAGGTCCCCTGAACCAAGTCTTGGCCCTTAAAACTGCAGAGAGGTCTGCCTGGGGCCTCACCCCACAGTCCTGGGCCCAGAGCACTGCACTCACCAGGAGCCCCACGGAGCCCAGGGGCCCTCTCTCACGCGGGCCGAGGGTCACTCACCCATAGAAATTCCATAACCTCCCAGCTGATGCTACCACAGATCCCTAACTCAGCTCAGCAGCTGGGGGACTGTGGCAGCCTGGGGGTTCCAGCTCAGCTCCCTGCCCATTCCCGCAGGTGCTGCAGCTGCTACCTCCACCCACAGTCTCCTTTCCTGCACCCCACTTCCTTCCAAGAACCTCCTTCTCAGGGAACTCACACACCAACTTCCTCCTGGAAATGGGTTCAAATCTTGCTTCTGAGAAACAGCAAACCTTCCTCGGGGCTGCTCCTCCCACCTGCAGCAGGTGTCTGGGCAGCGCCCCGCCCCCCACCAGCAGAAAGCACTTTCTAGGGGACAGGGGCTGATCTGCATCGTGTCTGAAGGGCCTGGAACTACAGCTGGCACAGAATGGGCTCAGCCATGTTTGCTCGCTGAATGAATGGATCAGGTAAGGACCAGCCAATCAGCCCACGTCCCCTCGCCCCACCCCCGTGGCTGTGGAGAATCGGCTCCAGGCTCTCCACTCACTCTGCAGCGCAGAAAGGCCCAGTGACCCCGTGGGCATCAGCTCATATCGAATTATTAGGGGCACATGTACGCACTAGGGGAGAACTGGAGCCCTGCACACGCCGCGGGAAACAGCGTGAAACCACCACCCACCCACAGTCATTTCTCCAAATACATGCACCTCCCTCTACCCCTTGCCCCTTCTCCTCTGTCCTACTTCCCTAGTAAACCAGCTTGCTTTTCCTTGATTCCACATCTCTCTCCAGCCAGTGCCCTGGTTCCCAGCTCCAAGTTATAGGAGAACATTTCAAAAGAGTTGCCACCCTCCCTGGCGCCCCTTCCTCACTTCCCATGGACTCCTCAATCCAATCTGACAGGGCTTCTACCTCCACCGCGCAGATTACATTACTCTTGTCAAGGCTGCTGATGACCTCCGTGTTGGTCAGTGCTTACTCTTCTGTGCTCATTCTGGCTCAACCCTCAGCAGCACGTGACACGATCAACGGCTCCCTCCAGAAACAATTTCCTCTCGCCATGGCCGACCACAGTCTCCTACCTGGGTGGCTCCTCCTCCAGGAGGAGCTCAACCTCCAGGTGTGGGAAGGCCTCAGAGCTCACTACTCCCCCTGGTCCCTTGCCGTGCACTCTCTCTTGGTGAGTTGATCCAGGCTCTTAGTTTTAAGGCCCATCTATGACTCAGTGCTCTCCAGGCCTGGCCCCTGACATCGCCACTCGAATGCTGACAGGCCCTCAAATTCAATATGGCCCAAAGAGAACTCTTGATTGGCACTCATGCTCATTCCATCCCACAGACCACTGCCAGCATGTTCCTTCCACAGCCCCCACCTCAGGACAAGGCCCCGCCATCCACTGAGTACAAGCGGGAGTCACCCTGCCCTTCCCCCACCCAATCCTACGACGACGCCATCGTCCAGGGCTGTCAGCGGCTGTCCTTGCCCTGACTCCATCCACATCTCCATCTCCCTGTCCACCATGAGAGCCTCCTAAGTCCTCCTGGGCTTGTCACCTGAGGTCCATTCTCCACATTGCCGCCAGAGGGAACCGGGCACTCTCAACCCTCTATTCGCTCCGCGTCACATTCAGGGTGGAATCCACCCCGTGGGCTTTACGTCTCTGCCAAGCTCTCTGACCTCATCTCCCGTCACTCTCCCTCTGCCCACGGAGCTTCCATTAGCCACCTTTCTTTAGTCATGTGACCATGCGCTTTTCACACGCTGAAGCTTGTGCATGACTCAGTGTTCTCATCGGCTATTCCCTAACCAGTCACCACAGGACTGGCCTTTCCTTATCCTTCAGGTCTGAGAAATTTCCCCTCATGGGAAGTGGCTTCCTGACTACTTCATCTAAAGGAGCCCCCTGGTCACTCACATCACCCTGTTCTATTTTCTTCACATCCTTTATCATGACCTGAAATCGCTACATACAAGTTTGTTCACCTGATGTTCCTCTGTTGCCCCCGACTAGAGCAGAACCTACCTGGTGGCGGAGATGCTACTTTATTTGACACACAGGAAACAGCGTCTGCCCCGAGGAACTACTGGGTCAGTACTGCACACGAAGGGCAGGCCGGCGCGCCCTTTTCACCGAGGTCTGCTCTGCACACCCAACCACTAATGTATGTGTAGCCAGCCTCGTATCCCCCACTCCACGCCCCGACAACTTCACGGAGGACAACCAGCGTATTGGGCTTCTGTCCTCATGGCGACATCCTTATCGCAGTGGCACCTGAGTTCTTCTGAGGGCTTTGAGCTCTTTAGAACGTTTTCAACTTCATAACCTGAGTCCCACATTCTCTGCTCTCCCTGACTGAGAACAGACTAAATTCCAAAGTATTTTTCTCAGCAGCTACAAGGTTGGGGGCAGGAGGGGAAGGCATGGCATGATGAACTGTGCTATCTTTGTACGTTGAGAGCTGAAAAAAATTTCTTCAAGTAAATAAAACAACCCAGCAAGCCCAGGCTTGGCGCCCTCCTCAGTGGGTACACTATTATTATGTGGTTTAAGCCTCCTCAGTGCCTTCGTGGGAAAGAACCTGGCTGCTGCCCAGCCCACTCCCCCATCAGCTGGTCTCAGCAGGACCCCCTTCTGGGCATCTCTGTGGTCACGGGGCCTTGGCCGGCATGATCCCAGGGACCCACTCTCCCATATGAGGCTCTCTAAGTAAGAAACCACTGACTGTTTTCTCAGGGAGCCTTCTTTCTCTATTAGTCTCAACATGCCTATTCATGTCATCTTCTCCTTTGCAATAAAGGCTCTGTTTAGAGATCTTTTGGCACTGTTGTTTTATTTTTTTTAAATCCCTAAACTCTTCTGATTCATGATTTTAGGTTTCTACAAATTTGGCTTCTACTGAGTCTAAGTGGACATTTATTTATGTTTGGAAGACTTACTATGTGAAATTAATCACAAACATATTAGATAGTTAAACTACTTTAGAAAAAGAGCATTAGCACGTTAATTTTATGGAAATGGATGGTACTAATTGCAAGCATGTCCCAACTAACCATCAAAATACATCCAGCAGGAGGACTCCTGATAAATACCTCACTAACATTACTGCACAGACTTGAAAGTAATAAAAGTGCCTGACTTCAAAAGATTTCTACATCAAACCCTTACTTTTCCAGAAATCACTTAATTTGATGCCCTCCAGAACCTGGAAAGCTATCAAAACCCTCCAAAACCTTGGAATAGCCACAATGGAGGCCACACAGCCATTCCTCCAAGTCCAAACACGCTGCTCATCTCAAAGCTCTTAAAAATCCACACCTGGTGCCACAGCACTTATCCTAAGACACGTTCGAACAGGAGTGGCCACTGAGCTTCCCGACCTGCTGAGAAGAGGCAAACCAGAGGCCAGGCCCTGGCCTGGAGAGGCAGGCCCACTGTGGCGGCAGGAGCAAGGACCGCAAATGAGGGGGCGGGAACAAGCGGCTTGGATGCCAGCACACACTCCACTGCGTGGCTCAGACACTGAAGACTTCTCAAAGGGCAGTGACACTCCAAGGACATTTCATCTCTGCCTGGTGCTCCTTCATGTTCTAATGAGGGGTTTCATTGCAATGACTCACAGGCTCAAACACCGGCCTATCCATCTAACACTGAGGGAAAATCAGTAACAATAGACTCTCATTCCTGTGGAGCATCAATCGCTTGGGAAGACAAAGCAACTGGTCACAAAACAGTTAAACACGGCAACATGGAGTCAGCCTCAGAAGCAGTGGCTCTAAGACCAACCAGATGCTGGGGTAGTAGATTCCCCACATCCAGAGGTTCTGAGTGGCCCTTGCTAAGGCTACTGCAGAAGGAATTCAGAACCCGGACGGGGGTGAACTGGCTGAGCCCATTTAAAGTCCCTCTGAATCCCAAGAGGCTCTGCTTCTTCTTTCAATGTCTTGAGTGCCTTCAGATGCCCAGCACCCAGCGAGGTTCCCTGAGGGAGTCAGGAAGCTGTAGCCCTGCCTTTAAGGAGATGGTCACCCTGCTGTGGAGAGAGGACTCAGAACACCTCCATACCACACAACTGAAAGCATTACCGTGTTAAGGGCCCTCCGAGCCAGGCTGCTGAGAACAGAGAGCGCTTCCCAGAGCAGGGCCCTTGCAGTGGGGAGAAGAGACAGTTGGACAGGCTCAGGGCTGATCCAGCCGCCCTTCGGGGCTTCCATGGTGCAGAAGAGCCATGTGACAACCTGTGGGTTCCTGCTAACACAAATAAGCCCTCTTTTTTAGGATTGGAGGAAACACACTGGGGGTCGAGATTCAGCCTTTGGGCTACACATTACCTACTTTTTATATACAGTCGACCCTTGAATAACCCTTTGAATTGCGCAGGTCCACTTATATGCAGATTTTTTTCAAAAGTAAGTACTACAGTATTACATGATCCATGGCTGGTTGAATCCACAGGGGCAGAACAATGGATACAGGACCGAGGATACAGAGGAACCACAAATACGGAGCGCTGACTAATTCATACATGGATTTTTGACTCCTAGGAGGGTCTGTGTCCCTAACCTCTGTGTAATTTAAAGGTCAACTATAATTACATTCTAGGAAAAACTAGTACTGTAGTCTATTTTAGCGCCGTCCATTATAATAAATTATGCTTTATATTGCTTTAAAGCATGCAGCTAAATCACAGTATATAACAGGAATCTGAGCCAACCCCTTTGCACAAGGACAGGCACATGCAGCCAGCACTGAACTGTGCTTCTCACAAGTATGAGCCTTACTCTTGGCTGCAGCGGTCATTCTCACTCTGCTCCTACACAGCGTAAAATAGGGGCCATGAGGCTTCAGAGGAACAAGGATGCCTGATGACCCAGGGATGCAGCACTTGTCAGGTCAAGCCTCAGTCAGGGACCGAGCTTCCATGAACAACTGCATGAACAACTCGGGACTCCCGCGTCACCTCCGTGTCAGGGAGGCAGGGACTGAGAGTAGGAGGATGGTGTCCACACAGTGCTTGGCTGGATTTTGGTTTTGGTTTTTTTTTTAATTTTCCGGGTCAACCCACAGGGAGGGCGTGGAGTCAGCCTGTACAGAACCCGGGTGTTTAGGTTTTGGATAAAATGTAACCATCAGATGTATGGAAAAGGAATAAAAGGCAGCTTCTCAATACTTCTGCACTTAAAAGCAAACCAGAACTCCCTTCATGTTTTATTGTACTTAGAGAAAAGCAACAACTACACTTAGCAGGTCAAATATGCTGTTTATTAGGCAGAAATAAAAGTATTCCCCGAAATCTCCAAATTCCTACTCCTCTTCTAAAATTCAGCAACCATAAAAAGAAAACAATTTCCAAACCTCAGGATTTAAATTACAAAGGGGGTTAGAAAGACATGCTTCATTCTGTTTGTTTCATTTTCCACTAAAAAAGAATATGTTATAGAAGGGGATGCTGGTTATTAAAACTGAATTCAAAATTGTAAGGTTAACTGGACCCACAAAGCTTTGCCACTTTGCTTACAAGCTTACCAGAACTAAGAATATACTAAATATTTTAACAACAACAAAAAATTCAAGTGACTTAAGATACTTATCTTTAAGAACTTCTCTTAAACATATACTTAAGCTCAGAACTCCTAAGCGAAAAGCTCAGAATGCGCCCGGAAGCTTCTGTAACTGGTTATCTAACAGATACCTTGGACTGCAAATCTTTCCCCTTTTGTGATGTTGTCTGCCAAATGAGGTGGATCTTATCAGAAATAAAGTATGGGCCCAAATATATTCCCTGAGTCCAGAATTCTGAGCTGTGGCTTTCAGGTTTCTTGAGGGGAGGGGTGAACACACTAAGGCTGGCACACCTGCCAGGACAGGAAGTCACCTGCCTCAAACCCTGATGGCCGACCTGTTTATGACCCAGGGCAATTTGCAGAAAGGGAATCAACTTGGTGATTAACGGAGTAGCCAAGTGTGAGGCTGGTAACCCCTTAAGTTTTTACTAGTCAGTGGTAGGAAATCTTACAGAATGTAAAATACAGAAGACTATTCAAAAATAATTCAAATAAATGTCAAAATAGTAAATAATGCTACCAATGAACATGTTCTATTGAGATAAAATTCTAGGGTTTAGCTGGAGGTTTCTTAAAGTATAATGACTAAAAGTGGACAAGACCAGAAAACATCCACTGTGCTAACTTTCCCTTAGGAGACTCAGTGTAACTATGAAGAGTTAGTTGCTAACAGGTAACATAAATCCACTGTTGTTAACTAAGCACTCCCGAAAACCCTGCACTGAAATACTGCCTGAGGGAACACCTTGACAGTATCTGATGAAGGGGGGAATCAATCAGGGTGGGGACTTTTCCCATGAGTGATATCTCCATCTTCAGATGCAAAATCTCCTGGTCTAGGAGGCTATGTGACTTGTCACGCAGCTAATTTCTGGAGGAAGTCAAAGAAAAACCAGGCCTATCTGATTCTTTCTACTATACTATAGGGAGCCCCATCTTTCCCTCTGGTGCAAAAACATAAGCCTTGGGGAAATGTGACACATATCCTTCTCCAAGGAATAATCAAAGTTAAAGAACTTTCTTATATAAATAGCTAGCTCTGGAAACATGACAGTGGACAACAAGCAAACCTCAGGAATGGTGAATGTGCTACTGGCAAGAATTCGGCAGTCAGCTCACATCTCCTTGGATGGGTGGAGAAGGCGGGCAGGTGAGTGCTGGCAGGTGGAGAGAGGCTGCGGGGATGCGGGTGAGCGGTGCTGGCAAAGGCAGACCTGAGCTTGTAGGGCTATTCCCAGGGCGGCTCCAGGAAGCCTATGCTTCTTCCAGTCCTCCTGTCCACCCAACTCTCTAAGAACATCTCTTCCTAAGGAACGGCATATCGGCTACCGTGGGGTTTTTACATCACCCCAAATGTCTTCCATATTAGAACCACCCATTCTTACTCTCTCCAGCAGCTAGAACACAGCTGCTAGTCCTTGGCCGCATTTCCTAAAAGGGCAGAAGGGTCAAAATCCCACCCCTGCTCCTGTTTCTCCCATTTACGTTCACAGGGGAACTTGTCTGTGTAAAACAGTAAGCTGCCGTTCTGGTTTATCGATAAGCCTCTGGAGAGTTGTGGTTCCTTCCACATATCGGCTCCCTGAAGTAGATCATCTCAGAGTGGATTGAAGAAGCTGCTGTTCCAGCTTTGTGGCTGGAGACTCATCCTGGACCACGGGGTCCCCTCAACCTGCTGGCTCGTTTAAGTTCTGGCTTGAACCTCTGGCCTCTCCCTCTTCCCAAACAATGACTAGTAAAAACTTCCTTTTTTTTCCCTTCCACTGAGATTATCCGCATATGGGGGCATCCAAGAGATCAAATCAGTGAGAATTAGTTTTCTGGGTGTATGGAGCCAAATAACCAGCAAAAGAGCAATAGCTATAAAGGGGAGGCTGGCTCTTTGCACACATAATATCTCTGACACACATATTACTTGAACCTGCCACTACAACCTGTGGAATTTTAAAAATCTTACCTAATGAAATATTGATAAACATGGAAAAAACTGAAATACAACCTCATTCACTGAATGTGTTTTCATGAAGACACAAAGAAGCTCTATAGTGCGTAATTAGAAACAATTTGATTTTACAATATGAGAAAAATCAAATAAATTATAGTACACTTGTATGATTAAATATTACATAGGCATTAAATGTTATGTTTTGAAATGCCATAATAATACAGGAAAATGCTTATAATATATTCAGAGTTAACTACGTAAGAATATTTCAAAGAAAAAGAGTAGAAAGAAACGTACAAAGTTAACAATCTTTATATCTATATAGTAGCATTTCGGTGATTTTTACTTTTTTTTTTGTATTTCTAAAGTCTTATACAAAGAGAATATATTACTCTTATAATCATAAAAAAATCAGTAAAAGTTTTTAAAGGTTATTTTTTAATATCAAGATTTCATATTATACCAATAAACTTTAGCTATTTTTTTTTCAATTTGCTATGATTAACTGCATCATGAAATTAGTTTTAATCCAAATTTCTATTAATAAAATACATATTAATTCAAGTAATTTGGAAAGATTAAACATAAAAATCTGATAGAATTCATTGCCTGAGTAGACCTCATGGTATTTTATTTATCGTGTTTTTAAATATACAAAATTGAACCTCTGGCTCCTACTCAGAAAGCTACAAAGAGTGTTGCTCCAAACCTAACAAGAAAAAGGGCCAAATAATCATTAAAATCAACTTTTCTTGAATCCACTAGAGAGATGGGATTTCAGGGCAACCAAATAGCATGAAAGCTAAAAAGGAACAGTTTTCCTTCCACCAAGAAAAGGTGGGACACAGCAATGGCCCATATAAGTAGAGCAGAGTAGGAAGATGGAGCCACCACACCGAGCAGCAAGTCAAACTCAGATCATAGTTGCAGCAAATGGCCAAGGATAGACTATCATGAGAGTATGGTACCCCTGGGAGCTACAGACACAGAGGGATTCAGCATCCACTCAGAGCCGCTGTCCAGTGACCTCCACAGCACCACGAGGAAGATCGGGGCAGGGATGGAGACCTAAGAAAGTCTCCCCGTGGTGCAGGCTGGGGGATGCACAAGCAGATAACGAGAACGACAGCAACCACCCCATAGGAGGAGGGGAGCAGCTACCACACCACCTGGACAGGCAGGAAACTACACCCTGAGCCTTCTCCTCTATGAGACAAAAGCCGTAAGCCGCAGGGAAGGACAGCAAATCTTGTTGCCCCTGACGCACAGGTGGCGTAAGAGAAGGGAGAAGAATAAGACTCTGTGCTGCTGCGGCAGGAGCAGGAAACCATCCTCAGCACAGGACTTTAGAGGTCCCCTACTACCGAGGGAGGTACAGGATCACTGAGGTAGTCCCCCCCCCGCCGCACCCTGCCACCAAGACCCAGGCACACTGACCCTTCTGAAGACCAACGTCGAAAACAAAGATGATGGAGAAAGCCCGGTCCAGGAAGTGTCACTGGTGCTTATCGCTAGCAGAGGGACAGGAGCATGGAGAGAGACCCCCTCTGAGGTTCAGACGCATAAAAAAGGTCTAAAGCTGACAGCGAAAAAGGAACTTTGAGAAAAACCCTTTGGCAAACCAGTCCTCACCTCAAGCACAAGATAATACCTTAAGGAACTTGAAAACTGGTGGTACAGGAACATACCAGAGCAACAGCAAAACCCAAACCCTGCTCCCCTCGAGAGCAGACTGACAACCTCTCAAAGAGCCTAGCGTTAGAGACTTGCCCATTTATAGGCATAAATACTACCTACCGCAGTCTATACTGTCCTATACATGATACCAAGCTTTCAACCAAAAATTACAAGATGTACAAAAAAGCAGGAAAGCCCCAACTCCCCACCCCTGCTATCAAGAAATGAAGCCATCAACCGAACCAGACTTAGACTTGACTCAATACTGGAACTATAAAATTCACAATGATTAATACGTTAAAAACTAGTGGAGGGCTTCCCTGGTGGCGCAGTGGTTGAGAGTCCACCTGCCGATGCAGGGGACACAGGTTCGTGCCCCGGTCTGGGAAGATCCCACATGCCGCGGAGCAGCTGGACCCGTGAGCCATGGCCGCTAAGCCTGCGCGTCCGGAGCCTGTGCTCCACAACGGGAGAGGCCACAGCAGTGAGAGGCCCGCGTACCTCAAAAAAAAAAAAAAACTAGTGGAAAAGGTACACAATTTGCATGAGCAGATGATATATTTCAGCAGAGAGAAACTAGAAGAAAGACTCAAATGGAAATGCTGGAAATAAGCATTAAAGGAGATGAAGAATGTGTTCAGAAGTTCATCAGAAGACAACACAGAGGAGCACAGAATCAGTTTACTTGACGATAAGTCAGTAGAAATTGCCCAAATGAAACACAGAAGACAAAAGAGTGAATAGAGGTTTTACCCATGCAAGACATATTTTGCACGAATGTGTCATGAGCACTTAGAAAAGAGAGGGAAACAGCCGGGACCAGCAGTTTCCAGGTGAACAGGTTCTGGCAAGCTGAGTGCATCTCTTTTTTTTTTTAAACAGGAGGTGGTAGACAAGTGAAAAAAGAGTCTTTAGCTCACAACACTGAGCACTTAGATGCAGGTACAATGCTCAGTGTTTTACATATTCTTCATTATTATTATCCTCATTTTATAGATTATTATCTCCATTTTATAGAAAAAAATAATAATCTACCCAAAGGATCACACAGGTTGTCTGATCCTAAAGCTCCACCCTCACCACCAGATGCAGCCTACCTTGTGATCTCAATGAAGAAACGAGGCTGGATGATCATAGAGTTAGATGCCTTCCCACTAATTGCACTAAAATGGCCCCAATGCCCTAACTGATCAGTGCTGACCTGCAGGCTGCACTGGCCTACACATTGCTTGCCTCTGTCGACATTTTGGTCAATGACACAGAAACTCTGCTTATTCAATTTACGTTAAATAAAAATAAGATTAAGAGTTAATGTGATGAATGGGCAAAGTTCAAAAGTATATTGAGGCTGGAACTCTGGCCTGAAATCAATGGGAAAAAATGCAAAGTTCTGCACTCAGGTGTAAAACAATCACAGAGATGCAGAATGGAAGAAACTGGCAAACGTGGATGAGTGGGGGAAAAAAAAAAAAAACCTGGGAGGTATAGTGAATTACCAGTTTGATTTGGGCCAGCACCCAGGGCTGCTGCTGAAATCAGAGGTAAGATTTGTGGAAGGGTGACATTGTATCCCAGGAGCCTACCATATTACTATTCTTTGTACTGGATAGACGGAAAAATTAGTAACCCATATGATGAGGATTTGCAAACTACATCCCCAAGGACCATCTGTGGAAACCATCGAGTTTAGTTTGGACAGGGTGGCATGATAACTGCCTTTAAATACTCAAAGAGCATCCATGGGGAAGTGAGTGTGTGTTGTTCAAGAAAGCAGTGCACAGCGTTTGGTTAATTACAGAGAGGCTGAGGTGGGTCCCAATAAGGAAGGCTTTCCGTCAATTCCAGTGTCTATTAATGGCTGTTGGGGGGAAATGGCACTCTCTCTGCCGGAGTATCAGGAATGTGGCTGGTGAATGTCAGGAACACCTTGAACAAGACTTTGCCATCTCTTCAAGGCTAGGATCCTATTTTACATTATGTAACTCAAAAAGCACTTCAGTGACTCTTCAGATAATTCTGCTGAGTGAAAAAACGCCAGCTCCAAAAGGTTACATGCTGTGTGTACACTACCATTTATATAACACTCTTGAAATCACAAAAGTGTAGAAATGAAGAACAGATTAATGGTTGCCAGGGATGGAGGTGGGCGTGGTAATAGGAGGGAAGTGATATTAGGGCTCCTGCTGGTAATGGATATACTCTGTCTTTTGACTGTACCAAAATCTCAATCTCCTGATTTGAGATACTGTAGTACAGTATTACACGATGTTACCTTTGGAGAAAACTGGGTGAAGATTACACAGGATCTCTATGTATTATTTCTAACAATTATATGTGAATCTACAATTATCAATTACCTCAAAATAAAAAGTTTAACTAAAAAAAAAAAATTAAAAAGCGCTTCAGATCTCACCCACATGTAGGTCATCTCAGTGGATCACACTGGCAGTGACATGCCAATGACCATGATCAAAGGGCTCACGGAAGGTCCTCTCCTCCACAAAGAGGCAGCACTTCCCGGAGCACCTGGCACCCTGGACACACCTGTTTAGCTCTCCTGGGAGACACTGCCTTCATCTCACAACCAGTATGCCAAAGCTTTCCTGCTAATGAACCCCAATATCCAACTTTTCTACTCCTGCCAGAGGCAATGATGTATTTCTAGCTGCCCAGATTCAAAACTATGACCCTAGCTTTGATTCTTGATTTTGTTTTTCTACATGCAGGAACCCAATCCTAGGAAGCTATTCCTCAAAGTGTCTCCAAATTTTCATTGTTACGTTTCTGCTGTAATTCTTAGCCAGGCCTCACCACCTCAGAGATTTGATACTGTGCTAGCCCCCCAGCTTCCCATCCCTGTCAATTTCTCCCCAACCCACCCATCTCCATCCTACGCACTGCACGTTACTTCTCATCATTCTACCATCCTAACGAAACTTTGAGCAGTGTTCCCAGTGTGTGTGTGGGGGGGGGCGGGTAGGGAGAGTGTGTGTGTGAGAGAGAGGGCTGTGGCCAGAGTTCCCTAGACTCAGGTTTAGCAACTAGGCTACATGGGAGTCGGGACACAGGGTCATCCCCACACAGTACAAAGAAAGTCTGGAGATCTGTGACCAGCAACCTCAGGCACAGCTGGAAGAATGAGCTTCAGTGGGGCAGACAGAAAAATGCAGAAATAGCAACACAGAATGGGCGGATTTCATGATGACATCAGGAGGTCATGAAACCCACAAGGAGGTGGACAACCCCTGCGGCCTCCCCCATGGCCAGAAGGGGATCCATACGGATACAGAGACGCAGACTCTGTGTGAGGATGATGAAAGTCTATGCTGTACAAGCTGAATCACCTCACCTCAATTCATGAGAGAGATACACTAAAAGAAAAAAAAATCCATACTGTGTGGAAAGCCATGGGGTGAGCATCTGCTTCTTACCTCTGACTGGGAAGTTTAAAGATGGATTTTTGTAAATAGAATGAAACATGTTATTGAAAACACTTTTTCTTTCTTTCAAAAGTAATTATTTAGCTGCAAATGTAACATTTTCTCCTCTGTCTGTAAGACTCAAATATCTGCAAATATTGCATAATGGCCCTCTGGCAGACTCACATCTTATTGCCTTTCATGGAAGGAAAATGAAGAATTATGAAAATAGAATGACAAGGTTTCTCTAATCCAGGATTCCATTATCAACTCTGTGCCTGTTTAAGGTGAAAACAACAGGACCTCATGGTTCCTGTTCTTTAGGTTCCGAGAAATCTTCATCAAAAGAAAACCCTAGGACCCCTGGCTTTCCTGATTTAATTTAATTTGAACCAGGAAAACCACTGTGGCTGTACTGACCAATCTGAATGTTGAAGGAGGGGCCCGAGGCTTCCTTCTCAAAACCTAAGGGTTTCATGCTGGTGCATCCATTCGTCTTTGCAGATTCCTCACTGTCCAGTCATGGGGGCGAGGGGGAGTGTTGAGACCACCATACTGGTTTTGTAAAGACAAGTGATCTCATTAGAACTGCACTGAAGATAAACTCGGTGGCTGCTACCACTGCTGACTTTCAGCCACTAGCCTGGAACCGAGCACCCCATGCAGGGTCAGGCAAGACCTTCCTCTGACATCACAGAGTGGACATGGGCTGCGAGCGTCACCTACGGTCCCCTTTCTAACAACGCCATAAGCTCCAAGGCTTAGGCTGACCCTTGACTCTATTTTCTTTTCCTCAGGGTGATTGGCCTGGTATTGAACACAAGAGCTGGAGACTATTGTGGACCTTCCTTCTGGAAAATGAACGATGGAGAAAGAAACGTGCACTGATCTGATGCTGATGCCCCAAGTGGCTGGGGAAGAGGCTGGTGCCCCAGGTGGCTGGGGAGACAGAGGTCCCGAGGAGAGATGCCCAAGGTCCCAAACGCTGTGTGTGCTACACAGGGAAAGAAGTGGGGGAAGCATAATTCCTACAAACTCATTCTTAAGGACTTTTAATTTTGTGATTTCTCCATGGTATTTAGAAGTCAGTAAGGATGTCCCTGTGCATTCCTTTTCCTTGCAGAATGATTCCAAAGAAAAACTGACAGGATGCTGTTGCAACACTGAAGGCTCTGAGCCTTCCTCCCATCTACTGAGTGGACAGAGGCACTTCTGTTAGGCCCACGTCCTTTTTCTCATCTCTTTTTCTTCCTAGCCCATGGTCTCTCCTCTCACCCTTTCCCCTCTCTCTCTTCTCTTCTTCCTGCCTTTGCCATCCTCTCTCCCCTCCCACTCCCACCACCGGGACCTTGCCCTCCCTCTATTCCCTTTCTGGTGATGAGCTAAAAGGTTGTCACTTTTCCTATCACAAGCATAGCTGCTAGGTTTTATTCCCTTTTGGAAATAGGGCTGCTTGTTGACGTTTTATGATGACCATAATAAAGTCAGTTTTTATTGCAAACTCTCCCATCTCCCTAGCTTTTGGGGTCCTCGAGACCATGCAGAGAGCACAGGGGAGGGAGCAGCTTCCAAATGAACATGAAGGTTAGGGAAGGCTCCCAGCAGAAGGACAGAAAAATCAGAAAACGCTGAAACAGGATATGAGATACACATCATCCCTCAGCCTGGCTAAATCAGCCTATTAGGCCCAGAATTCCACTCAGCTTGTAAGGTCACCTACAGCAGTTTGTAAATAGAGCCATATCCATTTTCCATAGAAAACAGAGCCAAATTTTTAAAAAGAAGAACAGATTTTCAGTCTCCTAAGAGAAACCATGGCTGTTTCTATTATAAAACAGGACTGGGGGGATTCTATCATCAATAATATTGGGAAAAGGAAAATTGAGAGGAAGATGTAAGGGCAACCAAGGACCTGGGACCCAGTGGGTATTGCACACCGAAGCCATCCAGAGGGGAAAGGCCCTCCCACCCACACGAGGGCACCATCACCAAGTCTGGAAGGAAGATACAGCCTCAACTAGGTCTATTTTTGTCATAAAGTCAAATCAAGGCTGAGTGCTCCTGAAATACAGCAGGGTCCTCAGGAAGCAGGTACTTTGAGAAGCGAGGCCAAGGGATGTGACTCATTGCTTAAGAGCATGGCACTGGTGCCTGCCAGCCTTAGCAGGCTCGCCTAACTGGGGGTGGCAGTGAACATAGGGATGGGAAGCCTGGGATGACCACAGGCTCTGCAGGGATCCCTGGTAAGCTATGTTGATTCTGTGACCGAAGTCAGGCTGCAATTCCCCACCGAGGCCCTCGATGCCCTCCCTGCCTGACCCCATTGCCTCCTCTAGTCACCGTGCTCTCTGCTATGGTGCCTCACCCCACAAGCTGACCATACTTCAGCCTGGGTTCAGTAGCATCTGCTCAGGACAGGATCCCTTCTTACTTCCTCCAAATCCACGCCGCCCCGCCCCCAGCCAGGTACCTCCCGGTCCCACCTGAATCCAGAGAAGACCACACCAGAGCCTCACTCAGCTTCCAGCACCCCTTGGGTACCAGGGTGGATCTTCCTCCTTAAGGCAGCACCCCCAGAGTCTGGGCACTCACAGCCGAGGCACGGCCAGCCAGACGTAGGCCAAGATCCGTGGGGGAAATTAGATAGATTCTCATAACCAAGCACTATTTCCTCAACTACAAAATGGGGATAGCATTATTTACCTTAGAGTGGTCTTATGTGGATTAAAGGCGATAATGCTTGAAAAGCACCTACTATGGTGCCTGGTGCCTAGGTAAATTGTTAATAAATGTTGGTCACTTTTATAATTGATGGCAGAGTTGAAAGGCAATCTCAAATTCATTCATCTATACATAGGAATATGCATATACATAGGTATAACATATAAGTATGTACTTAAGTAACTGAAAATATTAAACATGAAATACAGCGGGTAATATTAATACTCTATCCATGGCATAATGTTTTAATTAAACATTAAAAACCAGAGGTGCCAAAAGCATTTGATTAATGCTTAAAAGGAAAAAATAAAAATACATTAAAAATTCGTAAGTTCTTTGCAATTTGACTTTTTTTTTTTTAAATCTATAAAACAGTAGTCCTTATTTGTACTGTGACAGGCAGGAACAAAGCTGAATAGGACTTCTTTCTGCAAAACCATCTCAGAGAGGGTAACAGGGTAAAAAGGCAGGTGTATAATATGCAAACTGAATAAAATGTTCAATCATAACCTCCTCTTACCTTTGACCCAATGAGCGTGTACAGCCACTGAATGGTTTCATTGTGGTTTATTACTCCGTTCATCCCATCCACATACAACATAATCTGGCCCAAAGCTACAGAAGAGAAAAAGAAGCAAGGAGACGTTATGGTTTATATGTAAATATAACCTCCAATGATCATAATGTCAAGTGAGATTTTCACACTTTAAGTACACTGTATGTTAAGAACCAAATCTGCAGAGAATCCCTGAGCTCTGAAATTAGCGCAATCTCATTGCAGAAAGTGTTGATCACTCCAGAAGAAATAAGGGTTATCCTGGTGTCTGGAAGATGCAATTAAGGCACCAAATCCAGTGATTGTTGTTTCTCTGTGCCTTGATGTACGAAATGCATGTTTTTATGTTTCTATATCTGTATGTAGTCTCAGACGAGGCAGAGATATCCATGAGATGGTGTCTGGGCTGTGGCCTCCCGCTGGGGCCAAGAGGGTGCATGAAGTTTCTAAAAACAACTTGTCTGGTGCCCCAGCCTATGGTCAGGCAGGTCCCTGACACTATGGAAACATTTTGAGCCAATACAATTTGAACCCTTAAGATAAGGAATAAATATGTATTTAAATATTATTTGTAATCCTTTTAAAGACTTTCAGGTTTTAAAATGTCAGAAATCATGAAAACAGAGGGTGGGGGTGGGAAGGGGGAATGGGGAGGTTAGTGTTTAATGGGGACAGAGTTTCAGCTTAGGAAGGTGAAAAATTCTAGAGATGGATGATGGTGAGGGTTGAAAAACAATGTGAATGTACTTAGTGCCACTGAGTACATTTAAATATGGTTAAAATAGTATGTTTTCTATTATGTGACTTTTACTGCAATAAAAAAATTTAAAAAAAGAAATCGTAAAAAAATTGTTGATACCAAGTCCTAAATTCTTAGTTAAGAAAAATATAGTCACCACAGATTATTATTATTCAACATAAAAACCCAAAACAAAACAAAACCAAAAAAAAGCCACATTATTACTTTAAAAAAAATATATATTAACTCTATTTTTTCAGTTCCCTTGGTATCAAAATAATTTGGATTCTAGAATATGAATAAACAGAAGTTACATACTCTTAAGTAAATAGGCTTCCTTGAATCAGGTCTGACCTCCTATCTTACTGCAGCCATAATTAATTGGCATGGCATTGGCATTTTTAGGTAACACTTCTTTTTCTGGTAATATTAGGATATCTTATTTTAGAAAACTGACAACAAGAGGTGTAAAATGAAAATAATTCATAATCTCATAGTTTAAAGAATTATTCTTAACATGTTGATATGTTTTCTTACATTCTTTCTTTTATGCTTTACACACACACATACACACAACTTTATACGTAGGTCGTGGGAACAGTCCAGATAAAATGGCGATGACTGAAAAGAGCAAAGCACAAAATAGTGAGTGTACACTAATTCCAAGCATACCACTATATGTGTTATGTTAGAAAACTCACTATTATACTATCCAACAAAAGATCAAATGACAAAACCACATCACCATTCTGAGAAAAAGTATGCTCCTAAAAATGTAAAAATTCAAAATTTTGGGGGGGATCTATTTTATTTATTTATTTTTTAACATCTTTATTGGAGTATAACTGCTTTACAATGGTGTGTTAGTTTCTGCTGTATAACAAAGTGAATCAGCTATACATAAACATATATCTCCATATCTCCTCTCTCTTGCGTCTCCCTCCCACCCTCCCTATCCCACCCCTCTAGGTGGACACAAAGCACAGAGCTGATCTCCCTATGCTACGTGGCTGCTTCCCGCTAGCTATCCATTTTACATTTGGTAGTGTATATATGTCCATGCCACTCTCTCACTTTCTCCCAGCTTACTCTTCCCCCTCCCCATTACCTCAAGTCCATTCTCTATGTCTGCATCTTTATTCCTGTCCTGCCCTTAGGTTCTTCAGAACCATTTTTTTTTTTAGATTCCATATATTTGTGTTAGCATACGGTACTTGTTTTTCTCTTTCTGACTTACTTCACCCTGTATGACAGTCTCTAGGTCCATCCACCTCACTACAAATAGCTCAATTTCGTTTCTTTTTATGGCTGAGTAATATTCCATTGTATATATGTGCCACATCTTTATCCATTCATCTGTCGATGGATATTTAGGTTGGTTCCATGTCCTGGCTATTGTAAATAGAGCTGCAATGAACATTTTGGTACATGACTCTTTTTGAATTATGGTTTTCTCCAGGTATATGCCCAGCAGTAGGATTACTGAGTCATATGGTAGTTCCATTTTTAGTTTTTAAGGAACCTCCATACTGTTCTCCATAGTGACTGTATCAATTTACATTCCCACCAACAGTGGAAGATGGTTCCCTTTTCTCCACACCCTCTCTAGCATTTATTGTTTGTAGATTTTTTGATGTTGGCCATTCTGACTGGTGTGAGGTGATACCTCATCATAGATTTGATTTGCATTTCTCTAATGATTAGTGATGTTGAGCATCCTTTCATGTGTTTATTGGCCATCTGCATTATCTTCTTTGGAGAATTGCCTGTTTAGAGCTTCTTCCCATTTTTGGATTTGGTTGCATTTTTGATATTGAGCTGTATGAGCTGACTGTATATTTTGGAGATTAATCCTTTGTCCGTTGATTCATTTGCAAATATTTTCTCCCAATCTGAGGGTTGTCTTTTTGTCTTGTTTATGGTTTCCTTTGCGATGCAAAGCTTTTAAGTTTCATTAGGTCGCATTTGTTTATTTTAGTTCCATACTATTTGTGAAACTTTTTGCTCTAGTTCTGTGAAAAATGCCATTGGTAGTTTGATAGGGATTGCATTGAATCTGTAGATTGCTTTGGGTAGTATAGTCATTTTCACAATGTTGATTCTTCCAATCCAAGAACATGGTATATCTCTCCATCTGTTGGTATCATCTTTAATTTCTTTCACCAGTGTCTTATAGTTTTCTGCATACAGGTCTTTTGTCTCCTTAGGTAGGTTTATTCCTAGGTATTTTATTCTTTTTGTTGCAATGGTAAATGGGAGTGTTTCCTTAATTTCTCTTTCAGATTTTTCATCCTTAGTGTATAGGAATGCAAGAGACTTCTGTGCATTAATTTTATTTCCTGCTACTTTAGCAGATTATTTGATTAGCTCTAGTAGTTTTTTGGTAGCATCTTTGAGATTCTCTATGTATAATATCAAGTCATCTGCAAACAGTGACAGTTTTACTTCCTCTTTTCTGATTTGGATTCCTTTTATTTCTTTTTCTTCTCTGATTACTGTGGCTACAACTTCCAAAACTATGTTGAATAAGAGTGGTGAGAGTGGGCAACCTTGTCTTGTTCCTGACCTTAGTGGAAATGGTTTCAGTTTTTCACCACTGAGAATGATGTTGGCTGTGGTTTTATCATATATTTTATTATGTTGGGGTAAGTTCCCTCTATGCCTACTTTCTGGAGAGTTTTTATCATAAATGGGTGTTGAATTTTGTCGAAAGTTTTTTCTGCATCTATTGAGATGATCATATAGTTTTTCTCCTTCAATTTGTTAATATGGTTTATCACATTGATTGATTTGCGTATATTGAAGAATCCTTGCATTCCTGGAATAAACCCCACTTGATCATGGTGTATGATCCTTTTAATGTGCTGTTGGATTCCATTTGCTAGTATTTTTGCTTCTATGTTCATCAGTGATATTGGTCTATAGTTTTCTTTTTTTTGTGACATCTTTGTCTGGTTTTGGTATCAGGGTGATGGTGGCCTCGTAGAATGAGTTTGGGAGTGTTCCTCCCTCTGCTATATTTTAGAAGTAAAAACTCAAAATTTTAAACACTTAATTGAACATATCCTTGACACAATAAACTGTACATTTTTGAAAATAACAGTTTCATATTCTATTTAATGGTGAAACACTGGAGATACTCCTATTAAAATCAGAAAAAATTTTAAAATGATGCCCATTAATCTCATGATTATTTAGTACCATGCTACAGGCTTTCAAGCAAATTTAATAAGATATGAAAAATAATTAAAGGTAGGATATTTAGAAATGAATATATAATACTGTCATTATTTGCAAGAAATATTATAGACCCAATAAAAAACCCATCTACAGAATTTATAATGAAGAGATCACAATTATAACCACTTTCTCATCTTAATGAGAAATAAGTATGTAACATACAAAGGAAATCAAAGTTTGATATAAAAATATAATACTAGATAAATAATATGACAGCATATATGATAAAGGCTTAAATGATTTATTGTATAAACAATTCATACAAGTTGATAAGAAAATACTAAATGGCAATAGAAAAAAACTAAAAGCATTTCATAAGAGAGATGACAAGCTGGTTTACAATAACAAAGTTGTTCATTCTTACTATAATAAAAATGCAAATTAAAACAATAATGAGGTAGAATTTTCACTTAAATCATGAAAGATATTTTTTAAAGAAATGATTAGGTTATCAATTGCTGGAGAGGTTAAACCAGTAACTTCATACATTCCTGGTGGTGGGGCAAGTTGGTACAAGTCCTATAATAAGGCTATTTAATGCTGTAGTTGTTTTAAAAATAGTTACCATTTAGTGTCTACCATGTCCGAAGGTCCGAGGGTGGGACTTTATACGTGTCATTAATACAACAGCCCTGCTGTGAGGCAGGTATTATAACTCCCGTCTGACAGAGGGAAAAACTGAAGCTCTGAAAAGTAAAGGAATGTGCCCCCAAATCCCATCACTACCAAGTGGCGGAGTCCACCTCCAGCCAGGGCAGGCGGGCTCCTCCGTGTCTGTACTCAGAGCCTGGAAGTCCTCTCTAGGCTCTTCCCAAGCCAATGTGATTTCGGGAATCTATCCTAAGGAAATAACCCTAAGTTAAAGGGGGGAAAAAAAGGATGAAGCAAAGATATTCACTGGAGTGTCATCTATAACATCAAACTATCAACTGAAATCTAAATATGTATCAGATCTAGAACTCAGCATACACAGCAATTTATCAAAGCTATGTCCTAACCTGTGAACCGTTTCTGATAAAATAATTAAAAGTGGAAACTTATAACGATTATGTAATTCAGTAAAACACTAAAATCTCAAGCACAGAAGGAAAGGGAAACCCATGACATATTAAGCACTATGATTGGTTATATGTTCTTTGGATGTATTTTCTTCTACTTTTCGCTGATTTTCATTATGAGCATCTATTAATTTTATAACTGGGAAGTAAAGAAATATACAAAAAGGAAGCAAATAAGACTGTATAATGTAAAGTGTTAGGTGCTTCTCTTGGTTTTTAGAATTTTTTTACTAGCCCATCCCTCTTGGCATACCCCTCCCTCCTTCAGAAAGATACAGCACCCACTTCATGACAGAGTTCTGAGAATTCAGCACATTCTGCCCATTCTTCCCTTTCCCTTTTTCTTTCCTCCTCTCCCTTCCAAAACAAACTTGCAAATCTCCAGGGAAGAGGACTTTGTACCACAGTCCTTTTCCCATTCAAGTTCCACTGCTGAGGAAGCAAATCCAAGGCAGATTTAGCATCTTCTAAATCAGCTAAATGGCACAGGGAAGTCCATGTAGACTGTTCAGCCTCTGGAAGGTACATTCCTTGGGGAGACCCTCCCCCCAAGGCTGAAAAGCCAGGAATGAAAGTCTCCTCCCTAACTGCTCAGGGCCTCTGGTACTGCAGAAAGCCCAGCAAGCCAGGGCACCACAACAAAAAGGGAGTCAAAGTAAGAATTTCTATAAGTTTTCGCTCTATGATATTTCCCTTCTAGGTTCTATTAACTGCCCACTTTGGAGGAAGAAAGTCACCAGAAAGTCCACGTCTAATGGAATTCAACTTTCTGATCATACTGATTTGTCATAATATTGTGACAATCAAAAGCTTTCAGGCTAGATCTTTTGTACCCTAGCCCTAAAGCTCAAGCACTCCATCCTGCAAAACCCACTGCAGACACAAGATGGCACTAAATAGATTTAAGTGGGTTAATGTCTCACTAAGCTTCCACAGCCAAATACCACCAATGTAAATGAGGGCCTGTGAATAAAACTTGCCCAGGGGAAAAAAAAAAAAAAAGAGAGAGTGGCATGGACATCCATACACTACCAAACGTAAAATAGATAGCTAGTGGGAAGCAGTCGCATAGCACAGGCAGATCAGCTCCATGCTTTGTGACCACCTAGAGGGGTGGGAGGGAGGGAGACGCAAGAGGGAAGAGATATGGAAACATATGTATATGTATAACTGATTCACTTTGTTATAAAGCAGAAACTAACACACCATTGTAAAGCAATTATACTCCAATAAAGATGTAAAAAAAAAAAAAAGTAGATGGCCTGGGTCACAGGAACCACGAAAATTAGTGATTTCCATTTCTAAGAACGATGAGGAGGATGAGAATGTCAGAACACAGTGGTGGGTAACAATAGCACAGGTGTAAAAAGAGACAAGGGCCTTGGGTGTTATGCTGCTCATGGAATTTACTCGAGGCATTTTTATTAATTTTCTGTGTTTCAGTTGCCTCATCTCAAAAATAAGATAGTAAGACTGTAGTACCTACTTTTCAGGGGTGTTGTAGGGACTGAGTTAGAGCAATGCCTGACTCAGAGTAGGTGCTCAATGAACATTAGTCATATCAAGTACGTCACTGAAGTCACATCAATTATCTACTGGACAGAAGCACGCAACGAAAGACTCTCCAAGACACACAGTGGGGGAGAGCCCTCTGCCCAACTCAGTCACAATGATTTTTTCTAAAAGTTTTTGTTTTACTTTTTATATTTAGATATATGCTCCATTTTGAGATATCTTTTGTATAAATTGTGAGGTTTAGATTGATATTCTTTTTTTTTTCACATAGATGTCCAATGGATCTAATACCATTGTTTGAAGAGACTATCCTATCTTTATTTGCTTTTGCAAATTTGCCAAAAATCAATTGGCTATGTTTGCATGGGTCTATTTCTGGATTCTCTATTCTGTTCCACTGATCTATCCATCTATCCTTTGGCCGACACCACAGTATCTTGATTACCGTAGCTTCATAAGAAGTCTTAAAATCAGGTAGTATGACTCCTACAATTTCATTCTTCCTTTTAAAAATTGTTTTGGCTATTCTTGTCTTTTGGCCTTTACATGTAAATTTTAGAAGCAGTTTTTCTAAATCTGCAAAAAATCTTTCAGGAAGTATTATGGGAAATGCATTAAATCTACAGATAAATTTTGGGAGAATGACATCTTTACTACATTCAGTCTTATAACCCATGATCCTATTATGTCATCATTTAGATCTTCTCTATTTTCATGAGTGTTTTGTAGTTTGTAACTAAAGATTCTGTATATGGTTTTCTGCTAAATTTATAAGTATTTCATATTTTTTGGAGCTACCGGAAATATTTTTTAAACTTCTCCATTCCCAACTATTTATTATTAGTATATAGAAATAAAAATAATTTTTTTTGTTTTGACTTTGTATTCTGTAACTTTATTAAACTTATTAATTCTAGGGGTTTGGGGGGTTATGTTTTTGTAGATTCTCTGAGGTTTTCTACATAGCCAGTAATGTTGTCTGTTACCTAGAACAATTTTATTTCTTCCTTCCCAACCTATATCCCCCCCACCCCACCCCACCCTTTATTCCTCTTTGCCTTATTGCACTGGTTAAGTATTTCAATAGGGGTGGTAGGAGTGGACAACTTTGCCTTTTCTCAGTATTAGGGGGAAAGCATGTAAGTCCTTCACCATTAATTATGATGTTAGCTATAGGTTTTTGCACATTGCCCTTTATCAAGGTGAAGACGATCCCCCCCAATGTCTAGTTTGTTAAGAAGTTTTTTTAAATCATAAATGGATGCTGAATTTTGTCAAATGTTTTTTCTATATCAATTGATATTATCAAGTGGTTTTTCTTCAGACTGATAATGTGGTGAGTTACACAAAGTGAATTTCAAATACTTAACCAGCCTTGCATTCCCTCTTGGCCATGGTGAATTATTCTTTTTATAGATTGCTGAATTTGATTTGTTGATATTTTGCTGAGGATTTTAGCATCTTTGTCCATGAGACATATTGGTCTATAGTATCCTGTCTCCGTCTTGTTTCATATCATGGTAATGCTGGTCCTATAAAATGAGTTGGGAAGCATTCCCTCCTCTGATGTTTTCTGGAAAAGATTACATAAAATTGGTTTTATTTTGTCTTTAAATGTTTGTCAGAATTACCAGGAAACCATCTGAGCCTGGAGATTCCTTTTTCAGAAGATTGTTAACTACAAATCAAATTTCTTTAATAGTCATAGTTAATAACATTTATAGTAATAAGGCTAGTCAGGTTATCTATTTCATCTTGGGTGAATTTTGGTAATCTGTGGTTTTTAAGGGACTGGCCCATTTCATCTAATTATCAATTTTATATACCTAGAGTTGTTCATAGTATTCTTTTATTACTCATTTAATGTCTGTGGAGTCTGTCATGATAGCCCCTCTATCATTACAGATGTTGGCAATTAGTGTCTTCTCTTTTTCTTTGCCATTGTTGCTTATTATCTTCCTTTTCAAAGAATGAGATTTTGTTTCACTGATATCGACTCCGTTATTTCTCTGTTTTCAATTTCATTAGTTTTTACCCTTATCTTTATCATTTCTTTCCTTCTACTTGATTGAGTTTGTTTTTCCTTTTTTATTCTAGTTTCTTAAGGCAGGTGTTTATATTATGGATTATTTTCTTAGAAACATGTAATACTATAAATTTCTCTCCATGCATTGCTTCAACTGCATCCCACAGATTTTTATTTGTTTTTCATTTTAATTTAGTTCAAAATATTTTCTAACTTCCATTTGAGAATTCCTCTTCAACATATGGATTATTTAAAAGCATGTTGTTTAATTTCCAAGCATTTGGAGATATTCCCGTTACCCTTCTGTAACTGATTTATAGTTTAACTCCATTATGGCCAGAAAATATATCATATGATTTCAATTCTCTTAAGTTTGTTATTTTTATGACCCAGGGTATTACCTATCTTGGTGAATGTTTTATATGTACTTGAAAAGAATATGTTAGGTAGAGTACTCTATAGTTAGGTAGAGTACTATAGTTAGGTAGAGTACTCTATACTGCTATAGTTAGGTAAAGTACTCTAAAAATGTCAGTTAGAACTAGTTGTTGATGGTGCTGTTTAGTTCCACTATAGCTTTGCTGATTTTCAGTCTACCAGTTCTATTGATTACTAAAAAAGGAATGCTGAAGTCTTCAACTACAACAGAGGATTTTCCATTCCTTATTTCAATTCTCTCAGTTTTTGCTTCATGTATTTTGAAGCTCTATACGTTTTCCATTTCTGGATGAATCAACCCTTTTATCATTATAATGTCCTTCTTTATCCCTTGCTATTTTCTTTACTTTGGCCTCTACTTTCTCTAATGTTAATATGGCTTTCTTTTGATTAGTGTTTGTATGATATTTGTTTCTGTATCCTTTTGCTTTTAAACTAACTATAGCATTATAATTAAGGTGGGTTTCGTATAGGCAGCATTTAGTTGGGTCTTGTTTTTTGTATCCATTCTGATAATCTCTGTCTTTTAATCACTGTGATCAGGCCAATTACATTTAATATAATTATTGGTACATTTGAATTTAGGTCCATCATTTCCATTCTGCTACTGAGCCCATCTAGTAAGATTTTTATTTTGACTGATGTATTTTTCATTTCTAAATTTTTCATTTGGCTCTTCTTTATATCTTCTGTTTCTTTTCTGAGACTTTCTATCTTTCCATTCACTTCAATAGTGTTCATCCTTACTTCTTTTTTTTATAATAGCTGCTTTAAAGCATTTGACAAATTCAGTCAATATCACCCTGGCCCTGGGGTCTACTGATTTGTCTTTTCCTATGCAAGTTGAAATCTTCCTAGTTTATTGTATGTCAACTAATTTTGGCTTATATCCTGGACATTTTGAAAATTATAAGACTCTGGATTTTGTTTAAATATTAGAGAAAATGTTGACATTTTTGTTTAAGCAGGCAATTTAACCTGTTCCCTTTAAGCCACAAGTTCTGACCTGCCTTTTGTGGGCTGTGGTTCCAATATCAGTTCAATTTTCAAAGCCCTTTGTTGTGCCATTTGGATTGGCCCTGCATGTCTACCACCCAGTGGGTAGTCTGGAACCTGGGCAGTGGTCTACCTTGTTGTTCCATTCTCAAAGTCTTTGGTATACTGATTAGCATCAGATTCATGCGTGTAGTTTGTGGCGAGCCCAGGGGCTCATAAAAAACTTTGAAGGTCACTTTCCTGAGCTCCTCTTTTTTCATTATCTCCCTGATACTTGCTTTTAGGTTCCCTGGGGCTCCCTTTCTTGGTCTTTCAACCAGAGAGCTGGGTCATTATTTATCCTGCTCTGCCACTGACTTTTTGTGACTGGGTTCACATCTGGGGCCTGGCAGTGGGAAAACAGAGAGGGAAAAATACAAATGGCATTCACCCCAACCCCCTTGGGACTACAACTCCTCTCAATCAAAGCAAAAGTTTATGCCTCCTTCCCTCAGAGTTTTAGGTGCCTGCAGGTTCCTGCTGTTCTCACATTATTATCACAGCTGTTCTTACCATGGGATTACCTGGGGGCAGGGGTTCAAGATAACAGAGAAAAGACTAAGAAACACCGGGGGACTTTTGCACTCTTGAGTGTTTGGAGTCCCTTTTCCTCCTACTCAAGCCAGAAATAGAAGGCCTCTTCTGGAACTCTCTCTGAATACACTGATGGCCACTTTTGGGTTTGGGGCTGATTTGAGTCCAGACCAGGAAATACTAGAAGAAAAATGTTAAAAGCACCATCACAATGCTGTCGTCCAATTCTAGTCTTCTTCTCCAATCTGTCCACTACCGTTTACTCTTCAAAGTCCTCAAATAGTTGCTTCACGTATTTTTTTCCCAGGCTTATAGTCACATTCAATAGGAGAGATAGTTCCAGTGTGCTTACGCCCTCTCAGGCAGAACTCCTCCCTCTCTGCTTTTAGAGTAAGAACTCTAGCAGCAACATGGAAGGTGGCCTGGAGTGAAGTCCTGTGTCTGGGTCTGCTCAGAACTTTGCCTCAACAGTCTAACCACATGGTTTTCAATCCTTTTTCTCTTTTTTCATTTCTCCTCTTCTCCCTTCCTCCCTCCTTTTTATTTTCCTTTCTTTTTTGAAGCTGGAAATCTTTTAGTCCAAGGATCTTCTAAAAGGAACAATAACATACGCCACAGACAACTCCCAGATGCTTTGCTGGAAGCAGGACTGGTGGGTTTTAACTGCTTCCCCCTTAACACTTGACACTCCTCACCCTGCCTACTGCAGTGAGTCCCAATGGGGCCTGTTAAAAGCATCCAATCACCCAGCCTACACACTGGAGCTCACTGCACACTTGCATTTTCAAACACCACAAGTGGGTTAGGAAATCAATTTAGTGAGTCCAGACCGGCAATTTATTTTTTCAGGAAACAAAACAGAATAGAAAATAGAGTGCATTTCATTTTAGGTAAGGGCTGTTTCTATTTTTGTTCTATTTTATATAAATATGAAAACTTTTCCTATAGATCTCAGCCACAGAAGTTTGGAATCTATCATTCCAAACTCCTTTCCTTCCCTTATCCTTTGCCTCCAGTGAGTCATCTAATTCCCTCCATTTTCCTCTGAAACAGGCCTCGAATTCACCTTTTCTTCCCTCCATCACTGCCTCAGGTCCAGCTTCCATTGTCTCTCTCGGATTATAGCAACTGCTGATCCAGCCTGATTCCCACTCTTTTTCTAATCCATGAAAGATGTCACCACTGAATTTTCTAAAACATTAACCATATCAGCTGAAGCTGGAAGACCTCCTAGCTCCCTCCCAGCCTCAGCCTCCCACCCACCTTTCAGCTTCCTGTCCACCCCATCTGGGCTCCTGTGTCTCTGAACCTTCTGCTTCCATTAAGGGCTTCCTAAGACTGTCAATCTTGATTTAGTTACATGTGCCTTGCTTTTAAAGAGAAGTTCTTACATATAAAATATATATTCATTCTACAAACCAGAGCTAGATGTAATTTTTTTAAAAAAGAAGTTCTTACTCATCGGAGACAACCACCCCAAGAAAACAATCCCATGTAGGTTATCTGCCTGCTTGTTCATGTCCTTTCCTTTGGCCAAAAATGCCATGGAAGAAACTGAAAGGTAATTCCTTCCTGGCAGAGTCATCTGACGTTTTAAACAAAGAGCTCTTAAACACTGCTGCCCTGAGTAGTCTTTTAATAAACACCTCGTCCATTCTTTCCTTTCACTCGATCTTACAGTGAAATTACAGGTCACATGTACTCTGTAAATGGGCTCGGAGATTCCAGAGCTGCATCACCTTCTTAAGGGAATTACACAGTTTAGGCTGAAGTGTTTTTAATGCAACGGTGTTGGGTTTTTTAAAAAGCACTGAAATAACTATAGGCATATCATACATTTGACTATAAACTAGCCCTTTTTTTACGTCCTGGACAAGGCTTTCACTTGCAAACTAAGCATCCACTTGCATATCTGACCGTAGAGTTCCACCATGAAACAAAAGATTTCTCCCACTGAAGTCTGAGTATTTCAATTTACCTTTGTACATCACCTCCCCACTATATATATATATATATATATATATATATATATGCATCTTACGGTAACTTTTAATTTTGATACAATTTCAAAATTACAAAAAAGTTGCAGAAATAGTGCAAGGAACTCTTGTTTACCCATAAACATTTTACCCACATCCATTAATTGTTTATATCGTGTACGATTTACTTTATCATTCTCTCTTCCTGAACTTTTAAAAATATTTTTTAAATAAAAATTGAGTATATTTAAGGTATACGTCATGATGACGTGATACACACATACACAGTGAAATGATTACTTAGTCAAGCTAATTAACATATCAGCTCCTCACAGAGTCACAGTTAGTGTGCGTGATGTCTACTCTTTTAGCAAATTTCTCTAATTCAATACAGTATTGTTAACTATAGTCATCATGCCTGGACATTAGATCTCTAGACTTATTCAACTGCATCTTCCCACTCTTGACTTGGCTTTCTTTTGACAAAAGCAATAGGAAGGAAAGCCTATTCTACAGCCATTCCATTAGATCAGAGATTTTTACCATTTGAAAATGTGACTGCAAATAATGCCTACTTATTTCAACCAAAAATACAGAACAACTAGACTGGATGTATGAAAAAATTTTTTTTAAATTACCTTACCCACAAGGGCAATTTTTTGCTACAAACCATTACCAGTGGTCACTAGGGTTGGTTTGGGTTTGGGGTTTTTTTTTTTGGTTTTGTTTTTTTGTTTTGTTTTGGAGGACGGTGACCTGCGACTTGCACATTGGGAGTGAAGATGGATTTTGCTGTGTTGCTGGATACATTCACTACCCCCTGGAGGCCATGGAAGCACAAGATCATCGACACTACTTTCTTTCTTTCTTTTTTTTTAAACATCTTTACTGGAGTATAATTGCTTTACAATGGTGTGTTAGTTTCTGCTTTATAACAAAGTGAATCAGTTATACATATACATATGTTCCCATATCTCTTCCCTCTTGCGTCTCCCTCCCTCCCACTCTCCCTATCCCACCCCTCTAGGTGGTCACAAACCACCTAGCTGATCTCCTCCCTGTGCTATGCGGTTGCTTCCCACTAGCTATCTATTTTACGAAATTGAGTTATTTGTAGTGAGGTGGATGGACCTAGAGTCTGTCATACAGAGTGAAGTAAGTGAGAAAGAGAAAAACAAATACCGTATGCTAACACATATATATGGAATCTAAGGGAAAAAAAAAAGGTCATAAAGTACCTAGGGGTAAGGCGGGAATAAAGACACTACTTTCTTAAAGCAGAACACAGCAGGGGCTCTGACAATCTGGGGTGCCAGTTCTTGAATCAAAGTTATCTCCCAAGAGGGAAAAAAACATGACTATCACTAAAACCTTATCTCCTGGGAAGAGCTAATTCATCTTAAAAACGGATTTCAACTTATTTTAATCAGACCATTAAAAGTTACTCTTCTTAACTCTGAAATGGATTTGCCAATTCCCAATTTCCATTATGTACTAAAGCCCGCAGTAAATATTGAAAAGTGATTGATAAGGTTGACATTTTTGGAACTAAGTGGAGACCTTGGAGTCTGCCTTATTAATATTCTCTTCCACTTAACCGCCCTAAATAACAAGCCCAGGCCCAGTTTTACCCAAGGGCAACTGTCAAAGAAATAGTCTTTCAACACTGACTACTGCATGAAAATTAAGGAGAAAAAGCTGCCAATTCTAGACTGCAGACAAGAATTTAATCAGCACAAAGAGCTCCAACAAGGTGTCAAAGTTTTGAGTCCCCTGCTGACATTCAGCAGTATTTGCAATGCAAATTTTCAAAACCATTCTTGGAATAATTACTAACCTCTCTCTACCCCTGAAAAAGGTCCCTAAGATAAATTTTAAAATAAATCAGGCTTAAGGGCCTCTCTTAACATTTGCAAGCCTAAACAGTAGCTCTCAGAGGAGGGAGGATCCTCCACCCACGGCCCTTAAAACAGGATCTTTTGTGTGCTTCTTTCTGATGGACCTTCCCACCAGGACATTATGTAGCCAAGCTCTCTGCATCCTCATCTCCCATCTAATGCCACACATAGGACGGATACGTTTCTACACCATTCCTTCACCTTCCCACCAGCATCAAAGTTTACATTTCAGATTTCCACACTAAAGGTTTAAAACTAAGCCTTCATGAGCCACCAGTACAGGAGTAGCCTTATTACTGCTGGGCCTTTGTAGCCTCAATTACACGTATGCGCAATCTCTCTCATTCCACTTTCTCCCATGTTTTAGATAAGGAGGAACAAAAGGAATGAAGAAAGGTTTAATAGATTAGCAGGTTTTGAGCTTCTAAAAAATTTGGCAGACTCCTAATTTCTCCACGAAAAGAAAAACAGTCATTTTAATCATCTGTTCTGTAATGATCTCCAGGACTTACATCCAATGAAATACCAGTGGAAGCACACAGCCTTCCCAAGGCACCTCAGAGCCAGAGATGAAATGAACCAGAAACGGACTCCACAGGCTCAGCAGTGACTGGGCCGTCCTGCTCACCTCATGGACTCAATCTAATCCTGCTTTTCCCATAGGGACCTGGGGTGGCACCATGAGTCAGTAACAAGGGCTCCCTTCACAGTGACCCTAGGGGAAGCAGCTCCTCCCCTAACCTAGGGAGGGGACGCACAGGAGGCATACACATGGGGCATCGCCTCCTGAATGGCTTTCCTGTATAAGCCTTTGTGACAGAGGCAAGAGGTATGAAGCTTGGAGAGAGCAATTAAGCCCAAGCGGGGTGGGATAGAGCTCATAAAATACCCAAATTCAGAGAAGGGTGGGGTTGGTATGAGCCTGAGTAAGTAGAGGAGGTTTCACGGACAAGGACAACAGAGCCATACCTTAAAAGCTGGCGCATACTTAGCTTCGAGAAGACAGATGAGCTCCCAGGGCACGAGAAAAGGTACATCAATGGTTCTGCTGATTTCTGCTTTCAGGACAGCACAGCATCAAGGAAAACTCACAGGACTTGGACCCAGGGAGAAGCTGGCTTTCATGTTGCCTCCACCATTTCCTAATTCTAAAAAAGTGCAAGATATGTAGCTTCCTGGGCCTCAGTTTACACATCTGTAAAATGGAAGATGCATCCAACTTGGATTCCATGTTGTCAGCATGAAATGAGATTACATATTAGCACACACGGCTGATGGTCAGCCAGTTCTTGTTGATGACGTTATGCTAATTAATCTCTCTAGACCTCAACTCCATCATCTGAGAGATATAGGGTTTATCCTGAAAACCTCCAAAGCCCCCCAGCTCCAAAGTTCTGTATTTCCATAACATTATTCTAAAGCGCTTCATGAGGATGTAATATGAAGTGTCTGGCACTAGGCGGCGCTCTTCTAATAGGTGTTTATACCTGCAGTCCTGGAATCCCAGATGGGACTTCATAAAAAAATTCACTTTGGGGCACTAATTAAAGCAATCAGAGTATTTTTCAGTATATTAATTCTGTATTTCTCTCTATTTAGGATTTCAACATATTTAGAATTTTAACTTCCTAAAATAACCTACCTTACTCAACTTCCTAGCTTCCTAAAATTCTACCAACTGCTAGTGAATCCGCATCTAGACAGGATTTGCTGCTGGCCCCCCTGCAGGGTGCTGGCTCTTTCCAGGGTGTCCCGCTGCGCCCTGAAAAGGACCTGAGTCCTGCGATTACCTTGGCTGCCAGCATCCAAGGTACTGACCCTACTCGGGGTTCTCAGGGAAAAAAATCATTGCCTGGGAAGCCTTAAACCACAACTCCTACCCCTCTTCAGCCCCACCTCCAGCACCTGATTTAATTGGTTGTGGGCGTGATCCTGGCCTCCCTGTTTGTCAGAGTTCCACAGGTGATTCTCCTGCACAGCCAGAGACGGGAACCACTGATCATTGCTAAACCAAACCACAACCTAAGGGTTGCGCCTGGTTAGGTAGGGCTCTCTCCTAGCTTACTATCAGCACCTGCTTCTAATCAAACTCAAAGGCAAACAGAGGGAAAACCAATTTCCCACATCCTGACGACCAGTTTCCGTGCTCTCCATTGGGGCAGTGATGTGGATACGGACCAGGTAGGTGGCGCTGGTCCCCACCAGCCCAGCCTGCTTCCCTCAGAACTCCAAATTGCTGGAAATGGCTTCCGGGCCTCCCCATGTTTGCCAAGCTTTACACGGGTGCCTGTTTGACACAGGTTCAAATTCTCACTTTTAAACATTATTTTAAAATCAGAGCATCATGGAATACAAGAAAATAATGTTTTTAAATATGACAGGGCTTCCCTGGTGGCGCAGTGGTTGAGTCCGCCTGCCGATGCAGGGGGCACGGGCTCGTGCCCCGGTCCGGGAAGATCCCACATGCCGCAGAGCGGCTGGGTCCGTGAGCCATGGCCGCTGAGCCTGCGCGTCCGGAGCCTGTGCTCCTCAACGGGAGAGGCCACAGCAGTGAGAGGCCCGCGTACAGCAAAAAAATTTAAAAAAAAAAATTAAAAAAAAAAAAATACATATGACAATCCCTTCGTTTCTTCTCAGAGGACTGTTACTTGATTGTGAACCTCCACAGTGGGATTTCAAAGACTTTTTTAAACTGTGGATCCTGTGTAGTAGTCACTTGCCTACAACTTACTTAAACCTGAATTCTTTAGAAGTATCACAGGCTTGCCAAATGTACTTTATGATATTATTTTATGTGTATTTTATGATCTAGAACAAAACCAAAATATGCATAGTAGTCAAAGAATGAGAAACCTTCCTATTGTGACTCATCCACACCTATTGGCTATAAGTTGGTGATGTTCAAAGGAGAGAAAAAAATAATAAGCTTCCTTTAATAAGAGAAAAATAAATAATAAATCTCTCCATTGGTTGTGCATGTCTATCTTATTATCTGCATCCAAAAAACTGAAATATGTGTGAATACATTTAACATATAGATACATTTAAAAATCATATCAGATATATGCTACAACATGAGTGAACCTTGAAAAAAAAATCATACTGAGTGTAATTAGTCAGTCACAAAAGGACACATATTGGATGACTGCATTTCCATGAAATACCTAGAATAGGCAAATTCAGAGAGACAAGAAAAGGGGGTGGGGGAGGACAGAGTGGGAAGTTACTGTTTAACGGGTACAGAGATTTTCTTTGAGATGACGAAAAAGTTTTGGAAGTAGTGGTAATATGAGTACAACTTTGTGAAGGTAATTAATGTCACTAGATTGTACAATTAAAGAGTTAAAATGGCAAATTATACGTTGTATATATTTTACTACAATAAAATAAGTAAAAATAAAATCATATCAACACACTACTTGACTAAAAACCAATGGCCTAATGTCCACAGCAAGAAATCCCAAAAGCAACTAAGACGATGTCTCCGGGGCCAAGTGTGTTCTCTAACAGTGCTGGGCAGTTCCCTGAGCACAAACAGGTCTAAGACCAGTGCAGCCTCTGCAGAGCTGACGAGGCCACAAGGCCATGTGTCCATGAACTTCACCATCACCCATCTCACCTCTGTAGCCAACACATTAGACTCACATTTATGTAATAGCTATTTCCTGGCAGCTGTAATCACATGTTCATCAGAGCTGACTGTTTTGCCATATGCTAATAGTCATTAGGGGCTGTCACTGGCAAGTACTTCATTTTCATTTCTATAAGTATATGAGCATTTCACATGTCACCAGCTACTGAAACTGAATAAACACTTTAGACCATGCATTCTCAAAAGGGGCAAGAACCAAGAAAATTGGTTCTTGGGGGCGAAAATACCTTAGATATATATTCCAATGGTTTATGGTCCTCTACAGGGACATGGTACATGGCATTAAAGTTTCATTGGGGTGGAATGACGGTAGTTAAGGAAAAGATGTATAAAAAGGCTCAGGGAGGGTGGCAATCATTTTTAAAAATTGACAAACACTGCTTTATATCCTATGATTAAAGATTTTCCTTAAACCAAAAAGAAGCAAACCAACTGCTCTTTACAATTGAAAAAAAAAAAGAAAAGAAAAAAAGAACTGTGACAAGTTTTAATTGCAGGCCTCCGTCTAGTCTTAGCAGAATACTGTACCGTGATCTGTGAGGGGTACTGCCCTCCACTTGGCCCAAACTCTCTTGGCTTTTCCCAGGACTGCCATATGCATTCATTCATGCCAGCAGCCAACCACGAGCATCTGCTAAGCACCAGGCACCCTGTTAGGCCCATTTGGGTGGACCCACCTCGTCCAGATGGACAGAGCCCCACAGCTGTCAGGAATGGAGAATGCTTGGACCCCTTGCCCCACATAAGCCTTGGAAAAAGAGAATCGGGGGTAGTCCAGGGAAGTGGTCGCAAGCCTGGGCCCTGAAGCCAAGAAACCTGGGTCTGAGACCAGGTGGCACTGCCTCTTACCAAATGAGCAACTTGGTGCAAGCGGTTTGACCTCTGGTGCTTCAAATTCCTCCTCCGAAAAAAAGAGATCGTGATGTTTCTTAGGGGGACGCAGTGAGAACCAAGTGAGAGATGACAGTACACATTTGGCTCTTACAAGCTCGAGTGACTACTGGTAATGCCTTCCCAAGTGAAATAACAGGACGATTAGAAAGTATACAGCTACCTGCCATGACTCGCATGAGCAGATTCTGTGTACAACACCCTCAGCACTCCCGCTAGGGCCCTGCAACTACCTCTTGGGGCGAGCTCTGGCTTCAAGGTCAGCTCACAAGAGAACAGGCTCTAGCAGGTGACATGCAAAGTCCAGCCCGAAGTCGCAGGGGCAGACCGAAGCAGCAGCAGGCTGGGTTTCTAAGTCAGTGAAGAACTTCAGCAATGTTTATCCCTCTTCACACCAGTTCATCTAGCCAAGATGAGACACACTCACTCCAGGTGCCCAAGGACACGCCGAAACGTGTCACCTCCCACCAGCTCAGACTCACAAGCAGGTGAAGAAGTCTGCTGCATGTGAGGTATGGGTTCAGGAGCCCCAGAAGGAACAGGCCTTTGCAAAGCATGCCTCGCCCCAGCTTGCTGCAACTTCCTTTTTCAGTGGATACATGCTTCCTTTCCACACAAAAAAAGTAAGGTTCAAGCATCCGTCCCCTAGGAAGTTAATAGAATTCATGCTATGGGACATAAGTTATTAGCACCAGAGCCCTCACTCCCTCAAGCCCCTTCCCAGACCTTGGGAGGGGCCCTAGCAATGTGTTCTGATGGCCCTATATTTTCATGTAACTTGCAAAAGGAAGGTACACAATCACTCAAGACCACGGTCGCTATCCGTGCTGGTTCCCTCTATCACACTTTCTCACATGGCAGATGGTAGAATTATCATGAGCATTTGGAGGTTCTAGCTCAGGGAAGTGAAGCAGGGGGTTGGCGGGATGTATTTACATGGTTTACCATTTCTTCGGTGTACATTTAGCTTTTTGTTAGTTGTCCTGATGAAGGAATAATTCCCCCCAATACTCCTGCCACCAATTGTGGTAACTCAGCGGATCGTGTGACCTGAGGGGCAGGCCAAGGGCTCAGACTGCAATATGAATGTGACCTAAGCGTGAGGTACCTCAAGTATGTGATTGGAGGAAAACCAGCACTTCAGATGGAAAGAGCTGGAAGCTTGTCTGTGGTATATACTTCCAATTCCTACAGCTCCTATATGAAAGAAAACTAATAGAAGTTCCCCCCCCATTTGCAAAAATCCTAGACATTTCCAAGAGATTACCATAAATGACCTGTGAAGATGAAAGAAACAGTCTAAAACAAGGGTTGGCAAACTATGGTCCAACAAATTACAGCCCATTGGCCAAATCTGGTCCACTGCCTGTTTTTATAAAGTTTTGTTGAGATACAGCCATACCCATTCATTTACATATTGCGCAGGGCTGCTTTTGTACGTAAAGACAGAGTTGATTAATTGCTACAGAGACCATGTGGCTCCCAAGCCCTAAAACATTTATTAGCTGATCCTTTACAGAAAAAGTTTCCTGATCCCCACTCTAAACTATCAATAATATAAAACAAATTTCAATCAGTCATACCAGAACAAAGACTGAGTTATCTTCCTGCTTTTTCTATAGAAAAGGCAACAAAATCACTGCAGTATTAAGAGAACAGAAAGCATTCAGTCAAAAAATGCAGGAAAAACTGTATCATAGAGGCATGTTAGTGTAATGAGTAATAAAAATATTAAGATTTTGGGGGGGGTTTGAGATGTCTATGGTATCTGTCGGTCTTTAATAATCTGTAATTTGTTGTGATTCATCTTCTCATTCTAAAATATTCACTTTTATACCCCAAGTCATATAAGCTTCAGGCTAGACAAACGCTGCATATGCTCCTACTGTATAAAGAAGTGACACCTGACCATTTCTGTGGCCCTCAGTCACCCCCATACAGAGCTGTCCTTGACGTTTTGGGGTGTGGGGTGGAGGTCAGGGACTGCTAGGAAGAAAGAGGCCTATAGAGGAAGCAAGTTGGACACAGGAGCTTAGAATAAGACAGTGATGAAGACCAAAACACACACGTCTTCGGGGAGCACCAACCTTACACAGGGAGGAAAAATCACTGGGCGGCTCGGTTTAAAACATGAGTGTGTTCTGACCAAGCAAAGTGCTAAAGAGGTACAGAGGAGGTGGGGGTATTGGTAGGGACTGCAGCTGGATGGTATGTAATTAGTAAATAATAATTGCATGCAAGTTGCAATCTATTAGCAATGAGGAAAGAATAGTCAGCTAGTCTTACTTTAAAAGCTTCCTTGAGGGGTGGGGGGGGGTGGGGATTGATGCCACAGAAGATGCTGCTGCTTGTGTTTCCCTCCTTGCTCTCTCTGCTGAGTCAAGAGACTCAGAGGAGAGGGACAGGCTCTGGGAGGAGAAACAATACCACTGGGTCATCAGCTGGTAGGTGGTCTTGTATTGCTGAGGTGATCAGAGGCGGAGGGCTTTGAAATCTGGCTGTTCTACATCATCCTGCCCTGAAAAGCTGAACCAGCCCCAGAAGAATCCACCTCCCTGAAACCATCAAGGAACATTAGGAAGTGATGGCTGGCTGTGGTCCAAAGAGTAGGTCAGCAGAGAGAAGACAGTACTTTACAACAGGTGAAGATGAGGGAGGGGGCTGGAGACAGGTGATGCTTCCTGTCCCGTGAAAACATTGGTGGCACAGGACAGGTTGCCAGAGGAGCCAGGGTTGAAGGCTGAGCTGAGCACAGGGGTCTGGATGAAAACGTGGGCACAGACTGGAGGCGCTGAAGCTCACAGGGATGCCACTGAGGTGACTTCCGCCAAAGGCGGGCTAACAGGACAATCCCAGGAGTCTCTTACAGAGTGGTTTATGCATAAGGAATCATTTATCAATGGTGCCAAAATCAATACTGAAATTCTTAAGGGACTCCCCTGATTCTAGATAACTAAGGCATAGCAATATGGACTAACCAGGAAGGTTCCAGATGGTCATTTAAATTTCAGTAAATCTGATTAATAATGCAATTTATGGTGCTTTTCTCTTAGAATCAAATTAACATGTTTTTAATATATACCGGGAGATATAAAGCAACCCTTCTTCTGGAGAACAGGTAAAACGAAAAAGGTTATGAAACCTAGCTCCATCAAACGTAATTACCAACCTCACAGGCCTATGACTTCTGTCACACCAACATGCTCTAGCCTAGAGAAATTCTCATATACGTACACAAGGACACGCATGCAAGAATCTTTATAACGTCAGTGTTTGTTGCATTGAATAACTGAAGCCACTTAAATGTCCATCATCAGGGGATGGCTCATGAAACTGTGAGTATCCATACACAAATATGCCACGCTATGATGCAAATAAATACACAAGGATGAGTCTTAATCTTGTTAAAGCACAGAACACATGTAATACATGTATAAAAAGTTTGCAAACATACACACAGGACTGTAAAAGGATTAGAGATTAACCGGGGTAGTAGTTGGGACAGTGGTCACCTCTGGAGGGAGAAGAAAGACGTAACTGCCAGGTGCTATGCAAGGCAGCTTCAACAACACTGTTAATTTTGACTTCTTAAGGTTTATAGTGTGTCCACAGGTATCTTATTTTTCTTTATATCTCTTTTTATACTTTAAATATTTTGTAATAAATTTAAAAGAATAATTCTCAAATTATTTCCAAATTGACAGATTCTAATACAATGATGAATAGATTCTTTAAAGTAGAAGAAAAATACTCAATTCAATCTCCCTAAAATGCTGTCATTTGGTGTATTCTCTTTGAGGCTTTATCCATATGAATGTTTTATGAGGTTGTAATGATGATATTAATGTGCTATATTAATTACCATATCATTAATAAAGTTAATATTAAATATTAAGCATTTTTAACATTGAAAATCTTTGAAACTATCATTTAAAATAACCCCTAATATTTCAGTGCATAGATATGCTGTAATTTTAACCACTCCCCTATTCTTAGATTTCTTCTAACTTCCCATTACAAATAATGCCGTACAGACTATTTTTGTGTGCATATCTTCTTCCTTTTTAGAGCTACTTAAGTTATGTGCACAGAGATAGAATTTTAGGTCAAAACCTCTGATCATTTTTTTGTGAATCATTATACATTATCAATACATTTTAATATTAATAGCTGCAAAACTTCTGCTTTTGGCCAAGTTTAAGGAAAATGCATCACATTTCCCTTTCTGCTTAAGACATACAAAACCCTGCCTTACTGCTAAATCCCAGGCCATGACACAGGGAAAAGGATCCTAGGCAGAGCTAGGGAGTCATCAGATGCCCTGAGTTGGGAGACCTGGGAGAGCAAGGTAGGTAGAGTTCACAGGGCCGAACACGAGTGTGTGGCCCAGAGAAAAGTACCTGGAAATCTACAGAGGGTCCCTTTGAGTATTCAGCAGAGTACTCAGTGCATGCAAGCACCTGAGGCCAGGGAAAGAACCACCCAAATGGTTAGGGGGAAAAATACCCAGTGCTCATCCTGGGCTACTCCCACCGGCCAGACTAGAATTTCATAATTCATGGGATGTAACGCTCAGAAAGATCTTGTCTTAGTCATGGTGAATAATTAGCTCTACACTAAATGCTTCTCTGATACCACCTAACTAATCTTAAAAGCAAAACCCAAAGTATCAAACTGTTTCCAAATAACTTAACTGTGTCCCAGAACAAACATCACAAATTTTATAGGAATACGAAAATATCAGCATGCAATCAGGTAAAATTCAGCCTGGAATTCAATTTTAAAAATTACTAGGCATGCAAAGAAGCAGGAAAATATGTTCTGAGTTTGGAGAAAATAATTCAAAACTGAAACAGATAGTAGAATTATCAGCCAAGGACATTAAAATGAGTATTATAACAGTATTCCATGTAATCAAAAAGTTAAGTATGGACATGAAACTATTAAAGAGTAAATTGAACTTCTAGATGAGAACCACAATTTCCAAGATGAAAATTACATCAGATGCAATTAATGGCAGATTAAACAAGGAAGAAGGAAAGATTGGTGAAACTGACATGGCAATAGAAACTATCCAAAATTAAACACAGAGAAAAAAGACCAAAATGCTTCCTACAAAAATCAAACTTTTCCTATAAAGACAAAAATAAGCTAAAAGTGAAAGGATGGGAAAAGGAAGATAAACCATGTTAATGCTAATCCAAAGAAAGCTGGAGTGACTATATATCAGACAAGATAGGTCTATGATAGATAAATGAATATTGCCAGGGATGAAGAATGTCATTTCAAAACAACAAAGGGGTCAATTTATCAAGTGGAAATAACAATCCTAAATGTTTATGCACATAACACAAAGCTTCAAAGTATCTGGAGCAAAAACTGACAGAAGTGAAAGAAAAAACAGAAAAATCCATCGTTACAGTTGGAAACTCCAACACTACTCTCACAGTGTTCTATAGAATAAGTACACAGCAAATCAGTAAGAACGTAGATGACTGAAACAAAACTATCCATCAGCTTGACTTAATTGACATCTATAGAATATTCTACCCAAACAACAGTAGAATACACGTTCTACTCAGTCCCAAGGACAACTGGATTCTAGCCTATACAAATAGTCTCAATAAATTTAAAGGGGTTCACGTCATACAAAGCATGTTCTTTGACCACACCAGAATTAACCAATAACAGAAAGATCTCTGGAAAATTCCCAAATATTTATATAAGAAATAACATACTTTAAAGTAACTCAAGGGCTAAAGGAGAAGTCAAAAGGGAAATTAGAAAGTATTCTAAAATGCATGAAATGAAAACTCAACATATCAAAATGTATGGAATGCAGTACTTGGAGGGAAATTTACAGCACTAAAAGTCTGTATTATAAAGAAGAAACGTCTTGAAACAAGGGCCTCAGCTTCCACCTTTAGCAACTAGAAAAAGAAGAGCTAGTTAAGCCCACAGTAGGCAGGAGACAGGTATAATAAAGATCAGAGGAGAGATCAATGAAATGAAAAAGGAAAACAATAAAGGAACCAATCTGATTTTTTGAAAAGGTCAATAAAATTGATATACCAGGCTAATCAGAAAGTGAGAGAAAGAGAGGACACAAATTACAATACCAGAAAGGAAACAGATGACAACACTACTGACTCTGCAGATATTAAAATGATGATAATAATCTATTATGGACAACTTTAGGCCAAAAAAAATTGACAAATGAAAATGGACAAATTCCCTTAAAAACATAAACTAACAAAACCTCACTCAAGAACAAATAGATAACTTGAATGGTCCAACGTCTATTACAGAACTAGAACTTGTTAAATTTTTTCCAGAAAGGGATCTCCAGGCCCAGATGGATATATTGGTGAATTCTATCAAACATTTAAGGGTGAAAAATGCCAATTCTACACAAACTCTTTCAGAAAACTGAAGAGGAGCAAATTTTCTCAATTTACCCAATGAAACCAGCATTATCATGGTAACAAAACCAAACAAAGACGTCAGAGGAAAAGAAAACAATAGACCAATATCTCTCATGAACCTAGCTCTCATGAATAATAATTTTAAAATTTTAGCAAATCAAATCCAACAATTTATTTGTAAAAATACATCATAACGAAGTAGAGTTTATCCCAGTTTGTTTAACAATTTAAAAAATGGATCAATGTAACCCACCATATCAACAACAAAAGAGGTGATCACCACAGATGGAGAAAAATCATTTAACAAAATCTAATGTGCTTTTCTGCAATAAACTCTCAGCAAACAAGGAACAGAAGGGAACTTCCTCAACCTGATAAAAGATATCTATAAAAAACCTATAGATAACATCACACTTAATAGTGAAAGACTTTTCTCTTGAGATGGGGAGCAAGATAAGAATGTCCACTCTTATATCTTCCATTCAACATTATTCGAGGGAATTCCCTGGCGGTCCAGTGTATAGGACTCTGCACTTTCACTGCCAAGGGCGTGGGTTCAATCCCTGGTTGGGAAACTAAGATCCCACAAGGCACACGGCATGGCCGAAAACAAAAAAACAAACAAAAATCGTTATTCAACCTTATAGTCAGTGCAATAAGAAAAAAATTAATAAGTAATTTAGATTGGAAAGGAAAAAGTTAAATTGTCATTATTCACAAACAACATGATCATCTAGGTGGAAAATGCTACGAGATTCACAGAAAAGCTAGTAGAACAAATAAATGACTTTAACTGGGTTGCAGAATACTAAATCAATACACAAAATTCAGTTGTATGTCTATGTAGTACCAAGGAAAAATTAGAAATTGAAATTTTAAAAATACATAAAAAATATGCAATGCCTAGGCATAAACATCATAAAAATATGTAATGCCTACATACTGAAAACTACAAAACATTGCTGAAAGACATTAATATCCTAAATAAAGAGATACACCATGCTCATGGGTTAGAAGACTAAATATTTTGAAGATGTCAATTCCCCCAAAATTGATCTAAAGATTCATGCATTTCTAATCGAAATCTAAGCAGGATTTTTTTTTTTCTGGAAATTGACAGACCAAATCTAGAATTCATATGGAAATGTAAAGGGTCTAATACAGTTTCTTTGAAAGAAAAGAACAAAATTGGAACACTGACACTACCTGACTTCAAGACTTATTATAAAACTACAATAATCAAGAGAGTGTGGGGCTTCCCTGGTGGCGCAGTGGTTGAGAGTCTGCCTGCCAATGCAGGGGACACGGGTTCAAGCCCTGGTCTGGGAAGATCCCACGTGCCACGGAGCAGCTGGGCCCGTGAGCTACAAATACTGAGCTCTGCGCGTCTGGAGCCTGTGCTCCGCAGCAAGAGAGGCCGAAAGAAAAAAATCTTGTAACTATGTATGGTCATAGGTATTAACTAGACTTATTGTGGTGATCATTTTGCAGCATATACAAATATCAAATAATTATGCTGTACACCTGAAACTAATATAATGTTATATGCCAATTATACCTCAATTTAAAAACCTAAAAAATAGACAAATAATCAAGGGAAGAGAATAGAAAGTCCAGAAATAGACCCACATATATATGGACAACTGGTTTTTAAACAAAGGTTCAGAGATAATTCCAAAGAGAAAACATAGTTGCTATTTTTTTCCCCAACAAATTGTGCTAGAACAGGTGTTTATACATAGGAGGAAAAAAAAGAACCTTGTTCCACACCATGTGCAAAGATTAACTCAAAATAGACCTTAGGTATAAATCTAAAATCTGAAACTATAAACCTAGAAGGAAACATGGGAGTAAATCTTTGTGACCTTGAGTTAGGTAAAGATTCCTTAGATATGACACTAAATGTACATTCCATCAAAGAAAAAAACCTGATAAATCAGACTTCTTTGAAATTAAAAATGTCTCCTCTTTCAAAGACACCATTAAGAAAATGAAAAGACAAGTCACATACTAGGGGAAATATCTGCAAATAACATATCCAATTAAGGACTTGTTTTTGTTTTTTTGTTTTTTTGTGGTATGCGGGCCTCTCACTGTTGTGGCCTCTCCCGTTGCGGAGCACAGGCTCCGGACGCGCAGGCTCAGCGGCCATGGCTCACGGGCCCAGCCGCTCCGCGGCTTGTGGGATCTTCCCGGACCGGGGCACGAACCCATGTCCCCTGCATCAACAGGCGGACTCTCAACCACTGTGCCACCAGGGAAGCCCCAACATGGGTGAATTTCAAAATAATTATGCTGCATCAAAGAAGCTAGACAATAAAAGAATGCATACTATATGATTCAATTTATATAAAAATCTGAGAAAATACAAACTAATCTATGACAGAAAGTAGAACAGTGGTTGACTGGGGAAGGGATGGGTGGAGTTGTGGATGAGAAGAACTATAAAGGGGCACAAGGAAACTTTTTGGGGTGGTGGATACCTTCATTATCTTGATTGTGGTGATGGTTTCATCTGTGTATACATATGTCAAAATGTATCAAATTGTACACTTTAAGCATGTACAGATTATTGTATATCAATTTGACCTCAGGAGTGGTTTTGAAATATCAGTGGTTGAACCTAATGAGATACAAGAAGGAATATTCTATACAACTGAAAGAACACAACTGAAAGAACATAAAACTGAAAGAACACTCATCTCAGTGAATGAACAAACTTTAGTTTTAACTCATCAAATCCAATTTCATTCTTCTGCTTTAACCCTTTTTTGTGTGTGCTTTAAAGCCTAAGTTCAAAACTACCTACTTCATGAAGGAACTGGCTACCAGGTGCCCTCACACCGGGCTCACGCTGGGGGCTGACAAGTCACCACAGGAAGAAGGGTCACAGAATATATAAAGCTATCAGCAGGTGACCAGTTCCCACAAACGTTACTTCCTTTTCTGCATTTCTCTATGGTTTCACCATCCCGTGTTCTTTCTCCCACATTTTTTGTCTTATTGTATCTGTGGAGATAAGTGTTCAAGGTCTTTGTCCTGGTTTTTAAAATTAGATGGTTTAGGGCTTCCCTGGTGGCGCAGTGGTTGAGAGTCCGCCTGCCAACGCAGGGGACACGGGTTCGTGCCCCGGTCCGGGAAGATCCCACATGCCGCGGAGTGGCTGGGCCCGTGAGCCATAGCCGCTGAGCCTGCGCGTACGGAGCCTGTGTGCTCCGCAACGGGAGAGGCCACAACAACGAGGCCCGCGTACCACAAAAAAAACAAAACACACACAAAAAAAAACACACTTCATCTTGCAAGAGAAGAAACTGGTCTCGTAATGACCATTCCAGTCTGCTGCCGCCCTTCCTGTTGCTGGAGACAGAACACAGGGAACTTCCCAGCGTTGCTCATGAATGCCACTGTCCCTGAAGAAAACGACAGACCAACATCTGAAAAATCACCAGGCTCCTAGGACCGCCATTCCCTGTTGATGCCCCAAGGCTGAAAGTTGCCAACCACCACATACCAAGTTGCTTTAAGGCTGCCCAGGCGTCAAGTTTTCAATGAAATATCAAAACTTAGAAGCATAAGCAACAGGAACCGGTACAAAGAAACAGAACACTGTTGAGTAATACACAATGTGGAATAAAAACAGCCCAAATTCCACTAAGACCCTTAGCAGTAAGTATATCCTGGGGGCGGGGGGCAGGGGGTGCAGTAAGCAAACCTGATTTATAGCAACACTGAAAGCAGAGTATTACCAGAAACATCTAGAGATGAAGCACGGTGGAATGACAGCCTAAGGAAATGCAGCCTGAGAGGGATTTCTTCTTCCTGTACACCTACAAAAAAGGGCTTCTAGCACATTTAGCCCCAGCATTTCTTATTTCTCCAGGAAGAAAAACCTGATGTCACTGTCTCACACACACACACACACACACACACACACACACACAGAGACGGAGACACACAGATATCACACTGGTTGTGTTCCAAAAGGCAAGCCTACAGTACACACAAAGGGTTCTTCCAGGAAACAGGAGCCCAAGGAAGACCTCAGCACCTCCTCACAAGCAGTCACCTCTGTACCCTGCTTTGCTAACAGTTGTAGGGGCATAAAACTGGTTTTAAACAGCGTTTTTTATACAAATGTAGCAGATTTTTTTTTAAAAAAAGACAGAGACATGTAAAATTTTTACCTATTTCCACATGTTAAAGAAGCAACAATTCAGTAGTTCCTTTCAACCACTACTTGAAAGAGTAACAAACAGTAGCATCACCCATATTCTCTACCTTCTACGTAAATTCTGCTAAATCATGCACAATTTCTTTCTCTTCTTTCAACAGTGTCTTCATAAAGGTAAAACACGGTCCACGCCAAGGAAAAGGCACCTTTGCCACACACGTCAAAAACAAACATACACACGTACACACACATACACATGCACAGAGATGCAGACATTGTTTCCCAAACTTAAAAACATGTCATGATAAACATCTCTGAGCTAATATGCTATCAGTAGCATGACTGGTTGCTGAGGATTCAGTAAACATCGCCCTACATACAACAGAATCTGCCCACCTCACATCCGCCACCCTCCATCGCCAAGTCTCGCTTTCTCTCTCTTCACACCTATCATTATTACATGTACCCTTTACATGCTCCTGTCTACTGCCTCGGCCAGAATGGAAAGTTCCATGAGGCAGGGCTGTATCTGTCTTGTTCACCATTGTATGCCCTGGTCCTGGCTCACTGGTCACAAAATGAGTTTTTGTTGACCAAAGCAGGGCAGAGAGGGGTGAAGAGAGGCAGAGCACGGATAAACATTAAATTCTGAAACCTCAAGTAAGAGTTGACACTTCTTAACAGCAATATCGTGCTAGCATCTACAACACTGAGATAACCTACAAGCATTGCTTCCTTGAATCCTCATGACAACACAGGCAGATAATATTATCATCCTAATTTTATTTTATTTTTTGGTCATGCCGCACGGCTTGCAGGATCTTAGTTCCCTGACCAGGGATCACGGAGCACTAACCACTAGACCTCCAGGGAATTCCCTAACATCCTAATTTTCGAGATGAGAAAACTAGATTGAGAAAGTTTAAGTTATTTGCCCAACGCTTTAAGAAATCCCAACTTTTGAAGATAGGCTTTATTTGGCTTAATTTTTAAAGTTAAAATCAGCTGCACATTTTCTCTCTTTAGAGGTTTATAGATAGCTGGAAAAGTACCCATCACTGTTCAAAGAAAATGCCTGGGGAAGACATCGCGGGAGGAAGTTCAGCAGGAAAGGGGGGGAGCGGCACTTGGCTGTCAAGCCCTGACTTGTCCACCGACACTCACCTGGCTTTAGGTTTCCTCTGATGCGTATTTGCTGCGCCACAACCCTGGTTGGTTTTCCTTGGCTCTTTTCAGTCTCTGGTCAACTTCTCAGCTCGCCAAAGCCTTTGCAAGTCCAGAGGCGCTGGGGTAGCCGGATGCCGTGACCATGACCGGCACTGCAGCATCAGCAGCCGGCCTCCGAGTGACTCAGGTGCGCAGGCACCTGACAGCGAGAGCTGACTCAACACACAACCTGATTCATCAGGCTTAGAGAATGCCTGGGCTTTGGCCCCAGCTCATAAAGCATCTACCCACAGACTGGATGCAATTAGATGGGGAACAAACAAAGAGAAGTAAAAAGGAAGGTCAGCACATGTTGAGCATGTGCTGTATGATCTTCCTCATGGACCAGCCCTGAGTGGGCCTAGTGCAGCACTGCAACAGGGAGCGTGTCAGGGCGCTGGTCAGGGAGGCTGTGCCAGCTTCCAGCATGGGCTCCACAGCCCACCTCTCTCACCTTATGCAAGAGTCTGGTCAGGAGCCTCTCTTCAAGTGTAACAACCTGGCCTGCTCTGATAGTCAAAGACCACACTACAGAAATTGATATGGATCTACCTCTCGAGGGAACAGCCAGAGAACTTCTCATTCACGTGACATATTTAATGAACATCTACTATGCGCCAGAAGACTAAAAAAAGCCATTAAAACTATTTTATGTTTGGCATGAAGATTTAGCTAAGCTATATTCAAACCCCTCCTCCTGTCCTGGACAATTCAATTCCTCTGGGATTGTAGCCATAGAGCGACCGGCCCCCATGACAGAGATAAATGAAAGAGATTAGAAGCATGATCTTTTTCCATAAATGCGTTTATTTTAAGAAGTAGAACTGTTTAAGTGCTGGCAATCTTACCAAATACTAATTCAAAGTGGACAGAGAGCAAGCTCTGGGGAGAATAAGCACACTGTGACATTTTGGTGCCTCTCCCCACAGCACTCACGTGGACCTCACCTTAATGTCAACACGCCAGGCCTGTTCCTTTACTTCCACCAGAGTCCCTGGTGGGCAGCAGGGCTCCTAAGTCTTCAGAACCTTAGCCCAGTTTGGCTTCAAAAGCTTTTCAGCATCTGGAAACTTCAAAAATGTTCTCTTTGGCTCACCCTGGGCAGAATGATTAGACTTTCTTCTTGGTTCAATGGGCTGCTATTCCCCTGAGTGCCCTGAACTTTCCTCTCTGGATACAAGCAGGAAGGGTGCCTATGTAATGGTGCCTGGTCCAACCAGGCTCTCAAGGAAAATGCCATGCAGTTAAATTTGTGATTACAGATTTCTCTGCTGGTGGATGTCTCTAAAGGCGGAGTGTTTAGTCAGTGTTCTCCCGAGAAACAGAACCAGTGGAAGATAAATATATATAAAATATATATATAAAGATACATATGCACACACATATATATTGTATATATATATATATACACACACACACAAATATGTATGTATATATGTATACGTACATACAGAGATTCATTTTAAGCAATTGGCTCACTGAAGCTGGCAAATCCAGAATCTACAGGGTGGGCTGGCAGCCTGGAGATCCAAGAAGAGACGATGTAATAGTTCAGATCCAAAGCCCATCTACTGCAGCTCCTCCTGCTTGAGGGAGGCAAGTCTTTTGTTCTATCCAGACCTTCAACTGCTCAGATGAGGCCCAGCCACAAAATCATCATGGCAAGCAGTCTGCTTTACTCAACGTCCACTCACATAAATGTGAATCTCATCCAAAATCCCTCACAGAAACATCCAGAATGATATTGGACCACATATCTGGGCACTGTAGCCCTGCCAGGTTAATACATTAAAATCACCAGCACGGGGAGCAAATCCCCCTCCTCACTTTTTTTGTGCTTCCAGATGTACTAAATGTTGTTAAAATACAATAACATGTCTCTTGGCAATACAGGTGCCCCTAGTAACTTCGAGGCTTCAGAAACCATTTTTGACAACTTACAAATTCACCCCTTTTACAAAGGAAGTCACACAAATATCAAGTTTAAAAATTTGTTTTCTAAATAGGTCAAATTTGGGGGAGAAAAAATATCAAACTTTTGAAACTGGAAAAAAGTGTTTTAAGACAGAGTGGATTTTTTTCCAATATAATTCCTTTTCATCAAGTTGATTCTGGGAAAAAGATGAAAATTCAAGGTGCACCATGTGTATTTGTCAGGCGGAAGGATAAAGCCCAAAGCCAAGGATACAGAATACACAGTGTTACTAGAGTGGCCTCTCCTTTAACATCTTTGTTTTTAGTTTTAGAAAATATTAGTTGAAATGGTTGCCCATTATTTTTCTTAGAATTTACCAAAAACTGATGCTAATTTTTTAATCCTTACATATAAAAGTAAATTGAAGAGACTTGAGTCTATAAAAAAGATAAAGGCACCTCCAACCCTATCCCCCCTTGAGATCCATGAGATGAAAAGTGCATTAACTGTGGAAATCATAATGTGTTGTACTTCCTGTTTGGGCTCCGGTTCTGATCTAATTTTCACAAGGCATCTGTATCAGAAAAATACAAGGATGGTACTAACTCTACAAAGAGCTGTGAGGAAACCCATTAAAATCATCCTCATTAAAAGAGCTCTATCCTTGATATGTCAGCCTTTTAATTCCACTGTTATAAACTGGGATCCAAGTTCCCATTTGTTAAACAGCTTTGATGGGGCGCTAGTGAGGACTGGACTGGCAAGGGGTAGTTCCTGGGAGCCTTAGATGCTGGCATGTATCTTCTACCTCCCCCTCAAGCTAGTATACGAGCAAAGGGTACTTTATAAGCATTGAGTATTATTATCTGAAGATCTCTAAGTACATAAAAGAGAGGGCATTAATTTCTCAGAATTCTCAAGGGGGATGACCTAGAGATTTAGCTCAGCTCAATTTGAGGTTCAATTCCAATTCTGTCCCACAAAGACACACATTAGATTAAATGCCAACTTTAAAAAGATTTTAGGAAACTATGGATCCAGACTCTCAACCATGTAACAACTTTCCTGTAATCCTAATGTCCCAGAGATAGTTCTACATTTTACATTTTACCTGCTTAACTTCCCACTGTATTTTTTTTTTAGTTTTATTTTTTTTTACTTTAATTTAATTAATTCATTTTTGGCTGCGTTGGGCCTTCATTGCTGCGTGCGGGCTTTCTCTAATTGCGGCGAGAGGGGGCTACTCTTCGTTGTGGTGCACGGGCTTCTCGTTGCGGTGGCTTCTCTTGTTGCGGAGCACCGGCTCTAGGTGTGTAAGCTTCAGTAGTTGTGGTACGTGGGCTCAGTAGTTGTGGCTCACGGGCTCTAGAGCGCAGGCTCAGTAGTTGTGGCGCATGGGCTTAGTTGCTCCGCGGCATGTGGGATCTTCCTGGACCAGGGCTCGAACCCGTGTCCCCTGCATTGGCAGGCAGATTCTTAACCACTGTGCCACCAGGGAAGCCCCACTCTATTTGGAATGAGTAAACACACATATACCTCTATGTCTTGCTTCAGATTTCTGGCTGCTAAAACTGAAAACAAAAAAATAAACTTATAGCAACGTTTCTTTTCAGAATCTTCCTTTGAAAAGTGACATTAATAGGAAAAGAAACAAAACAGAACCAAATACTTCCTGTTGGTGAGGGCAAGCCAGCCTAGAGAAGAGGGTTAGGGGAAAGAGAGGCCAAGTGAATGGGAATGGGGTTAAGTGTCCTCTGCCCCACCGACCAGGGCCTGGAAGCAGGGATGCCACACCGAGTGACCACAGCGCTGGTATTAGGATGGGCGACTTCCAGTTCTTCCCCTAGAAACTGCTTCCTAGGCAACCAGCCATTCCTGTTCCCACTTTTGTGAGAACTCTCCCTCCTCTTTCTACACTCTTCCATCCCACCCTCTCCCCCACGCATGTGTAAATCATTGGATTATCACTCAGTAAACAGAACTTGGTCAGACAAGAATGGCCTGGATACAGCAGCAACTGTCAATTATGTTACTTCAAACGCATTAACTTCATGTAATCTGCAAATCCCCAACGTCTCTAAGTTGCATTTGGCACCCTTCTACCCAAGCCCACCTTCCAACTGTCTATTAAAGTTTTAGCTCGGGTGACCCCAAATTCCGGTCGTGAGGGTACCTGACACGGCTATGAATGATTTCTGTTTGTAGGGCTCTTTGTTCTATCAATTACCTGCACTTTTAGCCACCACAGTTCTGAGAGTCATTCCAAGAAGAGGAAAGTCTGATGGAAACTATACTGCATGCAGATGAGTATAAATGAAGTGAGTAATTAGATAGCGCTGCCTTGGCACTCAACCTCACCACCATAACTAGAACCTGGCCCGATCGGACATCCTTGAGATGCAGAATGTCCTCCTTTCTTAAAGGCCCTACAGACCTGCCTAACATTTCACGGCAACTCCACTCCACGCCTGCGGTTCTGTGTGTGTCATCGAGGAATCTGCTCCGATCTGTGGAGAGCATGCTCGTTGGAGCAACATAATGAAAGGGATTATTACTTAAATGCAGGTTACATGAAGCCAGAGGCAGCAGAGAACCTTCTGCAGGGCCCCTCTTAATGCTGGAGTCCAAGGCTTCACAGGGATGTGTGGACCTGCAGCCCCATCACCACAATCAAACTAGGCCTCTTCCCGAGATGCTCATGTTCTGATTCCTCTGAATGCTCTCCGTTCTGGGGGGGCTTTGACGAGCATATCACCCTCAAATCTTACTCAAACCCAGAGCCATTCCTACTCTGGAACTAGTATTCTAATGGGACCAAAAATAATCCCAGAAAATTATGCTTTGGTTTTAATTTTCTCAAAATAGTGAAGATTGATAAATGGTCCATTTGAAGGGTGTGTCACCCCTCATTCCATTCACCCAGCAATGGGGTTTCTTTAACCACAACTTGACCAGCGGCTTTCATGTGCTGTCGAAAGGTGCCACGCAGTCCCCATTTCTGCCACTGCAGTCACCACCTTGACGGCATCCCCAGTAGATGTCCACTGAGTCTCAGCTCACCACTCCAAGCTGGTTTGAGCAGCCGGAGAGCAGCAGCCCGTTTACCTCCCTGGACAGTGACTGGATTTCCTTACACACTGAGGCCCAATCTCACCCCGGATACCTTCCATCCACGGGCCCTGGTTTTGGCCTCAGGGCCTAGATACAGCATAATTTGAACTATTCAGATAATTAAAGTCACAGCCTGCCCTCCCTGGCAAATCTTACCCAGGTTCCCTCAACTACCTCATGCCCTGAACTCCAGCCAGGCCAGCCCAGTCTAAAGTGCAGAATGCACGCAAGCTGTGTCGAATCGGCATAGACAACGTGAAGACATGATGCCCCTTCATCAGATACAACAAAGCCATTAACACAGCCCATGCTAACTGTGGATAATTTTTGCTGGGGACAACGGAAGTGGTTTTATAGTAGCTGAGTGACAGATGATGCCCTGATCTTTTCTCAACTTTTTATTTGAAATAAAAATACACAGGCAAATATACAGGTACTGCAAAGAGGTCCCAGGCACTCTTCACCAGTTTCCCCCAATGGTAACAGCCTACACAGCTATAGTACAATATCGAAACCAAGAACTTCACCCTGGTATTAGGTGTGTGGATAGCTCCGTATCGTTTTATCACACGTGCAGATTTGTGTAACCACCACCATAGTCAAGATCAAGAGCTACTCTGTCACTACGAAGATCTCCCACCTATAAAGGCTACCTATAAAGGCTACCCCTTTATAGCCACACTCACACCATCCCCCCACCCCGCCAACCCACTACCACCATCTTTAAGTCCGGCAACCCATGTTTCTCATTTCTATAGTAGCGCTGTTTCAAGAATATTACATAAACGGAATCAGACAGTATGTGACCTTTGGGGACTGGCCTTTTACAATCAGAATAATGCCCTGCAGATCCATCCAGGTTGTGTGGGCCAGTGGTCATTATGTTTTTATTGCCAAGTAGTATTCCATGGTAGGACATATCAGTTTGTTTAACCTTTCACCCACTGAGAGGGACAACTGCTCCATTTAACTGAAGGTATCAAATTTGTGTGTGTAAAGCTGTTTGTGGTGTTCCCTTATTATCCACTTGATGTCTGCAGAGTCTGTCAGGATATCTATCCCCTCTTTCATTCGTGATATTAGTAACTTGTCTCTTCTCTCCTTCTTTCATCATTCCTGCTAGAGATTTATCAATTTTATGGATCTTTTCAAATAACCAACTTTTTGTTTTATTGATTTTCTCTATTGTCATTCTATTTTCAAGTTCACTGATTTCTGTTCTTGATTATTTTCTTCCTTCTGCTTATTTTGGGTTTGTTTTGTTCTTTCTCAACTTTCTGGAAGTAGAAACTGAGATGATTCATTTGAGGCTATTCTTATTTTCTAATGCAAACATTTCGTTCTAAAAATTTCCCTCTCAATGGTGCTTTAACTGTATCATACAAGTTTTGATATGCTGTTTTTCATTTTCATTCGATTCAGTATTTTTTTTTTAATTTCCCATGAGACTTTCCCTTCAATTCACGGATTATCTAGAAGGGTACCATTAGTTTCCAGGGGTTTGGAGATTTTCCTGTTTTCTGTCATTGATTTCTAGTTTAATTCCATTGTGATTTGAGAACACATGCTGTATGATATCAGTCCTTTTAAATGTATTAGTATATGGTCCGTCTCGGTATATATTCCATGGGCCTTTGGTTCATCTTGGTATATATTCCATGGGCCTTTGAAATGATTACGTATTTCGCTCTTACTGGTTGGACTGTTCTGTAAATGTTTGATGGTGCCATTAAAGTGTTCTATATCCTTGCTGATTTTGTCTAACTCTGTTCTATCAATTGTTGAGAGAGGGGTATTGAAGTCTCAAGCTATAACCATGGGTTTGTCTATTTCTCCCTTCAGTTTTATCAGTTTTTGCCTCACATTTTTTTTTTTTTGGCTGCATTGGGTCTTCATTGCTGCACGCAGGCTTTCTCTAGTTGCAGCGAGTGGGGGCTACTCTTCGCTGCGGTGCGCGGGCTTCTCATCAAGGTGGCCCCCCTCGCTGTGGAGCACTAGCTCCAGGCACGCGGACCTCAGCAGTTGTGGCTCACGGGCTCTAGAGTGCAGTCTCAGTAGTTGTGGTGCACTGGCTTAGTTGCTCTGCGGCATGTGGGATCCTCCCAGACCAGGGCTTGAACCTTGCATTGGCAAGCGGATTCTTAACCACCACGCCACCAGGGAAGCCCTGCCTCACGTACTCTACAGCTCCATTGTTTTGTGCATACACATTTAAGCTGCTATGCCTTCTTGGTAGACTGATCTTTTCATCATTATGTAATGTCCTTCTCCATCTCTGGTAATTTTCTTTGCCTTGTTTCAACTGAGCAGTAGTAAAAGTCCTGACTGTCTACCTGGCCTGCTCTGGCACCATCTCAGCAAGGAGGAGGAAGGGCACCTCATTGCCCCCAGGGAGAGGTGGTTGTCCAGACTCCCCATACAGTCTTCACTGACTCCCTGGGCGAGGAGAGGGAGTAGGGAGACTCCTTCTGTCAGAAAGGGATGATCGTCCCAGCTCCCCATCTGAGAACAGCACAGACAAAGGTCAGGAGGAAACCAGATGGGGTCGTGGAGGAACCAAGAGAAGCAGCCTGACGAGATGGTGACAAATGGGGAGGCCAAGAAAGCTGGAGGGCTTGGGGTCTTCCGCCCACAGCGAGTGCAAATGATGGGGCATCTCCAAGGACCTCCCAGGCCACAGCCCGCACCCTGACGTGCAAATGTGATGTTGTGGGAGGGGGTGATGTGTCTGCAGTGTAGACCGGCCAGTGTGACTGCCCTACACGTGAGCTGCAGCCTGGAGGTTTGACCTGTTGCAGCAGGCAGTGCAAGCAGAGGCCTTGGCTTCAAAACAAGACAGGGAGAGGAGGGGAGGGGGCCTCCACTTAGGGGAAACCCAGGCCAAGTCAAATTTTCCTCAAGTTAGAATGTTCTAATCAAGCTCTACTCTGATCCAGTAACTTTACCTTTCTCGACTTTTGTTTTTCTTTCCTTTTTTTCTTGTTATTTCTAGAAAAGCTTCCACTTGAAAAATAACAGTATTTTAGCTGAACTAAGCAGGGAAAGGGAATATCTCCTGAGCATTTGTATTGGGGCCAGAATCGCCAGCCGAGTTAGTGGGTCCCGACTGGCTGTGATGGTACCTCCTTGCCGCAAAAGCAGACAGGAGTGTGGGAACTCGGTCTCCCCCCACCTCCTCCCTGCTTTGATCTTCACCAGGATGCTACTCGGGCCCCCTCTGCTCCGGCAGGGAGTCTGTGCTCAGGGCAGCCTCTCAGGCAGGTGGCCTGGATGGGGAAAACACACATGGAGCCACCTGTGCACATAGTAGGACGAGCTCAGTGAGTGATCCCTGTGCACAGCAGACTATAAAAGGCCTAGGTGGGCGCAGAGGGACACTGACTGTCTCCAATCCATGTTTGTTAATGACAGGAAGTCACCAAGACTTATTTGTAAAACTACACAAACACACAAAGCAATGGTTTAAAATCGAAGTGTCACAAAGTTCACAAACATTCAGAGGCCATTACGTTTAGATAAAATTGTATTTTGTAAGACCAGACAGACAGTTATCTTGGCCCCATTCGTGGGGAGGGAGGACAAATTTTCTAAGCAAATCATTTGTGTAAACCAGGGGTCAGCAAACCACAGCCCACGGGCCAAACCTGGTTCACCACTTGTTTTTGTACAGCTAAGAACTGTTTTTTACACATAAACATTGGTGGTCAATTTGACAATAGGAAACACTAATTTTGAGCCTCAGTTAAGTGAAATGTTATTTCTCCCCACCAAAATTCCATTTGTATCATTAGTAAACCTGAGTTATAAAAATACGGTACTCTATTATTATTACATTTTGAACTTAATAAAAAGTCTGTGCAAATTTGCTTTCTCTCTTATCACAGAAGTAACTACTCACTATCCTCGGCTTGCCTCGTGGTCCAAAATGCCTAAAATATTTACTTTCTGGCCCTTTACAGAAAAAGTTTGTTAACCTCTGGCATAAATTAATAATATAAATAAAATGGCCGAAAACTTTCTCTCTGCCAAAGAAAACATGTGTTTACATAATTACATAATTACCTATTCATTAAAGCACAATGAAGCAGCACCCAATTTACCTCTGTAACTCGAAAACTTAAAAGTGACGGGCACATTTACCTTAAACTGTCCTCTCACTCAGACTTTTTCTCTGTAAGGGCCTTCTGTTTGCAGGGAAAGAAAAGGAACATGGGACCTGATTAAAGGGACTCCTGATAAATGTGTACCTCAGTGACCCAGCTTTTTACTTTTCATGAACTTCAAGGGTTCAGAGCTCAGGTTAACACTTTACTTCTCCTGTAAGCAACTAGGAAGGGACCGTGGAGGGCAGAGGGGTGAACGCGGGGAGGGACAGGCAGCAGGGAGAGGGAGAGTGGGCTGCCTGCCCCAGGCAAGCAGGGTGAGCACCCCCTAAGCGGGGACCCATTCTGGACCTTCCAATCTAGGATGAAGCTGTCGGTCTAGGGCGTGTAATTTTCGCTCCTGGATTGTGAAAATTGCACTTTTAATTTAAGCAACTGACCAACCTACTGAGTCTTGCGTACTAGCTCACAGCCCAAAGTCACAGGCAACACTGTTTTGGTATGCAAAATTTGTTTGTTTGTTTGTAACACTGATACTTTATAATCTGAAAATGTGGGCTTCCTACAGTAGCAGTGGGGTGGGGTTTGAAGGAACAAATGGGACAAGAAACACAAGAAGAAAAACATGATAAAGACATTAAAGTGGCCCAGCAGGGTCTCTGTACCTTGTTCTGCTCCCCATGGTGAGGGTCAACTTTCACAGATGGTCCTGAGTATTTTGAGTGGCCCTCCAAGGACAGTAAATTTATATTGTCATGTAAAAGCTAGACCTGGGCTTTGCAAGTGAGCACCAGGGAAACAAGCCCTCTCTTGTGCTAGGGGTTGTCTTGGGAGCCACTGGTTCAGGACAGTTTTGCAAAACAGGGGAAAGGTCAAACGAGGAGGCTAGACTCAGCTTCCCAACATCTTTTGAAGGTACTAATCAACAGTAATAACCCAGGGCAACTAGATAGGCAGGTGCTGGACCTATGAGCCACACTAATCAAATTCCACCTCGGACGGTCACCCTGGTGGGGAACGGCCCCTCCCAGGACCAGCTACAGGAGCATCCTTCCTCCACATCGCCCGTGCTGTGCACCCACCCTCCCCAGACACAGCTGGCCCTGAGCGGCCGCCCTCCTTCCTCACCACTGGAGAAACAGTGCAGCGCTAAGGAGGGCCAGGCAGGAAGACCGCACCCTGACTCAGCTGTGGATCTATCTTCTCCTAGCCCCGGAGAAGAGGAGGCTGCAGGACTGTGACCCTTGTCTCTGGACATCTGAAGGGCTGTCACTGGGATGGGGATTAGAGTTGCTGTGTGTCCAGGGCCAAGAGCAGGATGTTACAATGGTGCAGACTTCAGAAAGCAAGGACTTTTATTAGTCAGAAGTGTCCAAAACGGGGATAGTCCCCACTCCAGGGGTGGGAAGTCTCCTTTCACTGGAGGTAGGAGGCCCACTAGCCGTGAATGAGAAAGCAGTCCAGATGCCCTTGTAATCCTGGCATTCTCAGATTCTTCACACTAATGGGGAAAGTATTTCTCAACATACAGGTATTTTAGATCTCAGATCACACTATTCAGTTTTCCCCTTCCCCAGTCCTGTCCTACACACACACACACACACACACACGCACACACACACCCCTCAGGGAGACTCAGCTGTCAGGTTTTCACAATTTGTCTGCAACCCCGGAGGGCAGGCCAGGCTGTGCCATGGTTTCCTCAATAGCTAAGACATTAAGCCATCTCCCAGGAGGCCTTCACAAGGTGGTCGGCCACCACGAGGTGGTCAGAACTACCCACCCATCACTGAGCCCCTCTTCTTCACCTTGTGAAGCTCACCTGGAGACCACCAATAAGGCCCTCAGACCTTTACAGGAGCCACTGGGCGTGGACCAGCAGCTTGCACCCCTGAACTCACCCTGTGCCACCCACACAGAGCACAGCTAACAGCCCACTCAGAAGACAGCACTCTGCACGGGGCTGGCCCAGCAGCCTGCCCTGAAGACAGCAGATGCTCAGTCAAACTCGAGGAGGCAGGCTGGCCTGTAGGACCCAGCCCGAGCCCCATCCTCTACCCCGGCCCTTCTTCCAGAAGTGCCAGGAGTAGAGCGAGCATCTCTACAGCCCTTACTATGTGCTGGGAGGAGTCACCTTTTCCCCAGTCTTTCCCTATTCCTCTGGCACTGGGAGCACGAGGGCATAAGACTAAACACTCATGGCACCTGGGCAGCTCCAGACAGCTACAGTGACATGGTGTCAAGGGGGACCATTCCCAGGAGGGCAGCTTTGGGGAATCTGCACAGCATCTCCACGCTCGAGCCAGGGTCTAGGCTCTTGAAGAAGTGGGTGGGAGACGTCCATAATGGGGTGAGGACCACGACTGCTCAGAACCCCGTCTTGGACCCACAGGCACGGACCTAGATCCTGAAGGACATACTGGGCAGCAGGCACAACACCGTGCAGAGGACACGTGGGTCAGCTTCACGCAGAGCGGGCAGGGGGAGTCCTTACAAAGACCCCAGCACCAAGGGGAGCCCAGGTGGACAGGGCACCAAGCAGGCATCGTAATGGAGACCCATTACGGACGGCCTTGAATGACAGGATGAAACACTGCATTTCATCTCATCTAACAACAGCTTCTGACCTTTAAATGTTTTAACAACCAAATCTTTCCCAAAAGAACTCTATGCGTAACCCTGAAACATAAAATGGACCAAGTGAAGGCTTGGAGGTGCTTTCTCTGCTTCCGGGTGGGGTGGGGCCCCCTGGGGTCTCAAAGGGAGCCCAGGGTTTGTGGAATAACACGTGGAAACTCCTGGCTCCTCGTACAAATGGAAATGGGGGAGGCTCTGAAGAGGTTCTTGGGAAAGTTTTGGGTTCCAGTCTGCCACTAAGAGCGGAGCAGGTGAGACTCTCAGAAGTGTTTCTGACGGGGAAGGAGAACCACAAGTCTCCCACCCGCTACTGAGCTGAGATCAAGCCCAGCGCAACAGCTCCTTCCACCGGCCACGAACCCCCAGAGTTGCCTCGGCTGGTCAATCCCGCACTGGAGCTTGTAGAAGCCACTGCAGTGTCTCCCCTTCCTGCCTTCTCTCTTCCAGGGAGGCTGGGACCGGAGAGGGCGGGTGGGGGAAGAGGGGAACGAGGGTCCTGGAGTTTCCCAAACGTGCAGACCAAGACTAAAGACTTTCCGAAGCGTGGCAATCACTGCTCTGTGTGCACGGGATGCCTGCTGAACAGGAGCCATTCCAAACATTAGCATACGTCAAGCATTAAATTCACAGAGCTCTCGGATGTCCCAAACTATAGTTATGGAGAATACACGTTTAGGGGCACGAGCTGGGGCACGGGAGGAACTCAGCGTTTTCCTTCAATGATGCATAAAAGAAGCATGGTAGGGAGCTTTCTCCAGAGGCAGAGAACAGAGGCAGGCAGGCAACGAGGTCAAGGGTTGGTGTGAGAGCAGAGGGGAAGGGGCAGAGACAGACCTACATCAGCAAGTACGTGCGAGACGCGGGGAAAGGAGAAAGGGAATGCAGGGTAGCCAGGCAGGGCAGGGGACCCCAGGGCACACACGGGAAAACCTGGGAGGAGCCAGGAGCCGTGGGCAGCAACTCTGAGTTGGGGCATCTGACTGAGCGGATGGTAGGCCGTAGACAGCTGAGGGTGGGAGAGGAGCTGGATGAAGAGCCAGCCCCGAGATTCTCATTTTGGAGACATTTTCCTGACTTACATCAGCTTATAACCTGTTCCTCTAAGTTTTGTTGCATCAGCAGGACATTCAAGGCACAATTTTGTTTTGTTTTGTTATTTGGGTTTTTTTTTTCAGTTATATATATATATTTTCAGATTATTTCCCACTGTAGAGTATTATAAGACACTGAATATAATTCCCTGTGCTATACAGTAAATCCTTGTTACTTATCTATTTTACATGTAGTAGTTTGTATCTGTTAATCCCATACTCCAAATTTACCCCTACTCGCCTCCCTCTCCCCTTTGGTAACTATAAGCTTGTTTTCTATGTCTGTGAGTCTGTTTCTGTTTTGTATATAGATTCATTTGTATTATTTTTTAGATTCCACATATAAGTGATATCATATTTGTCTTTCTCTTACTTCATTCAGTGTAATATTCTCTAGGTCACTCCATGTTACTGCAAATGGAATTATTTCATTCTTTTTTATGGCTGAGTAATATTCCATTGTGTGTATACATATCACATCTTCTTAAGCCAATCATCTGTTGATGGGCACTTGGGCTGTTGCCATGTCTTGGCTATTGTAAATAGTGCTGCTATGGACATTGGAATGCATGTATCTTTTTGAAACAGTTTTTGTTCTTTCTGGATACATACCCAGGAGTGAAATTCTCGGATCATAAGATAGTTCTATTTTTAGTTTTTTTAGGGAAACTCCATACTGTTTTCCATAATGCTGAACCAATTTACATTCCCACCAATAGTGTACAAGGGTTCCCTTTTCGCCACACCCTCATTAGCATTTATCACTTGTAGACTTTTTGAATTATAGCCGTTCTGATCACTGTGAGGTGATACCTCATTGTGGTTTTAATTTGCATTTCTCTAATATTTAGTGATGTTGAGGATCTTTTCATGTGCCTACTGGCCATGTGGATGTCTTCTTTGCAGAAATGTCTGTTTACGTCTTCTGCCCATTTTTTGATTGGGTTGTTTTTTCGTTATTGAGTTGTATGAGTTGTTTGTATATTTTAGATATTAACCCCTTGTCAGTCACCTCATTTGCAAATATTTTCTCCCATTAAGTAGGCTGTCTTTTCATTTTGTTGTTGATTTCCTTTGCTGTACAAAAGCTTTCAAGATTAATTAGGTCACATTTGTTTATTTTTGCTTTTATTTCCATTGGTCTAGAAGATGAATCCAAAAAAATATTGCTGCAATTATGTCAAAAAGTGTTCTGCCTATGTTTTCCTCTAGGAGTTTTAGAGTATACTGTCTTACATTTAGGTCTTTAATCCATTTTGAGTTTTAGTATATGAAGTTAGAGAATGTTCTAATTTTATTCTTTTACATGTAGTCTGTCCAGTTTTCCCAGCAACACTTTCTTTGTTTGTTTTTGGTTTTGTTTTTCTGCGGTACGCGGGCCTCTCACTGTTGTGGCCTCTCCTGTTGCGGAGCACAGGCTCCGGACGCACAGGCTCAGTGGCCATGGCTCACGGGCCCAGCCGCTCCGCGGCATGTGGGATCTTCCCGGACCGGGGTACGAACCCGCGTCCCCTGCATCGGCAGGCATACTCTCAACCACTGCGCCACCAGGGAAGCCCCTGAAGAGGCTCCTTTTAAACCAAGAAGTTCATGTAACCGGAGGTGCTACAAATATGTCCTGGAGACATCCTGTCCCTCCCAATGACATAAGAAGTGCTTTTCAGAGACCAAAAAGGGGTTAGGGGCTAGCTGGTGAGAATACAGGAAGGGGGAACGGTCTGAACAGCTAGAGTGGCTGTGAGCACTGAAACAAGTCACAGCTGAAAGGAAAAACAAAGGGACAGACTGTGACAGCAAGGTCACCAAAGAGAAAAGCATCACCAAGGGGAAGGAGTGAGGGGTGACTGTGTGCGCTGGGCCACACACTTATCTGAGGTCAGGCCATAGACGTGGAAGGTGCAAGGGAGGCACAGAGGGAGACAGAGACTCTTGGTGCCCGTCCTCATCGGGGCTGTCATTAGTGTTTTGGAAAGCACCCTGGTCTGGGACATCCACAGCTCCGAGGCCATGGCCAAGTCACCTCCACCCTCCGGACCTCATTTTCTCTATGGTGCAATGAGAAGGGCCAACTAAGCAGCTTCTAAGGCACCTTCTGGTTCTAATATCCCTTGTCCAGGCAGGCTGGCCACTGGATGGAACACTGAACTAGGCAGCATGGTGACAGGGGCAAGGTCCTGGGGGCCAGTGGAAAGTGGCCAAGGAAAAGTCTCTTCTAGACCAAAGACTCCAGTATGAGGATCACCAGCCACTGCAGTCACGTGGTCACTCACCACCGGGGTCTCGGGGAGAACAAGACTCAATACAGAAGCCAAGAAGGGGCTTCCCTGGTGGCGCAGTGGTTGAGAGTCCGCCTGCCGATGCAGGGGACAATAGTAAAAGCCAAGAAGTAAGGACGTGGATGCAGGATGCCTGGGTTTAGTCACAGCAGTTCACACAGCATGTTACAGAATAACGTGAACACCCCTCGACCTAGCAATCCCACTCCTCTACTTACACCCTACAGGAACTCACACCCATGCACAAGGAAACAGAACGAGAACGTGCGTGCTAGCCTTGATTACAATTCCAGAAAACGGGACACCACTTAAATGTGGACCCATCGGACAGCTGATAAATAGTGGCAATACATTCACCCTGTGGAAAACCACCCAGCAGTGAAACAGACTAGGGGCACATTCGCAGCTTGTAAGTGTCTCACACAGTTATGCTCATTCAGCTTCCAAGCACTCACAGCACGAGACTCTGTGCCGAGGCTGGTCTAGGCATGGGGGACACTTGATTGAACAAAATGGATGAAGTCCCTGCCCTGGTGGGTGGACAGAGAAAAGAAAGCACCACCCAGTAATACAGGTTGTGCAACAGACTATGTGGTGCCCTGCAGAGAAGCATGAGGGAAGGAAGAGCAGGTGTTATTTTATGCAGTGGCCAGGTAAGGCCACATCGCGTACTGGTGATGTTTCTTATCTTAAGCTGGGTGGTGGATGCACACAGGTTCCTGTCTGTTACTCCTTATGCCTTTATCTGTTGGATATATTTCAAAATAATCTTAATTACAATTAAGACTGATAAGGGAAGTAATTAACAGATGAGTGTATATTCTTCTACCTTAAACTTAAAGATATCCCATCCTCCTGACCCCGGCCACCTGTCCTCTCCCCCCACCTCCCCCACCCTCTCCCTTCCTGCCTTTGGTGGTGCGAGCACAGACATGGTAGGCCACCGTTCCTGCCTTCCACCCCCAGAGAACCAAACCTCCCACACTCAGGGAGGCTAGTGTCTCTCAAGAAGGAGAGGCTCTCAAGGTCGAAAGCGATGCTCCCAGAATCCAGCCAAACCTCATAACGCCTGCCAGTACCCAGCCCAGCAAGGAACCTCGTCAGAGACCTGACTTCCAATGTCGGACAACAGACTTTCACTCCAAATTACACGGCTTTTCAGGCTTTAGACTGCCTCAGCCTTCTTACATCTTTTAAATACATGTGATATGAAAGTACTCCCCCCAAACCCTATGTCTCATTAGTCCCTAATATTGAAAAGAAAGATCAGAAAGAAAGACACATTTATTCACTGAAGGCCCTCTCCCCCTGGAAATATAAAGTGGCTGAAGCAGACCGCTCCCAAATCTTAACCATGAACATATTGGAAAAAGACATGGCCACTGCCTCACTGTCTCATAGCGGTCAGCTGAACAGAAAAAGAACAGACAAAAATCACACGTCAAATTTGATCAGTCTGGTAAGGAATTTGAATTTAAACCCATCTGTCCTTGAATGGCTGCTGCATTTCCAGAACAACCACGGGAACTTCCAATCACCAAGATATTCAGAAGCAACATCAGAGCTGGCCTGAATATCACCGACAGCCACACCTATTTATAAAACTCCAAGAAAGAAATCTGCCTCCGGACCCCCTCTTTATAGCGAATGATGGTGATGTTTGCCTGGGTCAGAATCCCCTCTGGAAAGTCTGAGGAGCTAATTGTGATGTACGGCGTTCTGTGCAGCTGACACCAGCCCATTAGGTAGGGTAATGAGGGTGCACGAAGCGAGGTGAACGGTGATTCAGCACAGCACACTGGCATGCAAGCCGGGGTGGAAATAGGCGAGGTAATGGGCACAAGTCCACGTTTCTGAAAGGACAGAAGCTATGCAATGAAGTCAATTTTTTCAGCACCCAAAACCTTCAAGCCATAGTCCGACAAATCAGCCGTGTTCGCTTTCAATACCACGAGAAGTCCAGCTAACAGAGAAAGCCAGTGGCATTCAGCTGACTTCGCATGTAGTCCAGGCTCCACATACACTGAGCAAATGCAATCACTCACTACACCATCCTGCAATTGCCCTTTGCTTCTCTCAGCTGTGCCCTTGGCACAGGAAAAAGGGAAGTACGCAACTAAAAGGCAGACTTCGTTCTTGAGAAACACAGGGCTCTAGATCGGGAATGCAGAGCACTCTCTTCCCAGCAAAGCCTTCCAAATGCCCAAGACGGGGCTCATTTTCTCAGGTTCCCATCGTCTAACATGGCAGCCTGAATGCGACAAGCCAAGAACGCCGAGGTTCCACCTATCTGCCCACGTGTGCGTGGACATGGCTTTGGCAATAATCACGTTCATCTCTTTTGGGTCTTTCCCTCTGCTTTTCTAGCTTTTGATTCTAAGACTTCTCTGCCTTATCCATGTTGCACGGATTTGTTCTCTCCCTGAGATCCTCTGGACAACAGTCACTCGTTGAGTCCTTTATTGAAAAGCGTTGCAAGCACCACGCTCTTTTTGAGCTGCCTGCTCAGAGTGGAACGTGGAGGATCCAGGTGCACATAAAAGTGTTTGGTCCATAAGAAGGACCCCACCTAGTCAGGGAGAAGGACAAGGGGACAAATGGTTACGAATATTCTGTGAGGTGGGAAGACCACATCCCAAGAGGGCTTTAGGGAGGGTCCCCCAAGAAGGCATCACGGGAAGGGTGTCAGGGGAAAGGTGTCACAAAGGGTAAAGAGAAACCCCGCAGTAAGACAAGGAGGAGGAGAAGAGTCAGCGTGCACGAAGAGGTCAAGTACACAGTAGATTGCAGACACTTGCACGCAGCTCAACCTCATGTACCTCCCAACACAGAGCCAGAGTGGAGGCCGTCTTACCCCCTTGGCAAGATAAATATTCATCTTCTCACTTCCACAGCCATAAGCCAATCAAGTGAATGGGTCCCATGGCTGGAACATAGACTGTGGCCCAAAGGTGCTCGTAATGGTGGCTTTCAAGAGACAGCACTGCACTCAGATGACAGAAGACCCAGAAGCTGACAGAGCCAGCAGGCTTGGGAAGCTCTTGTATGCCCACAATCCTTGCCGTCAGCAGCATACGGAGAGAAAGCCCCAAACCACTGCCCTCTGCTGTGTCCTGTGGCCAAGAAGCCTTCAAAGGCAAAGGGCAAAGAAGCACTAGCCATTGTTCAAGAAGTCCATCAAGTTACAAGACAGGCAGCACTGCTACCATCTCTCAAGGTTTGGCAGGTGAGAGGAACGCTCACAGGGTACTTGCTGTACATTCTAAAGAAATCCCTTTTTATGAGAAATTATACTTATTTCTCAGTGCATGACTAGTCAGAAAATCTAATTTAGACCAGATGATTCAGATGACAAGATGCCTCTGCCTTTTGACTTAAAGAGTCCAACAGCAACCACCCTGCTCAACACTGACTGGGCACAGCTCCCCGGGGGAACAGCTGGAAAGGTCTTAGATGGGATCACGCTCCCAGGAGCCCTCTGCAGGTACGGAAGAGCATCAGCCATTGTTCCCATCCTCGGTGCCAAGGCGTCCAGATGAAGCCTCCGCGGAATATCTGCTTATCCAAGCAGGTGGGGAACGAATCGTGCTTCTTAGTAGGTCTGGAAGGTTCTTACTATCTCAACTGTAATTTACAAAAAGGTCAGTCATTCTTGGTTCCAAGCACCATTCACATTCGAACTTCAACTGATATCAGAGGGATTTTGTAATCCACATGGAATTTAGAAACAAACCCTAAAATTACATATTTCCTTTATTTTCAAGCCTGATAATGCCTAGAAACCTTCGTGCTGTGTTTTGCCTACACGAGAATGAATAATTGATTCAAGTCCCACATTTCATGTTTTATGAAATTCCCATGAAACATGATACATTAAGCTGATTCTTTTTTTTAAAAAAAGCTGAATTTTGAAAAGCAAACATCTTGAATGACTGAGCAAAGAATAACTGAAAAACAGTTTTCTGTGTCTTTGAAATGGATTCTATAGGACTGAAGTACTTGAAATTTATCAACCACCTTTGGAAACATAACGCTGATGCAAGCAAAGTTGAGAGAAAAAACAGGATTTCAGGATTTTCATCCAAAACCCAACTTAATACAGTGTTTTTGTGTATATCCATCCTTACTTGATGGCTCCTATCCTCAGAGCACTGCCAAGTTCCTTGCGGTGAGGGGCCTCAGCTGGAGCCCTCCCCAACCCCCCACTGCTACTCTCTGCACAGGGCACGTGCCGGATGTACGAACGTGTGAAGGAGTGAACGGTGTGGATGTGGAAGAAGATGAGCAAAAACCACTTCTGAAGACTTGCCCCAGAGCCCGGGTGCCCGGCCAACCATCTCTAATTCACGGGCAAGATGACCCATGTGATTGCTTACCAACTTCCCTTTTCTTCCTAAAACTCAGCCCAGGGACTTCCCTGGCGGTCCAGTGGCTAAGACTTCACACTCCCAATGCAGGGGGCCTGGGTTCGATCCTTGGTCAGGGAACTAAGATCCCGCATGCCGCAACGAAGATCTTGCGTGCCACAACGAAGACCAGGTGCATTATGTACCACAATGTTCACTGCAGCACTATTTCAATAGCCAGGACATGGAAGCAACCTAAGTGTCCATCGACAGATGAATGGATAAAGAAGATGTGGCACATATATACAATGGACTATTACTCAGCCATAAAAAGAAATGAAACTGAGGTATCTGTAGTGAGGTGGATGGACCTAGAGACTGTCATACAGATTGAAGTCAGAAAGAGAAAAATAAATACCGTATGCTAACACATATATATGGAACCAAAAAAAAAAATGGTTCTGAAGAACCTAGGAGCAGGACAGGAATAAAGATGCAGACATAGAGAATGGACTTGAGGACACGGGGAGGGGGAAGGGTAAGCTGGGACAAGTGAGAGAGTAGCACTGACATATATACACTACCAAATGTAAAACCGATAGCTAGTGGGAAACAGCCACATAGCACAGGGAGATCAGCTCGGTGCTTTGTGTCCACCTAGAGGGTTGGGACAGGGAGGGTAGGAGGGAGGGAGATGCAAGAGGGAGGGGATATGGGGATATATGTATACGTATAGCTGATTCACTTTGCTATACAGCAGAAACTAACACACCATTGTAAAGCAATTATACTCCAATAAAGATGTTAAAGAAAAAACACTCATGTTTTTTTTTAACATGTAAAGATGTTAAAAATAATAATAATAAAAGACATGATGCAGCTAAATAAATAACTATTAAAAAAAAAGAAAAATAAAACTCAGCCCAATCTTTTTCAGACCTCCATGTCCTCTCCTGATGCTGGCATACTGGAAACACTGAACTTTCTCCTGGATCACCCTCTCCTTTAGTTGCCCATTGGTGTGCAGCACAGAGCCCTTTAACTGCACGGGCCTGGACTCCACCAGTAGTTGAGAGGTCCCAGGGAGCAGCTACCACCCTAGTGAGGGGTCTCAGGAAAGCGTGAGAGACGATGACTCCAGCAGCCGCAGGGCACCGTCGGGGGCTCAGCTGGAATGGGCGGCAGGCATGTAGTTGCCTGTAAGGCCCAAGAAGAAAATACAAAGTCCTTGTCCTCATGAAGCCTTCCCCTAATGGCTCCCCAAGACATTGGCCTCTTGTGAGGTCACACGGTATTTTGTACCAATTTTAGCCCATCCAGATGGCTTTGTATGGCCATTGTTCGTATGTAACTGTATTCGCTTCCTTTTGCTGTATAACAGATTACCACAAGCTTAGCAGCCTAAAACAACACATATTTATTATCTCACAATTTCCATGGGGCGAGAGTCCGGGCACAGCTTAACTGGGTCCTCTGCTCAGGGTGTCTCAAGGCTGCAATCAAGGTGTCATCTGGGGCTGTGGTCCCATCTGAGGCTTGGGCTTGCCTTCCAAGCTTATGTGGTTGTTGGCGGCATTAGTCTCCTTGCAGCTGTAGAACTCACGGCAACTTGCTTGTTCAAGGTCAACAGAAGAGCGTGTCCCGCCCAGAATGAGCTTCCTTTTAACGGGTTCAAATTCAACTGATTTGGGACCTTAATTACACCTGTAAAACCCTTTCGCCTTTACCACATAATGCAACCTAATCATGGTTTTGTGATATTCACACATCCATCATAATCACAGGTCTTGTCCACACTCAAGGGGAGAGGATTATACAGGGCACAGACCAGGGGAAGGAATCTTTGGGGCCGTCTTAGAACTCTGCCTTGACCACAGTATGCCTGTCATTTTCCCAACTAAATTTAAGCTCACACTCCTTAGCACCTTATTCTTGGACTTAACAGCACAACTTGTAATTATTTAGTTTGTATCGTTCTCTGCTTCTCCATACTCAGGCCCCAAAGTGACTGACTCAGGTAAGGTAATCAGGTCACACTCACTGACGAATGAATGAACCAGCCCAACTCCATTTACTGAGGCCTCCAACCAGAGACAAATTAGAGCCACAAACTAACCAAAAGCAACGAAATATAAAATTGAGAGGGGGTCAATCTTCTCGCAACCCTCCAGTTAAGACCTGGTGGAAAGGACAGGAAGAGCATCTGGAATGAAGGGTGTGGGGCAGCTAGGTGCACACAGGGAGAGAAACTATTTGGACGAGGGCGGTGGTATGGAGAGATGCCAGGGAAGTCAAGAAGGCAGCCAAGGAGGTGGCCCTGTCGTGGGCCTGTCCTCATAGCTCCCAACCCACTTCTCCAGCCCAGCCATGTTTAAGTAGTGAGTCCAACCCACGATGTTTCTGTGAGTCCTCTGAGCTCCCAGGCCTCAGGCTCTGGAGAAAAAGCAAGGCCACCACTGTCCCCTGTGCTCCTGACCTCACCATGTACAGATGAATTCCTGGGTAGTAACCAACACTCACCCTGCTAATCCTTCAGACTCTTGCAGATAAATTTGAATGCTGGCCCCGAAATGACTAAGGGCAGTTTATCTTTCTATTCAATGACTTGGCTGGAATCTATGCCATGTAACCAGACAGTCTTCTTTGAAATTTTCTGGAAAAGGACAACATAGGCTTGGTGGTGGCCTAGGGAATCCTATAACAACTGCTACAGAACATGCAGAAGAGGGAGAGTCAAATGGCTCTGCTTCCATCCCTTCTGCTTTTTATGTTTTACTTAGAATCACAGAAATCTCAGAGCTGGAAGGGATCGATGAGGTCACCCAGTAGCACCGTACCCAACGCCAGCAGCCCTAACAGGCCATCAACCTGGGCTCTGGTGGAACATTTCCGATGCAAAGCAGTGTGTTCTGTGGTGGGAAAACTAATTGTCCCACACACCTGTCTGAAATCAACTCAACAAACATTCTGAAAACGCCTTGTGTTCCCCAGAATAAGCAAATGCCATATTTGGTATCCTGCTCTCACTCCCCACGTCTCAAGCCGTTGACAGACATCACTAATCAGTCATGGCACTCTTTCTGCTGATGCTGGATGTGGCTTCAGAATGCTCCAGAAAGTCACCACTGATCAGTTTACATTGGCAAGAGAAATCAACTCATCTTCCAACTCTCTTCTTGGAGCTCGTCTTCAGTCAAAAACCACTTTCCTGTAACTCCTACTCATTGCTCCTAATCTGCCTTTAAAAGCAACAATTTTGTCCCTTCCTCCAAAAACAACCCTTACTTATCTAACTACATCTAAACTTATTCCCTACTTAAACCCTTGCAGGATCAAGGCCAGCTCCAAGGACAGGGTTACCTGGGAGAGAAAGGAGTCGAGCTCTAATTCTGGGATGGTCAGGTGCCCTCATGGTGTTTCAGGAAACCCTAGAGCCAAGAAGGCACCGGGGGCAGAGATGAGTGTGTGCGGCGTGGGCCACGGAGCACTGTTCTGCCTGCGGGAACTGACTCCAGGAATGAGTCAGGCCAGCTTAGCACAGGAGTGGCTTTGGCAGAGCCTGGCTTTCAGGAGCTGGGGAAAGAAGAGGCAGGGGAAAGGAAGCAAGGGATAACGCGGTTGATGTAACAAGGGTACCAAAAACCAACTCAGAGGAAAACCCTCCAAATCACACTTCATCATTTAGCATATGACTGCTGTCCCCCCATTTCACATCTTCTGCACACTTACCCACAATCACTCAGAATACAAGACAGAGTTCTGTGTCATGTCTCTGGGGACTCTCTTTTCTCTCTCTTTTCTTTCTTTCTTTCTCTCTCTTTTCTTTCTTTCTTTCTTTCTTCCTTCCTTCCTTTCTTTCTTCATCAAATAGAGCTCTGTGTCATGTCTCTGGGGACTCCCCTTTCTCTCTCTCTCTCTCTCTCTCTCTCTTTCTCTCTCTCTCTCTCTTTCTTTCTCTTTTCATCAAATATCTGTTGAAGATCTACGTGACACCAAAGAGCAGGCTGGAGCTGGGGCCACAAAGTCTGTGAGTTCCTGACACCAAGGAACTCATAACATATCTGTTTTGGTGGCAGGTACATAATTCCTTGAGAACCAAAACCAGTTATAAAGTATAACCCATTTTTGTGTGTATTTTATCTCAGGAAATCATGACAAATTTAAAATCAAGATATACACTGAATCTGAAAAAGAATATATATAACTGAATCACTTTGCTGTACACCTGAAACCAATACATTGTAAATTAACTATACTTCAATAAAGAAAATGGTAGAAATATCAAGATATTCACTATACTGATGAACTGAACTAGTAAGCTCATCAAAAAGAAAAATTCAATAATTTGGCATTTTTTTCTAAGTACCAAAAACAAATCAACGTGTGCTGTAGTGCTTCCAAAACAAGAAGATCTGGTGAGCTAAAGCTTCAGATTAGCAAGTCCAGGCTCTGTCGAGTTCTTAGTACAAACCAGCAGCTTCCTCAAGCATTGTGAGTTCTCTTCCCTGCAGACGTTCTATCATTCATCTACTCTCTCCTTCAGCCGCTTTTCACTGAGCTCCTAAAATGTGCCTGGCATCAAGGATGGGAACTGACACGAAAGCAGCCAAGCATGGTACAGGGAATTAGCCTAGGGTCGCTGGCCTATAGTCTATACTCAACAAATATTTATTGTCAGTGAGGTGAGTGTCAAGATCAGGGTATACACGATTGTAAAGCAATTATAGTCCAATAAAGATGTTTAAAAAAAAAAAAGATCAGGATATGCAGAGAGCGCCAAGATACCGGAGGGGCAATGGAAGGTCTCCTGCAGAATACTGTACCTGGGTCTCATCCTGAGGACAAACAGGAAGCAAGTGATAAAGCGTGAACCAGGTGAGGAGGGGTGAGGCTGAGGTCAGGCAGAGAGCTGAACAGGTACACAAGGGTAGGACCAAGGTGGGCGCTACCCACGTGGGAGGGCCAGGACTTCATCTGAGGATGAGAGAAGCCACTAGCCATGCACGCCAAGGACCAAGGAGAGAAGCTGGGCACTGTAGAAGGTCAACCAGGCAACAGGGGGCAAAATGGACCATGGAAGGCAGGGTTGAAAGCAGAGAGACTAGTTAGGGGGCTAGGAGAGCAGATCAGGAAGGAAAAGAAATGATGGTCTGACCTCAGACTCTAAAACTGGGAATGAAAAGGGATGCAAGGACTTGAAAGGGGGTGAAGAGCCCACATTTGATAGTTGATGATTACAGAGAGTGAGTGAGAGAGAGGGGTCTGGGAGGCCCCCAGTAGTACCCGAATATGATGGATGACTGTGCTCTTCATCCATATGCTGGATAGAGCCATGGGGTGCTGGCCAGGGGGTGAAGCTGTCAGGTTGGGGTTTGGACATGGTGCACTGGGGACACCCAGGACGCGCCAGCTCCGCAGATCTGAGGTGCTGCAGAGTGACCTGGGCTTGGGGACCCTGTGCACATCACTGGCTGGGCAAGTCACAGTGCCCAGAGAAAGAGCGGTGCCCTGCAGGAGGCTGGCCCAATCTACCAAGAGCCCTCCAAACTCCAAAAGGCAAGAATCTATGAACACAGAAACTGACATTTCCCCAGTAAATCCCAGCCAGGAAAATAACTTTAATCCATGTTTGAGGCTAGGTTTAAAATTTGCTTAAGACGTTCTATTCTATCGTAAGCCTGGATTTGTAAGCAGAAACCCTGTAAAGGACCGTATGTGAGATAAGGTTATAGCCAAGGAAATAACAATTGTGATTCAAGGTACACCCTGTCAGCAGTTCCTCTAGAAAAGTCCACTGAACAAGGAGAGAAGAATGGAGCGCAGAGGCCCATCTCCGGTGTAAATAAAGTGGAAAAATTCCTGATGAACACAGAGCAACGAGATTCAGTCGCGGAAAATTCCACACATAGGAATGGCCAAATAACACTGTTTTTCTTTTTTCCTTCTCATCTCAGATAAAAGAAGAAGATGGGGGCTGCTAATGGAGAGGAAAATTCTGGAGAAATCTCTTTGGCTGAGACTATGACAGGGTGAAGTGCTCGAATGCACGACTGGACAAAATAGCAAGGGCTTTCAGGGGGTTTTTGGCGAGTGGGTTGGGTTTTTTTTTTTTTTTTACCTTGGTCTGCAAACTGGCCTGAATTTCTGGAGGGCTATGACTCTACATAGAACGTGAGGCGAATTTTAAAGAAGCATCTTATCAATCCAGGAACAAGTCAAGCTTAAATTATGATAATAATATTAAGTTAAACCATTCAGTTTTTCCGTTTCTACGGTAAAAAAAAAAAAATGGTCGTGGACTTCCCTGGTGGTCCAGTGGTTGAGAATCCGCCTGCCAATGACAAGGGTTCGAGCCTTGGTCCGGAAAGATCCCACGAGCCTCAGAGCAACTAAGCCCGTGCGCCGCAACTACAGAAGCCCGTGCGCCTAGAGCCCGTGCTCCGCAACAAGAGAAGCCACCACAATGAGAAGCCCGCGCACCGCAACAAAGAGTAGCCCCGACTGGCCACAACTAGAGAAAGCCCGCATGTAGCAACGAAGACCCAACGTAGCCAAAAATCAATTTAAAAAAAAATTTTTTTTTTAAATGGTCACATATCAGCAATTTCACATGATTTGGCGTAATGATGCTCCAGGTCGGGGATAATGTTGACCAGGTAGACCTAGCCGTGTATTGCTTCATAAAGACTACCCTGTGAAGTGCTTCTGTTACTACTTAACAGAATTGAGCAGAATTAATCACTGATTTTTACTTCAGAAAAATTAAAACTTGAAAGAAAAGCCTCATTCGCTCTAAGGTAAACTTACCAAAATAAGTGTCATCTAATTATAGGGAAAAAATACCTTGCAAGGGAGTGAAGAGGAAAGCCAAAATCATGTTTAAAGCTGGAAGTACTCATCTAGAGTTAGATGTTAAAGGCAGATACCCTGCTTGCTGCCCAGTGTGGTGAAGGGCTCAGGGTCACGCATGTTGCCTGCCTCACCTGTGGGCTACCCCAGCACCTGCCTCTCTCACCTGAGAACCCAGAGGAAAAACAAAGGGCACTTTGTTCCATCGAAGTTCAGGACCCGGCTCTGACCTTCCCCCGCTCCCTCACCCACCTGACCCCACGTTCCTGCGCGCAGTGCTGAGGACTGAGGGCCTGGCAGGACCCAGAGCATAAGCGATGATTCTGTTGACTTTGCACTTCCAGAAAAGTAGCAGCACAGCAGAAGCCTCCAAACCCCCTTCTGACCAACCTACCCGAACGACCAATGAGAAGCACGAGTGAAGAAGAGACTCCACGAGCCCTGAGACTGGGGTAACCACCACACACCACGGCCTTTGAGGGGTCCATCTAGACACACCAGAGACGGCAGCTGGCCGTGGGGAATGGTGTGTCCAGCAACCAGCTCCCTCTCCTGGGAGAAAGTCCTGGAGAAAAGCTGGGCAAGTCCACAGTATCCGATGGTCATGCGGGCCACGGGAAAGACATAAAGTACCCCAGGATGAGTCCATTTTTGGCCCCTGTGCCTGAACAGGCTGGGAGAGGAAAGACATAAGTGCAGCTCTAGACTCTTCTCTGACCCATTTCTTCAAGAGGGGTGCAGGCCTGACACAGGGTGAGGACGGCAAGGGTGGCAAGAGGGGCCACAGATGGGACACTCAGAGCACTCGGGGTGACCCTTCTGTCACCACACACCAACAGCAGCGGCAGGAGTGACTCAGCCTCCCTCCCCAAGCAGGGCGGGCTGTGGCTTTCCTGCCCTGACCAAACCCCTCACAGCAGGTGTGTGGCTGGTTCGACCTGGAGGCCATGTCCCCAACAGCGTGCCAGGTGTGTGAGCAGAAAGGTCAGGCCGAAGTGAGATACACCAGGGCACAGAGAACATTAGACACCAAACGCAGACGTCTCAAAAACTACAGCGGAGAAGAAAAACAAATACACAAACAAAATGTGCAGACCTCGTCCCACGGCTATGAGTGGCCCAGCTTCTCCAGCCATTCCCAGCCCACACGCCACAGCTGGTGAATGCCCGGAACGGACAGACCAAGTCTCCAGCAGGCGTGCTACTCATCCAAGTCCTCAAAGGAAGAGTTTCGACATGCAAACACAGAGGAAGAGGAAGCTAACTCTCCCTCAGGGAATAGGACCTCACCCATGAGCCTGACTGACTTAACCAAGCGGTTGCCACAACTGAGGAACCCAGGCCCCAAGACACAGAGTGTTCCCTGATTGAAACAAAACGGGAGGGCAAGAGAGACCTTTCTTAGATGACATTCCCAAACCAAGCTTACAAAAGAAACAGGAAAAAGACCCAAGAGAATCCTTTCATCCTTTCATGTGGTAAATACCAGACCTAATTCAAAAATGAATAAATAACAAAATACAAACACATCTGGGGGGATATGCATAAAATTCTGTAACAAACAAGAAGGAAATGGACATTGCACACAAGAGTTAGATGGAGAACTTGCAAAGGATTTGTCCCGGGCCATGAAAGAGCATGCCCGCAACAGTTTTGAATTTTTAAATAAGGATGTCAATTCTTCCCAAATTAATGGACAAAATTAACACAATGACAACTAAAATTTACAAGCCACTTTATAAAAATGACTATAAAATTGGTCCGTAAGAATAAGTGCACCCTAATGACCAGGAATGACAAAGATTACCCAAAAATGATCACCCCCGGCCTGGGGTAGATAAGCAGAAACGGAGATCACTGGTGGAAACATAAACTCACACATCCCTAGAGGGCAATTATTCAAGCAAAACCAACACAAAAATGTACACACCTTTGAACCCAACAACTCTAAGCAACAGATATTTACTTCTCACAGTTCTGGAGGCTGAATGTCCAAGCTCAAACTGTCCACAGAGTTGGTTTCTCCTGAGGCCTCTCTCCTTGACTTGTAGATGGCCGTCTTCTCCCCCTGGACGGATCTGTGTCTCAATCTCTTCTTCTTATAAGGATACCAGTCATACTGGATCAGGGCCCAATGATCTCATTTTAACTTAATTACCTCTTTAAAGGCTCTATCTTCAAATACAGTCATGTTCTGAGGTATTGGGGGGTCCGATGTCGACATATGAATTTGAGGGGTGCATAATTCAGCCCATTACAGGTACTGCATTAATATCATTGATTATTATTGATAACAACTGTCATACCTACAATTCAGTCTTTTACTTAGACCTTTCTATGAGCTCTTTAAGCTTCACAACACTCCTATAAAGAAGGTATTATCTCCCTTTTGTAGGTGAGGGAGCAGCGGTTTAAAGAAGTTACAGAATTGTGCCAAGGTCTAGGAGCCATCACAAAGCCAGCTGCCAAGGTACACTGCTCCCTTCCAGGAGACGAGGTTGACAACATATGTACAGGACACTTCATTTTTGTAAAAGGCATGTGCAAAGCAAGTGTGTACATGGGTAGGTAGAATATGGTCTTCGTTTTGTGGGATTATGGGTGATTTTCATGTTTTTCTTTTTTATGCTGTTTGTTTTTCAGACAATTGTGTGCTCACAAATTATACAATAAAAAGTTATAAAAGCTATTTCTGTTTTAAGAAAAATATCTACATCACTCAGTTTTTACAAAGTTTTCTTGTCAGCCATGTCCATCTTTGGCCACCTTTACGTCACTGGCCTTGATGCTCTGACACTCTCATCTCTGCAGGTTCAATTTGGCCCAATGGGTTGCTAAGTTGTGCCAGCCAACATGACTCCTCACTGAAAACGGACCCTGTCACATTGACTGACCAAGAGGAGAAACATCAAGTGAAGGAAGATTCTGCCCTTGACACTGGTCTCAACTTCCCCCTCCCCGGGGGGCTGGTGACAAACACTACTAGGACACTTGGGCTGTTGTGCCATCCACACAACTGGCCACGTGGCTGCCATGATTGATTCCTGAAGTCTCGACCCGGCAAGAGGTAAGAAAGAGGAAGCTCCCTCCGAGACAGTCCAGTGCACCTCAGGACTAGGGTAAGGGGGTGGAGGAGAGTCAGGCCAGGCTGGAGGGTAGAAAACACAGTATCTAAGGGATGCTTGATTCAGGAAGTAAGCAGCTCTCCCCCTTCTGTGCTCATCTCCTCACCTTGGTGCCAGTTGGGGCCCCTCCCTACCCGCCCCATCTATAGTCTGAACCCAACCTCTGCTCTCCTCTTTCGCTCTGAAATGTCAAAAGATAAACTTTTAAGTTTTCCTGGGATGGAGGATGTTAGTTTAATCATCATTTGATTACCATCTGATCACTTTGTACCACTGCCTGGTTCCTGGTGCTGTAGATGCCAACAAAAGCTATCTGACCACAAACCCCGATCCTCATTAACAGACCCCCTAATACACAAGGCATTTCCCCCCTATAAGTTTAAGTGATATTTGGCAAGGCACTGAAATTCTCTGGTTCCGGTTTTTCCAAGGAGACCTGAAGTCTGGATTTTATTATGTCAAATCTCCCAATTTTTAAATGTTGACAACCATAAAAACTTTTTTAAAAAACACAGGAGCAAACAAAATATCTGCAGTTTTCTCCTAAAATGCAAGGGTTGAGCTAAAGGAGCTCTCAGATCTTATCCAGCTCTGATGATGACTAAGGTGCTTTAGGATTAATGGGTACTTTGCTTTAGGTGAAATGATCAAATCTAATTTTCCCATGTAAAACTAGCCCTTAAGAGGCAGCTTCCCTGGAGGTATAGCCAGAAAAGGCAACTGGTCTCACTGATCCTACTTATCTCTTTCTCTTTTCTTCCCCAAAGCAGATCACCTATATGCAATTTCTAAACACGTAAGACGTCTTCGATACAGCATATAGTGGTTCAGAGGCAGCACCTCCCAGGGAGCTTCTCCAGGGCAGAGCTGCATCCTGGTTTTATCGGCTCATTCCCAGGGACTGACAGGGCCCATCGTGAAGGCTCAGCATGTGTGCGGAAAGTTTTAAGTTCCCAGGAATATAGGTCTCAAGGTCCTACTTCAATAAGAATAATTGTGAGATATAAAATTCCACTATCGATATATATTAAATACTGGTGATCACACACACACAAACCCTTTAGATCATTAGCTATAGCCATCCAAAAATAATGTCGGATAAATATTATTTCTACATGTGGTGCATTTAAGACCTCTTCCCAGCAGCCGGCTCACATTTTTGGAGAGCGCTAGACTACACCATAACTCAAAACCTATCTTTACCTCTCAGCAGATACATCCTCAACACAGAGCAACAGATTCCTGGGCCTTAAAAAAAAAAAAAAGAGCTGACAGAGAGCTGAGTGCAAAAATAAAGATAATTTAAACGAGTGCTAAAGGCAGATGTGGAAATCACTGGGTCCTCCAAATGCTCTTGCTTCCTTTGCATCCGGGGGCCTCACACACGGTCACTTAGAAACGGAGGAAACTTCATGAAGGGCGTGCTCCTCCGCAGCACTGTGACAACTGGCCCACCTTACGGCCTGTAAGAGAGTTCTTCAACACTGTCTGGACCCAGTTTTGAGGCTCTGCCTAGAAGTCAGTCAGTCCCCTTCTCCAGCAGCCCAAGTCCACTCTCCCAACCCACAGGCATGTGGGCTTCTCCCACGCCAGAGCCCTGGGGCCCCCTGACATGATGCAAACTGGCCAATCCCAAACCTGCTCACCCCGCCTTGTGTGGAAACCACAACAGAGGTGCCTGCCCTCGCCCTCCACTCTGCTTCCCCCGAGTGGCCCAGAGCGGGCATGACGTTTTCTCCCCGGGGAACGGTGAGTTACAAAACTAAAAACCTCTTCCCGGTTTCTCTCTCTTGATCTGCAACAGGCCTCACCATCCTTCACCCAAGGTAATTTGGTTAAAATGAGGTGGGACAAAGAGGCAATTCAAAGGTTGTCCTTGATTGCAAATGTCTGGTGGCTGCCGGCAGCTGATCACGACCTAAAAAAGCCTACACGCCTTCAAGGTCAGGAAGGGGTAACAACATGTGGGCTGGGGAAAAAAACCGATAGTTTCCTTGTATCAAAACACAAAGGTCACAGCCTAAGAAACCTGTCCTTTACATCCCTCAGAAGTACACTTTCCTGGCACGGGCTTCAGTCAGATACGTCCAGATGTGCTGATGTGCACACAATGCCCTGGTTAGCCCGAGTCTTCTGAGACTCAGCGGAAGTGGGGTGGGCATGCAAAGGCCCCTCGGCTGCATGGAAAGCAGGACGTCTTGTAATAACCTGAAAGGGAGGGAGTACCCGCTCGTTTCCCAGGTAACAGATGGTAGCCGTCTGGCCTCCATTAAATAGACATCACTGGAAAATCAAAATCAGAAGGCAAGGCCTTGGTGGTGGCAATGGAAACTCAGAGGCAAGGAAGGGTCTTACCTCGGTGGCATTTTCTTCAGGGACAGAGAAGCAGCTGGAGGCTGGCAGGGTTCTCCCTTGGCTGTGCTTGGGAGTTCGGATTCTCAAGCATTCGTTAACTGCTTTTGGTGCCTTTCCAGGGCAGATCAGAACACTGCAGGTTAATAAACCACTGCATACACTGGGGCGGACAGCCTAGCTGAAGTATCTGTGTCAACACCACCTTTCATTACCGCCAAGTACCATTGACACAATTCACCATTTGGGACCTTGCAGAACCACTGGGCTTACCCTGCCCCTATACGATGACGCACTCAGTGGCAGGGAGGCCCTCTCTCCCTCCAGCCAGACCACCACGGGGCTGCTTACTGGAAGGCTTTCTCCACTGGGCTGAGCTTTTCCTTCCCAAGTCCCTCTATGTGGCACGCGCGAGTAACCTGCAGGCACAAAGGCAGGCCTTTCTCTCTTGCCACGTCCCCTTGGAGTCCAGGAAGCCAAACACCCACTGTGCCAGCCTCCCTAGCAGCTACAGGCGGGCGTGCAACCCAGTTCTAACCCATGGGAGGTCTGCGGGGGGCTCCTGATGAGAATGTTGCTTTCCTGAGAAGGCGGGGCTGACCACCGCTGGCTGGCCGAGCCACCCTCCTCACCACAGACTTGAATACAGATGAACAAAGATGCTCACACTGATGGTGGCTCTATACAAATGCACATATAGGGCTTCCCTGGTGGCGCAGTGGTTGGGAGTCCGCCTGCCACTGCAGGCGACGCGGGTTCGTGCCCCGGTCCGGGAAGATCCCACATGTTGCGGATCGGCTGGCCCCGTGAGCCATGGCCGCTGAGCCTGCACGTCCGGAGCCTGTGCTCTGTGGCGGGAAGGGCCACGGTGGTGAGAGGCCCACATACCACAAAAAAAAAAAAAAAAGCACATATACACTCCTAGGTAAGGGTCAGAAGAATAAAGATAAACATGTAGATGGTTATTAGTTCCATACAGGTGTGTGTAGGTCTGTGCATTCATACCAGCACCCACTGGGGAAGACTTTTTTTTTTTAAGTTAAAATGATGCATACTTTAAACCTCGCAAAAAATACGCTGTGAATTTGGACCTATTATTCAGAATTAGGCCATTTTAGGTGTATTGCTTTCCATGTGGTTCAACTTATGAGCATCCATGGAAAACAAAATAGAGGAATTGCTCCCACCCTTATTCCTGTGCCGTCCCCTCTTCCAGGTGTTGGGCCAGTGTGGATGGAAATGGAAGGAATCAAGGCTTATATGCATTTCTTCAGACACAGAAGGACAGCTGCATTCGGAGGCAACACAGCAGGACAAAGTTTATGGTTAATTTGGTACACGTGCCATAAAAGTTTCCATATAAATGTTTTAATCATACTGAGACTAGAAATCATAAAATTCACCCACAAAGCATCTCTGCTGACAGCTTATAATGAGGATCTACCACACACCCAGGGAAAGATGGAAGGTAGACAAAAGGAGGTGCCTCCCCAGCCTCACAAACACCGTGGAGCTGAGAAACTGAGGCTGAGGAACCCTCTCTCTCACACACACTTGGCATTTATCAAAATGAACAGAAACAATTAACACTGACTTAAAAATACGTCCCCCCAAAATTTTTTTAATGAACCGTCAGTTTTCCCTTTTGCTTTTGCCCTTGTTGCAGTGGCTCTCCAGGAGCAGAGAAAATGGGGAAGGATTCAGAGAGTTCGAGGTGCTGGGTCACAACTCAGAACGTAAGGAACCTTCTCAGGGTAAAACACAACAGGACACTGCAGGAGACTGTTTCGTTTTGCCTGCCTCATTCAACTCTAACCAAGGACACTTGATATTAAATCACACGTTTCGTGTATTTTTCCTTCATCCAAGGGAAAGAAAAGGAGGTATTTCTTTTTCCTTATATGAACACGGAGTTGTAGAGTTACAGGCATAGATGCAGAAGGGGGAACAGAACCTTGATCAGTCATGATGTGCCCCAGTGCCTGGCCACAGTCCTTGCTCGACTTCACCCTAGAGGAAGTGATTTTTTAGGCAAACACTCAACCTCTTTGAGACTCAGATTTTTCAACTGCAAAATGAAGATAATATTGAACTATATTAAATTTTTCATTTGGTAAGTCAAAACTGTTGATAACAGCTATGTCATATGGTCCAACCTAATAATTCCTGCCCTGCCTATTCACAGATTTTACGGAATCAAATAAAATTATTTACAGGAAGTTGCACAAAAATACTCGAACTCTGAAAAGAGCATTAACTTTATGAACTGGAACGGTAATCAGTGCTTCAAACACCACACACGCACCACTTTGTAAAAAATGAAATTACGGGGCTTCCCTGGTGGCGCAGTGGTTGAGAGTCCGCCTGCCGATGCAGGGGACACGGGTTCGTGCCCCGGTCCGGGAAGATCCCACATGCCGCGGAGCGGCTGGGCCCGTGAGCCATGGCCGCTGAGCCTGCGCGTCCGGAGCCTGTGCTCCGCAACGGGAGAGGCCACAACAGTGAGAGGCCCGCGTACCACCAAACAAATAAAAATAAAAATGAAAATTTTTTAAAATAACTGGGAAGAGACTACAAGTAAAGTCAGTACAATGAACTCAGTCACTGATTAGTTACGAGGAATCGATAAAACCTGAAGGGGTCTTCTTTTGCTACAGGATGTCTTCATCTCCTTACTCCGTAACCAGATCTCTCAAAAAGCTCTCAGTATCGAAGTTCCTGGAGGTGACCCCAGACCCTCCTTGCAGCAGGGGTTGGGCCGCCCCATGCCCGGCGTCACTTACCCCTCAGAATGTAGTTCTGATAGTTCTGATCTGCCTCAGCTCCCACCTTGATCAAACACGTCAGACCTTCAGCCACTACAAATTCATGCACCAAATCCTTGTCATCCTGGCAGGAAACAGGGAAAGAGAGAGAGAGAGAAAAAAAAAAAAGACTTCAAACACTGTCCCGGTCCATCCTCCATCCAGGCTGTTCTGTGAAAACTATGTACAAGCCTCTGACGCCAGACCGCGACCTCTGAAGATTGCTCTGCTCTATTCAAATGAGGCATCTTAACTGTTGCCAGAGGAATTTTACAGCCAGTCTTCACATCGTTGTTTGCCAAAGACCAATTATTGCCTTCTGGGCAATCTAATAAAGATAAGGCAAATGAATCCCCCGACTGTCAGGAATACTTATAGTGATCTGTTTTTCATTCTTTAGAAATCACCAGGCTCCGTATCCCCACAGGTCCCAAGGGACCAGCCACATGAAGCCTGCTGGGTTTCGACACAGGAAACACTGGGCAGCAGCACAGACCATCGTGTAAAGGATTCAAAGCAACCCGTGTGTTTCAAAAGACAGTCCCTAAAGACGGTTATGAGCGTCTTGCAAATGGTATCTGAGAAAGTAGGGGAGCAGTTTCACCACCTCCCAAGTTGTGCAGCTTGCAGGACAAGCAAGGAGGCAGAGCACAGAACCGGCCGTGTGTCTGGAGCAGCTACACTGTCGCTCAAAGGAGCCACGGCGGTCAGCCTGATGACCGGATCACAGAAGGCAAGACCTGGAAGGAATCGCAGGAGTCATCTAATCTGGTGGTTCTCAAAAAGAGGTCTCCAGACCCGTAAGCACCTAAGCATCACCTGCAAACTTGTTCGAAGTGCAAAATACCCAGCCCCACCCTGACTTACTGGATAGGAAATGCCGCTGTGGAGCCCAGCAACGTGTGATTAAAAAGCCCTGCAGGGGATTCAGAGGTGCTCAGGTCCTTCTCACCTCTGACTCCCTCACATCAGGATCATCTGCAGAACTTAAAAAAGGGACAGGAAGCAGGTCCCTGCCCAGATGGGTTTAATCTGAATTTGTGGGGTGGGGCCCAGGCTCTGCTATTAAATTCCCAAGGAAATCCTAAAGGGCAGCCAGTTCAAGAACCACTGATCTAATCCTACCTTCCCTTTACAGATGAAGACGCAAGAGGGGCAAAACTTTGGCCAAGATGACCTAACTATGGTCCAGCCAGCCCCCAAATCCAGTCCTTTGCCTGGAGTACCAAGTTCCATGGAGCTCTATAAGAGGGATTTTTCTACTACTGTTTCAGGAGATTTCCTCAATTGGACACTGCCTTGTCTCAAACACAGCTAGGATACATTCATCTTCAATTATAACAACAGAGCGAAAATAAAAAACCTCAGTGATGTAAACAGTAGAAAGCTTAATGGAATAATGAAAGGTTATTATTATAGGAATGGTCAGCAACCATGGTTTACCTCCAAGAAAGAAAAAATAATTTAGACAAACTGGTATAATTCTCCCATCTCCACATTGAAATCAGCCCCTCATTTTAATTTTATGGCATTTTCCAATTATATGGAAGGAGGACGTGAGCTAACGGGGAGGTGGGGAGAGGGAAGCAGGGGGCAGGCCAGGCAAATGCTCCCTTTGAACCAAGAACACACTCAACATTCAGAGGGCACTGGGGGGAGGGGGGAGCACTGCTGTGCCCCGAAGGTAATGAAAGACAGCTGTGTTAACTCAGACTTTAAGATAATCATGGCATTGGAAGCAAGAGAAAATGGGACAATATCATGAATTTTTGGAAAATTACTTTACACTCATATGTATAAAGGAAATAAAAATAATTCTCCCTCCATCCATATTCTTTTCCACCAGCATATGTGAGAAGTGAACATTTAGATGAGCTCATGTCTAGTCAGAAAGTTTTTCCAAGCATGTAACAAATGTTTATTACTTTAAAACTAGATTCACACATGACTTCATGGTGAAAAAGTGAGAACAAGCTCTCAAGAAACCACTCAAGCTAATCACTAATATTAATATAGAAGAGAGCTGACTGTCTGGAAAAGACACTTGGAAAAAAACACTGAACAGTGTTTATAAAAATAATTCAGAACCCTAACTAATATTTATGCGCATGTGTAGATAAGGCACTTAGAAAATAAAAGTGTACGAATGATTAATGTAGAAAATATCTTCCAAATTGGCAACGCAGAAGATTTTGAACACACATCTTGAAGTACACAGGCATTAATAAATGATTTTTAAAACACTGGTTTCTAACTGGAGTGAAGTCAACATGCTAACGCTGATATGAGATTATCCTTGAATTTCAGAATTCTTTATAATAGCCATATTTTAACCTGTGATCATTTTTCTTAAATGCCTATTAGTCAAGGAATATTCAACTCAATCCAAATGACCAATGGTTCTGTTTTTACACCCTTACACTGTAGTTCCAAAAAGAACCTCCACATCCAGAAAACATAAGACATGATGGAGGTGCAGACCGGTGGGTGTGGGAAAAGGTGATCTAAGCCCCAGACAGCCTGCAGCCTGTGGAATCCACCCAATACCCAAAGCAACCCTGCCCTGTGTGTTAGAGCTGTTTTGTGCACAGGTCTGTGGTCTTCCAAACAGATTAAACTTTTGGTAGCAAATGGCTTCTTCCTTGCCTACATAATGCCAACAAAGGCTGCTCAAGAATATTTGTTTGCTGAATAAGTGGTAGAAACAGCATCCCTGAGAATTCAGAGAGACAACACTACAGAACAAGCATGGTGAGGGGATGTGAAACAAGACCGACATGTGTTTATCTTTTAACTTTGTCACCATGGAAAACTTGAAACATATACAAAAGAAGACAGAATAATTTAGTGAACCCCAGGTGCCAATCAACTCATATCAATCCTGTTCCATCTATCACCCTACCCTGTCTGCTGTCACATTAATTTGAAGCAAATCCCAGACATCATATCATTTAACCCATAAATATTCCAATATGTACCTCCAAAGGACAGAAAGTCTTTTCAAAATTATGTACTCATAATAAAAAATTAATACTTTCTTAATATTATCAAATGTCCAGTCGGTGACCAATTCCAACTGTCTCAAAAATAGTGTTTTAAATTTTGTAGTAGGATCCAAATAGGAGCCACATGTGGCAATTAGCTGATATAACTTTTAAATGCCTTTTAATTCATCTCTTTTCTTCCCTTGAAATTTGTGTGTTGGAGAAACTAGATCATTTGCCCTACAGAGTAGTCTACATTCTGGATTTTGCTGATTACACACCTGCTGTGTGGTTTAACATGTGCCTCTGTCCTAGATCACTTGTAAATTGGTCACTGCATAGAAAGGCCGGATCAGATCCAGAGCTGATTCTGTTGGCTTGACCACATGGTCAATGGCAGTGCAAGTTTCCATGAGAAGGCATGTAATATCTGATTGTGTCTCACTTCCATCATGTCAGCAGATCCGGATGCTTGATACCTAGATCCATTACTTCATTCAGGGTTTGCAAAATTCTGACATTCTCATTGATACTCTAATTATATCACTCCTTCTTACTTGCTAGCTAGAATATTTTTAAAAGCGAAACTCCCTCTCAACTGCACTTTTGGTTAGCCTAAAGTTCATTCAGGAAAAAGTAAGATAAATGTCTGATTCTAAAATTTTACACAGTTTTCAAAGTAACGTGCTGGTTCACCACCATCTTCCTTCCACTGGTGACCAATTCATTGTCATTCTTTAGCATTATGAACTCATCAATGCAGATTAACCTGATGTGTTTTAATCCACTGTAGTTATCATCCTTATTGATGCTTAATTGTCCGTCTTCAGCCAGCCAGTGGGAGACCCTTCAATGTGCTCCCGAGTCCCTTTGGCAATAATCCTAGTAGTATTTGATAGCTACCTCGCTATCTACATAATAATATGTTCCAGGTTTATTTTACTATTTATTTTATTCTGGTTTCCTATGCCAGACTTAGAGTCAGCTATTTCTCCAAGGAGCTCTGGTCCCTTTCTGTATTTTAAGACTGCAATCTCGGTGCTAGTGGTGCTTTTTGCTCATGGGTTCGTCATTGCTTCTAGTCGTCTTCAATAAACTTAGTGCTAGAAATATGCTTTGCTTCAAGTTTGTTAAGATAATAAACACCCTGGGTTCATTCCGAGACTTCCAATTAAATTCAGGAACCCAGAGTTTTTTAACCTAACCCTTCTATCTTTCTATCTACTTTCTTCCACACACCAAGAATCCAAATCCTTAAGAACTCTAAGAATGACAAAATTAGAACACACACACACACACAATTATCAGAAGAGCAATACCAACACTACCACCAGCAATATGATTATTATAAACAGTTGATTTTTGTGTGTGTGTGGTTCTCTTTCTTCTTAGAGTGTATCCTACCCAGGGTACACAAACTGCAGTGTTTTAAAGACACTCGGAATGACTCTTCTCCGTGTGGTTCCGCCACCGACTCAATGAGGTGAACACAGGTTTCAAAAGAAGTCAAAGCTGAACAACGGGGCTTCCCTGGTGGTGCAGTGGTCGAGAGTCCGCCTGCCGATACAGGGGACACGGGTTCGTGCCCTGGTCCGGGAGGATCCCACATGCCGCGGAGCGGCTGGGCCCGTGAGCCATGGCTGCTGACCCTGCGCGTCCGGAGCCTGTGCTCCGCGACGGGAGAGGCCACAACAGTGAGAGGCCCGCGTACAGGAAAAAAAAAAAAAAAA